>NC_058081.1:440603728-440913728 GCF_014858855.1 Bufo gargarizans | reverse complement strand
TCTTACCAGGTGCTGCCAGTTACCTGATGAACGAGCAAAAGCCTCGTTCATCACGTAATTGGATCTTTCATGCAGTCACCAAAGTCATCATGTGGGCAAACAATGCTTCTGTATAGGGACGAGTGATGGCATTAGCAAACGCTGCTCCCCATACTGTGGAGGAGATCGCTGCATGTAATAGCAGGCGATTGTCAGAAAGGAATTCTAAATTGAGCAGTGTAAAGATACCCTCATTCTTGCTCTAATAGATGCGATCAGAGGAACCCCCAAACCAGTGACTGCAAAGATGGGGAAGAGACTTAGCAAACCTTGTGCAGTCAGCCCTGGGAACCTAGAAAAGAACCAAGGGCTGCCTGTTCACAAAAATGTAAATTCCCATGTTCTTTAGACTAAGAAACAACCCTGGGTGCCCAGTCGCACATGACATAGACAAATATTATGCACAAATAGCTTCAAACAACTTCATTTAATGAGGGAAAATCTATTGTGGTTACAGTCATTGATATGAGAAAAGCAGTCACGGTGGTTAAAGGGGCTGTGCACCTAGTATATATAATTGACCCATGCCCCGGATAGGTCATCAATATCAGATCAGCAGTGGTCAGACTCCCGCCACACCCCGCCAATCAGCTATTTGAGGCGGTGCTTGTATAAGCACTACTTCACTTCCTCTTCAAGATTATACTGCGTATCGGCAGACCAGTGTAATTGCAAGTTCTTGTTCCATTCACTTGATAGCACCATACGCTGCTTGATGAAACTGAGCCAAACGGATCCATTCTGACACACAAAGTAAGTCAATGGGGACGGATCCGTTTTCTAGGACACAATCTGGCACAATAGAAAACGGATCCTTCCTCCATTGACTTTCAATGGTGTTCAAGACGGATCTTGGCTATGTTACAGATAATACAAACTGATATATCTACAGATTTATTTTTTCATCACTGTAATCATACTGACCCAGCAAAGTTATGCTAATGAGTATCGACCATCAAAATGAAAGGAATAGAAAGTGATCAAAATGTCTTATTTACTCCAAAATGGTATCAACGTAAACCAGCACTTTCACACGTGTATTCCACACATTTTCTTTATTCATAAATCCTTTTGAAAGAAAATCTGGTGAGACCACTGTTGCAAAAGATTTTTTTGAAGAAAGAAAAAGCATAATATATTTAAACTGCGATGGCAGATTGTTGAGTATGCTGAAAGGGCTGGTAATGAAAGTGTTAACCAGCAGAGACTTTTGCAGCGTAAAGTCTTTAGGATTCAGCGGCTTGAGACACTGAGCCCAAAGGGCTTGAATGAAGTATGTAACTTGAGCGTCTTCCTGTAACAGATTACTATGTGACTGACGGGGCTGTCATTGGAGACTGGTATTGTATGATATTATTTTATTGTGTGCTACCAGACTTAGGATATGCTAATTATGAAATGAGATGAGCTTGACAAAGGGGGCGTGTCCCCCGCAACGCTGCTCTTTAGCTGTGTACGATAGTGTTGCTGTATGGCAAGCATGTCAAACTCAAAGGCTAACATGGGCCAAAAAAACTAAATTTAAGTTTATGTGGGCCGCATCAAATAAAAAAATATTTTTTTTTTTACAATATAATGCAGACGGATCCGTTCTGAATGGATCCACCGTCTGCATTATATGAGCGGATCCGTCTCAGACGGATCCGCTCTGAACGCAAGTGTGAAAGTAGCCTTAGGGGCGAGAACCTGGGATCTTTCATCCCTTGTCCTATTCAGCTCTATCAGGGTGAATAGGACTTCACACTGTCCCTGCTGCTCTGTGCCTTGTGCACACAGCATCAGGGATGTTACCATGGCAACCAGGGCTTCTGTAGCGTCCTGGCTGCCATGGTAACTGATCGGAGCCCCAGGCTTACACAGCTGGGGCTCCGATCAGAAGCTGCCACTGCACCACCAATGAGGGGGAGGGGAGAGGTCCCTGTGGCCACTGCCACCAATGATTTTAATACTGGGGGGGTTGAGAGGGGCTGGCGCACTGTGCCACCAATGATTTTAATGGGATGGGGGGTTGGGGGGGGGGGCACACTGCACCACCAATGATAAATTACCCCTTTATACAGGAGGCTGGTACTGGCAGATCAGCAGTTAACCCCTCAGGTGCGGCACCTAAGGGGTTAACTGCCTCTGATCGCAGCTCCCTGTCAGCGGCAGGGTGCTGGCAATGCGATTCTGCTGCCGGCACCCGCCTCCTGTATTGTGTTAAAGACTGACTTTCACTATCAGGCCACACAGAGCGGCGCCCAGCGATGTCTCAGCACTCACCATTAGTCCTGGGCGCCGCTCCGTTCGCCTGCAGTGCTCCATTACTGTCTCCTCTCCTGCTACACATGCTGCTGATTACTATCAGAGCGATGGGAGGAGACATCAGCTTCACTAGTGGGCGTTCCTTCTTCCTGGCTGTAGCGCTGTCCAATCGCAGCGCAGGGAGAAGGAACGCCCACTAGTGAAGCTGATGTCTCCTCCCATCGCTCCGATAGTAATCAGCAGCATTTGGAGCAGGAGAGGAGACAGTAATGGGGCACTGCGGGCGAACGGAGCGGCGCCCAGGACTAATGGTGAGTGCTGAGACATTGCTGGGCGCCGCTCTGTGTGGGAAATGGGAATAGTCCTATCATTGGTGGCTCAGTGCGCCCGCCCCTCTCTCCTCATTGGTGGCGCAGTGCGCCCGCCCCTCCCCCCCCCCCCTCTCTTCTCATTGGTGGCAGCGGCAGCAGCACAGGGGGAGGGAGGACAGCTTCCTTCTCCCTGTGCTGCTGAGAGAACATGAGCGCGCCGATAGCAGCGCGCTCATGTTCAGAGATACTAGACTGCCGGGCCGCAAAGATATTCATTGCGGGCCGCATGTTTGACACCCATGCTGTATGGAAACACTGAGTGCACAGAGATGCAGCAGTCTGAACATGGCAGAAAGGAGTATGTAATGTATTACAGAATTTTTGTCTTTTTATAGCATATGAATAAAGGAAGTGTTTCATCTATTTTGGTCCATGGAATACACGTGTGAAAGTGCACGTTTAAGCAGCTGGTGGAGCTGCGGTGTATGAGGACCTTGCCAGTGCCACATATTCTAACACCAATGAACACTAGTCATTTTTGGGTTTATGAGGATTGGCACATACTACGCCGGTCTTGGTATCCATTGCCGGATTGCAATTAATTTATGGCAAGATGCAGGCATAAATTGGGCGCATCCTCCAGCAGTCCGCTCTGAGCTGCGGTGAGATTTCAGTCTTCATTTATGCTACAAAACTGGCATAAAAGATAAATGAACCTATTCCCGCTATGCCACCTTGTCACACGGTTTACAACTTTTTTCTGCCAGAAAATTGGCATAGGGTGATGATAAATCTGTCTTTTTAAAAAAGGGGGTTTTATAATAGAATTAAAAAATATATATTTATTCTTGGTATCACTGAAATCCTACTAATTATTTATCCTGCAAAAAGAACATTGTAAAATAAAAAATAAAAAGTCAGTGATGAAAGTGCCATTCCACTCCAGAAAGAGTTAGGCCCCAGGCTGTGGCCTGCAAACAGTGGGTCCGCAATATGCGGGCACCGGCCACGTGCTCCCCGCATCACGCCTGGGGCCCCATTCACTTGAATTCAATAGGTCTGGATCCGTTGCGGCTGCTTCACGGATGGGGCCCGTGCATAGTTGACCGCAAATTGTGGTCCCCAATGCACGGAACGGCCGCAAGAGGCCTTAATATAAGTTAATCAATGAGATGTGTGTACCCCAAAATAGTGCCATTAAAAGCTACAACTTGTCCCGCAAACACACAATCCTTCATACATCGACAAAAATAAAATAAAAAATGCAGCTCTTAGAATGTGACAATGAAAAAAATTGCTTGGTCACAATAGTGTAAATCAGGCTGGTCACTAAGGGGTTAAGTACCCATATTGAAAGCTACCTTTCAGTTTCAGTCCTTTTCTGATCACACATCATGGAGGTCATTTTAAAAATATCCATAGTATGAGTGCAGTGTCAATTACTTCTGAACACTAGATGGCGGAATTGTACTATTTATCAACTCACCTTTTATAAGATAAATATATATTATTCATTTCTCATCTATTTAAGTACCGTAATATGCAACATTTTGGTTATATCATTTGATGTTAATTAACAGCTAAACATAACTATAAATATCATTTATTAACAGGTTTGTTTCACAGCAGTCTCGTGTTTTATTCTTCAGGCTGGGTTCCATGCCTGTTTTCTGTTGTATAAGAATGCATTACCACGATTGTGCTTTGTTTACCGGTGAAAGGTTAAATCTGTGTGTTTTTACTTGTAAGTCTACATAGCCAATTACCACATTGATTCAGCGTATTTCACCTGTCGAAAAATGCAATCTGAGTAAAAAGGCATACAGTTTTTGCAATGAAAAAATCTACATAAAGGTACTGTGTAACCTGGCCTCTTTTTTTGCCATGGTTCTGCAGCAAAAACCACAACACAAGCAGCATTTGTTACATGTACTTTATGCCAAGGAAAAGGCTGCAGACTTCACCCTCTCCATTGCAACGGGTGAAATCCGCAGGGGAGAGCCACAGCATAAAATCCACACTGTAGGTCATTTTACACTGTGGCCTTTGTACGGTTGAGTGGATGATTTGCTGCATAAAAATTCGCAGCTAGTCAGTCACATGGAACTATAGCCCCAGACTATAATGGGTGGCCACAGAGGCTTTAACCATCCACTGTTGGGACCAGCTGGATAGGCCTAGTGCCATGTTTGACATTTCAGGATTATGGTAGCATTTTATCGATGTGACTGCAAGCGATGAAGTAGGACAACTGATATGATGTGTAATGATATCTAATTTACGTAGTTTTCCTGAACTTTCCTAATCTGTTCTTGAAAGTAATGGGTGAAAAACTTTCACAGTCATCAAAACATCTGTGTAATATAAAGTACTAGGCTACCACAGGGTTCAGCGACCTCCGGCACTCCTGCTGTTCTGAAACTACAACTCCCAGAATGCTTCAAGAACAAGCAAGTGTGCAAGCTGGGAGTTGTAGTTTCACAGCAGCTGGAGTGCCGAACGTTACTGATCCCTGGGCTAGAATATATTAACAAGTGATGGGTAGCTTATTTCATTTAAAACGTAACATTTAATAAGGTATTTAAAGAGAAAATTATAGGCCCTTTAGTACTAAACACTTAGTTTTGTAGCCACTGGTTACACTACTCTCCTAAAGGATGGCGGAGATGGGAGAGGACCATATGCAGGGACAGCAAAAATATTAACCGACAGGATGAAGGGTACCTAAGTACCTAGACAGAAAGACACAGTGCTGGGTCAAAACCCTAAGCAACCCTGTCACTATCTCTCCCTCACCCCAACTGATGCAATGACCCTACTGTCACCCTCCCTAAGTATGGACTGCCCAGCTTTGCCCAAAAGACAGAAATAGGTCCTGTTGGTGGTAAGTCAAATGGGTTAGAAAGAGGGCATAAAGACTGGTATGGAATGTGCAATGAGTGAGGTCCGGTGTAGGCGCCTTATTCTTATAGGCCACCAACAACACGACACCCGGTCTATCTCACACACATACCAATCAATGTATATATATATATATATATATATATATATATACACCATTGGTCGAGAAGTCCCGAAAGCGTAAACATACATATATATATATAGTTTCAGATAATCACAGTGTCCCTGGGATTTCAATGGGTCCGTGGAAAAATCTGAAAATGCACCGTTTTGCAGCCGCATCCGTTATCCGTGTTTCCTGTCCGTCAAAAAAATAGGACCTGTCCAATTTTTTGGGATGGATATAGCAATTAGTAGAAGCATTATACTTACCTGCGAGCTGCGATGTCTGTGTCCGGCCGGGAGCTCCTCCTACTGGTAAGTGACAGGTCTGTGTGGCGCATTGCTTAATGATCTGTCACTTACCAGTAGGAGGATCTCCCGGCCGGTCACAGACATCGCAGCCTGCAGGTAAGTATAATGCTTCTACAAAGCATTATACTTACAGCTCCCAGCCGGTCACAGACATCGCAGCTCGCAGGTAAGTATAATGCTTCCCGGTTGCCAAAGTAACCATGGCAACCGGGACTGCAGTAGTGTTCTGGTTGCCATGGTTACCGATCGGAGCCCCAGCGATTAAACTGGGACTCTGATCGGTACTCTCCGCTGCCACCAATGATAGGGGGGGAGATTTTAATTAGGAGGGGGATGGAGCGGGGGGCCCACTGGCCCCCAATGAATCTACAGTACTACAGGGGAGGGAGGGGGGGCCGGCCGCACTGGCCACCAATGAGTTAACTACAGGGAGGGGGGGGGGGGGCGGCCGCACTGGCCACCAATGAGTTAACTGCAGGGGAGGGAGGGGGGGCCGGCCTCACTGGCCACCAATGTGTTAACTACAGGGGGGAGGGGGAGGGGGGGGGGTCTGGGTCTGCCCCCAGCACCTGCCAGGCAGCAGGGGGCAGTCATGTACACAGTTCTTTTAGTATATTCTAACCTGAAGCGTCCCCATCACCATGGGAACGCCTCTGTGTTAGAATATACTGTTGGATCTGAGTTTCACGATCCGATGGTATATTCTAACATAGAGGCGTTCCCATGGTGATGGGGACGCTTTAAGTTAAAATATACCATCGGATTGGAGAAAACTCAGATCCGATGGTATAAAAGAGACTCCTGACTATACATTGAAAGTCAATGGGGGACGGATCCGTTTGCAATTGCACCATATTGTGTCAACATCAAACGGATCCATCCGCATCGACTTGCATTGTAATTCAGGACGGATCCGTTTGGCACTGCACGGCCAGATGGACACCAAAACGACTTTTTTTTCATGTCCGTGGATCCTCCAAAAATCAAGGAAGACCCACGGACGAAAAAACGGTCACGGATCACAGACCTACGGACCCCGTTTTTGCAGACCTTAACAAAAACGGTTGTGTGCATGAGCCCGTAGGCTGAGTTCACATGGGCAAGATTTCCACTCGGGTGCAATGCGTTAGGTGAACGCATTGCACCCGCACTGAATCCGGACCCATTCACTTCTGTGGGGCTGTGCACATGAGCGGTGATTTTCACGCATCACTTATGCATTGCGTGAAAATCGCAGCATGCTCTATATTGTGCGTTTATCACGCAACCCATAAAAGTGAATGGGGCTGAGTGAAAATCGCAAGCATCCGCAATCAAGTGCTGATGCGGTGCGATTTTCACGCACGGTTGCTAAGATGACAGTCTATTCACTGTTTAGGCCAGCCGCCAGACTCCTGTGTCCTATGCTGCAGCCTAGCTACTAGATCTGTTCTGTGTGTGTATTAGTGTCTATTAATTGAACCTCTCACTGCAACACTGGTAGGGTTAATTCCTCTATTTGCTCTGTGTTCAGCTGTTTATCTAATTCAGATATGTATTTTTAGGATTGATCCTTTAACAAGATAAAACTAAGATTCAAGTGGATGCCAAGCTAGTTCTTCAAAATTTATTGCACAAATATACCTTACCACTTTTTATTTATCCTGTTGAATTATAGCTGCGTTCTTCCAAACTGCAGTTCCTATTGAAAGGAATAGAAACCCTCAATGGGGCAGGGCTTTGGCAAAATCAGTAAGCTATATTAAACTGACATATGAGGAGAGGGAAAATAGGAAGTACATGCTTAGGGCTCATGCACATAACTGTAGCCTGCTTCATAGTCTGGAAATTGCAGATCCACAAAACACGGATGCTGGCCGTGTGTGTTCCACATTTTACGGAACGTTCTGGCCTCTATAGAACACTCATATCCTTGTCCGTAAAGCGGACAAGAATAGGACGGGATATGTCCTATTATTGTGCTGGTGCCACAGACCGAACATACGGATGCCAACGCCACACAGTGTCCTCTCCGCATCTTTTGCAGGCCCATTCAAGTGAATGTCTGTATTCGGCCTGGAGAATATGCAGATCGGATGCAGAAAAAAATATGTTTGTGTGCGCGAGCCCTTACATAAAAGCTGCATCTTGTTCTTGGAATAGTAAGAACAGCATAAGCCACTTTGCAAGTGAATTAATGCGTTGTCTAAAAGCACAAGAAAATTGATAGCAGAGGAAAATATATACAGTACAGACCAAAAGTTTGGACACACCTTCTCATTCAAAGAGTTTTCTATATTTTCATGACTATAAAAATTGTAGATTCACACTGAAGGCATCAAAACTATGAATTAACACATGTGGAATTATATACATAACAAAAAAGTGTGAAACAACTGAAAATATGTCATAGTCTAGGTTCTTCAAAGTAGCCACCTTTTGCTTTGATTACTGCTTTGCACACTCTTGGCATTCTCTTGATGAGCTTCAAGAGGTAGTCACCTGAAATGGTTTTCACTTCATAGGTGTGCCCTGTCAGGTTTAATAAGTGGGATTTCTTGCCTTATAAATGGGGTTGGGACTATCAGTTGCGTTGTGGAAAAGTCAGGTGGATACACAGCTGATATTCCTACTGAATTTGTATTATGGCAAGAAAAAAGCAGCTAAGTAAAGAAAAATGAGTGGCCATTATTACTTTAAGAAATGAAGGTCAGTCAGTCCGAAAAATTGGGAAAACTTTGAAAGTGTCCCCAAGTGCAGTCACAAAAACCATCAAGCGCTACAAAGAAACTGGCACACATGCGGACCGCCACAGGAAGGCCAAGAGTCACCTCTGCTGCAGAGGATAAGTTCATCCGAGTCACCAGCCTCAGAAATCGCAGGTTAACAGCAGCTCAGATTAGAGACCAGGTGAATGCCACACAGAGTTCTAGCAGCAGACACATCTCTAGAACAACTGTTAGGAGGAGACTGTGTGAATCAAGCCTTCATGGTAGAATATCTGCTAGGAAACCACTGCTAAGGACAGGCAACAAGCAGAAGAGACTTGTTTGGGCTAAACAACACAAGGAATGGACATTAGACCAGTTGAAATCTGTGCTTTGGTCTGATGAGTCCAAATTTGAGATCTTTGGTTCCAAACACCGTGTCTTTTTGCGACACAGAAAAGGTGAACGGATAGACTCTACATGCCTGGTTCCCACAGTGAAGCATGGAGGAGGAGATGTTATGGTGTGGGGGTGCTTTGCTGGTGACACTGTTGGGGATTTATTCAAAATTGAAGGCATACTGAACCAGCATGGCTACCACAGCATCTTGCAGCGGCATGCTATTCCATCCGGTTTGCGTTTAGTTGGACCGTCATTTATTTTTCAACAGGACAATGACCCGAAACACACCTCCAGGCTGTGTAAGGGCTATTTGACCATGAAGGAGAGTGATGGGGTGCTGTGCCAGATGACCTGGCCTCCACAGTCACCGGACCTGAACCCAATCGAGATGGTTTGGGGTGAGCTGGACCGCAGAGTGAAGGCAAAAGGGCCAACAAGTGCTAAGCATCTCTGGGAACTCCTTCAAGACTGTTGGAAGACCATTTCAGGTGACCTCTTGAAGCTCATCAAGAGAATGCCAAGAGTGTGCAAAGCAGTAATCAAAGCAAAAGGTGGCATCGCAAAAGAACCTAGAATATGACATATTTTCAGTTGTTTCACACTTTTTTGTTATGTATATAATTCCACATGTGTTAATTCATAGTTTTGATGCCTTCAGTGTGAATCTACAATTTTCATAGTCATGAAAATAAAGAAAACTCTTTGAATGAGAAGGTGTGTCCAAACTATAAATTTTTATTTTTTTAATACATTTTTTGTTAATTTATTTAATTTTATGTGTTTTAGCTGCTAAAAGGCGTCACAATAGCAAGTGGTGGTGTATTACCAAATATTCACCCTGAGCTGTTGGCAAAGAAGCGGGGAACCAAAGGAAAACTGGAAGCAATTATCACACCACCACCAGCTAAAAAAAACAAAACCACCTCACCAAAGAAGTCAACGGCAAAGAAGCCAGGTGCAAAAAAGGGGGTGAGGAAATCCAAGGTATGATGATTTCTTTTACACTGATGAAAGTCAATGAACTATTAATAAGTAATTGTTTATTTTCCTTGTGTTTCCAAAATGGAAACCTTTAAGAGGCATTCCGACAGTACTATATTTTTACGTCATGAACAACGGAACGTATTAGGACAGAGCAAAACGGAATGCCTCTCAAAGGGTTCAGTTTTTCATTCCTTCCTAGAATTCCGTTATATTCCATTTTAACCCTGTTATAACGGAAACTATAACGCTGATGCGAACCCGCCCTAAACCTGATTTTTTTGTGCTCTCCTTCCTGCTGTGTAGAAGCCTTTAAGACATTTTACATAAAATGGCATTGGACTTCACATTCACTTGTAATGTTTTCTTGTGCTGCGAGCTGGGGCAGGATCATTGGGGTACAGTATGAGCTTAGACTAGATCAGGGATTAGCAATCTCTGGTACGCCAGCTGTTCAGGAACTACAACTTCCAGAGGGCTTCATTCACTTTTATGGGAGTTACAGGGCTCCAGACTAAAAAAAATATCAAGGAGCCTAACCTGAAAAATTTAGGAGCCAAACTTAAAATACATATAATTACGGTATAATAAAAAAACACACGTCTTACCTAGGGTTGTCACGATACCAAAATTTTGACTCGATTTCGATACCATAAAAAAGTATTGCGATACTCGATACCACGTGAAAAAAATAAAACACCAAAAAAGCCACATTTTATGGAACGTCTGGACCATAATAGAACAGTCCTAACCTGATTTTTGTTTGGACAAGGTGACAAAAAAATGGCAAATTGCATGTTTTTTTATTTTTTTCTGTTACGGCGTTCACCGCATAGTAGCTATTTTTTTATATTTTAATAGTTCACACTTTTTCGGGCGTGGCGATATGTAATTTTTTATTGTTTATATATTTTATATGTAAAATAGGGCAAGGGGGTGATTTTTTTTTTTTACTTTTTATTTAATACCTATTTACCCCCTTAGGGGCTAGAACCCTTGTCCTATTCGCCCTGATAAAGCTCTATACACTCTCCCTGCTGCTCTATGCCCTGGTGGTATATAATATTGGGGTTGGGGGGGGGGTTCACCACCAATGAATATCGTTTATGCTTAAAGGGAGTCTTTTACGCAGATTCACCCTATTAACCTAATAACAGTGTTATGTCTACGGCATCCCCCCTATTCCCGTCCGTAATCCTGCGCATGCGCCAATGAACGCGATATCGGCGCGTGCGCATTGAATGAGCACTGTCGGGCCGGGGCATCGCAGTTTAGCGTGCGCATGCGTGGGATTACGGACGGAAGGAGGGAGGTTAGGACAGAGACTAAGGGCGGGCAGACGCAGCGGAGGAGGAGTGCCTTCGTATGAAAATGACCCAGGGGCCTGGGCACTGGCCGTTGTAACGCCGCCCCTGGGCACCTTCACAGACTCATTTGCATGCGGATTAAAAGTGTTTTTCTCCACAACGATGCTAGCAAGGAACTAACGGTAAGCACCGTTTTAATAGGGGGGATGCCACGGACATAACACTGTTATTAGGTTAATAGGGTGAATCTGCGTGAAAGACTCCCTTCAATAAAAACGCAGGCTGCCATGCGGGTGCCGGACATATCCCATACCCGGCACCCAGCCTCTATGACTGCGCGCTGCGATCCGCCGCTATTAACTCCTCAGATGCGTTGTTCAGTTTTTTCCACGCGAGTGCAAAGCGTTTTAATGCGTTTTGCACGTGCGTGATAAAAAAACGTAATGTTGGTACGCAGACCTGAACCCGGACTTCTTCACTGAAGTACGGGTTTCGGTTCGGTGTTCTGTAGATTTTATTATTTACCATTATAACATGGTTATAATGGAAAATAATAGCATTCTTTAATACAGGATGGTAAGTAAAAGGTCCATTGTGGGGTTAAAGGAAACCTGTCACCATGATTTTGCGCATAGAGCTGGGGACATGGGCTGCTAGATGGCCGCTAGCACATCTGCAGTACCCAGGTCCCATAGTTCTCTGCGCTTTTATTGTGTTAAATTTTTTTTTTTATTGATATGCAAATGACCTGATATGTGTCCTGTGTCCGGAGATGAGTCAAGCGGAAAGGAGCCCAGCACCGCCCTGCGTCCTCCGAATCTCCTCCTTGCTGGCTGACGTCACAGAGCTAGAGCGCCGAAATCTCGCGATGCGCAAGCTAGCGCATGCGCAGTGTCGGCATCATGTTCATTCCCTGTGCTGGCATCAGCACAGGGAACGAACTATGCATGCGCTAGCTCGCGCATCGCGAGATTTCAGCGCTCCAGCTCTGTGACGTCAGCCAGCAAGGAGGAGCTGGGCTCCTTTCCGCTTGACTCATCTCCGGCTACAGGACTCATATCAGGTAATTTGCATATCACTCAAAACGGTTTTTTAACACAATAAAAGCGCAGAGAGCTATGGGACCTGGGTACTGCAGATGTGCTAGCGGCCATCTAGCAGCCCATGTCCCCAGCTCTATGCGCAAAATCATGGTGACAGGTTTTCTTTAAAAAGAAGAAGAAACAAGACGATAACGGCTGCGCGATCAAGTGGATGAGGTGAGTAATTTTTTTTATTATTTTTTAACCCTCAATGGACATTTGACTTTGCATTCTGTATTAAAGAATTATATAATTTTTCATTATAACCATGTTATAATGGAAAATAATAAAATGAATGAACCTCATCCCTATTTATTATCATCTCCTTAGCAACCCCCCGTGAAAATCGCATTGCATCCGCACTTGCTTGCGGATGCAATGCGTTTTTCACTGAAGCCCCATTCTCTTCTATGGGGCCAGGGCTGTGTGAAAAATTTAGAATATAGAACATGCTGCGATGTTCACACAACGCACAAGTGATGCATGAAAAACATTGCTCATGTACACAGCCCCATTGAAATTAATGGGTCAGGATTCATTTCAATGGGTCTGTGTACATGAGCTTTTATTTTCACTCATCAGTTCTGTGTTGTGTGAAAATCGCAGCATGTTCTATATTCTGCGTTTTTCACGCATCCCTGGCCCCATAGAAGAGAATGGGGCTTCAGTGAAAAATGCATTGCATCCGCAAGCAAGTGCAGATGCTATGCGTTTTTCACGAATGGTTGCTTAGGCCTCATGCACACGACAGTATTTTTTCACGGTCCGCAAAAACGGGGTCCGTAGGTCCGTGATCCGTGACCGGTTTTTCGTCCGTGGGTCTTCCTTGATTTTTGGAGGATCCACGGACATGAAAAAAAAGTTGTTTTGGTGTCCGCCTGGCCGTGCGGAGCCAAACGGATCCGTCCCCATTGACTCTCAATGTAAAGTCAGGAGTCTCAGACGGATCCGCTCATATAATGCAGACGGTGGCTCCGTTCAGTACGGATCCGTCTGCATTATATTGTTAAAATATTTCTAAGTGTGAAAATAGCCTCAGACGGATCCGTCCAGACTTTCAATGTAAAGTCAATGGGGGACGGATCCGTTTGAAGATTGAGCCATAGTGTGTCATCTTCAAACGGATCCGTCCCCATTGACTTACATTGTAAGTCTGGACGGATCTGCACGCCTCCGCACGGCCTGGCGGACACCCGAACGCTGCAAGCAGCGTTCAGGTGTCCGCCTGCTGAGCGGAGCGGAGGCTGAACGCTGCCAGACTGATGCATTCTGAGCAGATCCGCGTCCACTCAGAATGCATTAGGGCTGGACGGAAGCGTTCGGGTCCACTTGTGAGCCCCTTCAAACGGAGCTCACAAGTGGACACCCGAACATTTTAACTTGAAGCGTCCCCATCACCATGGGAACGCCTCTATGTTAGAATATACTGTCGGATATGAGCTAGATCGTGAAACTCAGATCCGACAGTATATTCTAACACAGAGGCGTTCAGGTTAAAATATACTGAAAAACTGTGTACATGACTGCCCCCTGCTGCCAGGTGCTGCCAGGCAGCAGGGGGCAGACCCCCCCCCCCTGTTTTTAACTCATTGGTGGCCAGTGCGGCCGCCTCCCCCCTCCCTCCCCTGTAGTTAACTCATTGGTGTCCAGTGGGCCCCCCCCCCTGTTTTTAACTCATTGGTGGCCAGTGCGGCCGCCCCCCCCCCCTCCCTCCCCTGTAGTTAACTCATTGGTGGCCAGTGGGCCCCCCCTCCCTCCCCTGTAGATAACTCATTGGTGTCCAGTGGGCCCCCCCTCCCTCCGCTGTAGATAACTCATTGGTGGCCAGTGGGCCCCCCCTCCCTCCCCTGTAGTTAACTCA
Source organism: Bufo gargarizans (assembly GCF_014858855.1). Lineage (NCBI taxonomy): Eukaryota > Metazoa > Chordata > Amphibia > Anura > Bufonidae > Bufo > Bufo gargarizans. The sequence continues at coordinate 440,899,499 of NC_058081.1, read as the reverse complement.
TTGGTGTCCAGTGGCCCCCCCCCCTGTTTTTAACTCATTGGTGGCCAGTGCGGCCGCCCCCCCCCCCCTCCCTCCCCTGTAGTTAACTCATTGGTGGCCAGTGGGCCCCCCCTTCCTCCCCTGTAGTTAACTCATTGGTGTCCAGTAGGCCCCCCCTCCCTCCGCTGTAGATAACTCGTTGGTGGCCAGTGGGCCCTCTCCCCTCCCTCCCCCTCCTAATTAAAATCTCCCCCCCTATCATTGGTGGCAGTGGAGAGTACAGATCGGAGTCCCAATGTAATTTGTAGAAGCTTCATACTTACCTGCGAGCTGCGATGTCTGTGACCGGCCGGGAGCTCCTCCTACTGGTAAGTGAAAGGTCTGTGCAGCGCATTGCCTCTAGCACAGACCTGTCACTTACCAGTAGGAGGAGCTCCCAGCCGGTCACAGACATCGCTGCTCGCAGGTAAGTATGAAGCTTCTACAAATTGCTAAGTAACCATGGCAACCGGGACTGCAGTAGCGATTACACTGGGACTCCGATCGGTAATCTCCACTGCCACCAATGAAAGGGGGGGGCGATTTTAATTAGGAGGGGGAGGGAGGGGAGAGGGCCCACTGGCCACCAATGAGTTATCTACAGCGGAGGGAGGGGGGCCCACTGGACACCAATGAGTTAACTACAGGGGAGGGGGGGGGCCCACTGGACACCAATGAGTTAACTACAGGGGAGGGAGGGGGGGCCCACTGGACACCAATGAGTTAACTACAGGGGAGGGAGGGGGGGCCCACTGGACACCAATGAGTTAACTACAGGGGAGGGCGGCCGCACTGGCCACCAATGAGTTAAAAACAGGGGGGGGAGGGGTCTGCCCCCTGCTACCTGGCAGCACCTGCCAGGCAGCAGGGGGCAGTCATGTACACAGTTTTTCAGTATATTCTAACCTGAAGCTTCCCCATCACCATGGGAACGCCTCTGTGTTAGAATATACTGTCGGATCTGTCAGAAAACTCACCTCTGAAAAAGCTTTTATGCAGACGGATCTTCGGATACGTCTGTATGAAAGTAACCTGCGGCCACGGATCACGGACACGGATGCCAATCTTGTGTGCATCCGTGTTCTTTCACGGACCCATTGACTTGAATGGGTCCGTGAACCGTTGTCCGTCAAAAAAATAGGACAGGTCATATTTTTTTGACGGACAGGAAACACGGATCACGGTCTCGGCTGCAAAACGGTGCATTTTCCGATTTTTTAACGGACCCATTGAAAGTCAATGGGACCGCGAAAAAAAACGGCACAACGGCCACGGATGCACACAACGGTCGTGTGCATGAGGCCTAAGAGACGTTGTTTGTAAACTTTCAGTTTTTTATCACATGCTTGAAAAAACGCATTGCACCCTTGCAGAAAAAACTGGACAACTGGTCGCAATTGCAGACAAAAATGACTGAACTTGCTTGCAAAATGGTGCGAGTTTCACTGAACGCACCCTGAAAGCATCCGGACCTAATCCGTCACGCTCATGTGAAAGAGGCCTTAAGATGCTCCACATGTGGCTCACAATGGATGATATACATATTTGTTTCAATTTACTTTGTGCTAATTATCACATCTTAACCCACAGCTTTTCCTACTAAGGCTGGGTTCACATGAGTGTGTCCGGATTATTTTTTGCGGGACAAGATGCACCGTTTAATTTACCATGTCTTGTATTGGAAAACAAGAAAAAAAATATTTGTAGGGTAAAATAAAAAAAATAAAAAAATTCTGCCAAGGTTTTTGGGGTTTTGATATTATGACATTCACTGTGCGTGACAAATGATATGTGAATTAAATTAAATGGTGTTCCTATTCTGTGGGTCAATATGAATACGGTGATACCAAATTTGTATACTGTTTATTTTGATTTACTTTAAAAAAAAAAACTTTAATAAAAGCTGATATTTTTTTTTTCTTCCTCATCCTCATTTTCTGACAGCCATAGGCCCCCTGCACACGAACGTGTGCTTCCCGTTGCTGTATTGCGGACCGCATTTAAAGATCCGCAATACACGGGTTGTGTTCCGTGGGCATTCCGCATCACGGATGCGGACCCATTCACTTGAATGGGTCCGCAAATCCAGATATGTGGAATGGAATGGAACCCTACGGAAGCACTACGGAGTGCTTCCGTGTGGTTTTGTCCCGTACTTCCGTGGGCATTCCGCATCACGGATGCGGACCCATTCACTTGAATGGGTCCGCAAATCCGGAGATGCGGAATGGTGCGGAACGGAAGCACGGAACGGAACCCTATGCAAGCACTATGGAGTGCTTCCGTGTGGTTTTGCCCCATACTTCCGTTCCGCAAAAAGATAGAACATGTCCTATCTTTTTGCGGAACGGCCAGATTGCGGACCCATTAAAGTGAATGGGTCCACGATCCACTGCGGCTGCCCCACGGACTGTGTTCGTGCATTGTGGCCAGCATTTTGCGGGCCGCAGCACGACCATGGGGTGCACAAATTCGTGTGCAGGGGGCCATAACTTGTACAGAGCTGTATGAGCATTTATTTTTATTTTTTTTCAGAATGAACTGTAATTTTTATTGGTACCATTTTTGGGTTACATACAAACCTGGTTTTGCAATATTGTTTAGAATCAAAACTAAATCTTGTTGTCGCTGGTGTTTTTACACTGGTTACCAAAATGACGCTTGTTGAGGGCGGTGAATGGGCAGGGCCAATGGCCTCGGCACATTTACCACCATTTACATCAGAAACTGGCATAAATGATGACTGAAATTTACGACAGCTATGAGCTGGAGTACATTTCAGTCTGGAGCATGGAGTGCCATCATGCACATCATCATAAATTAAGAGCCTCCTCCAGCAGCACAGGGTCCATCAAGGACAGCATAGCCCATTCCGGTCTTGATCATCTTATTGACTCTTTTTCTCAGGCTTCTTAATTTCATGTTTATGGCACCTATGAAAGTGTTTTCCTAGAGTAAAATGTATATGTTTGTATGTATTCAGAAAAAGCAAGGAGAAGCCAGTAAAGCGGCAAGTGCCGACAGCACAACCGAAGGAACCCCAGCCGATGGATTCACAATCCTTTCTACCAAAAGTCTCTTCCTTGGACAAAAGGTATGCTGTATATAGACAAAATCATATATGATGCAAAACTAGATGAGAGCAGGAATATTATAAGGGGGTTACTACAGGGACTTTCACTCCTCTGCACTTTATACTGGAGACATATGGGGGTCGTGAGCAGTAAGTAATAGTGTCAAATATATATAAATACATGATCGTTATTGAACAGCAATAAAAAAGACATTGTGAGTCAAACATCAAGATTACAAGGCTGTGCCCACACTATCGCTGACAGCCACACTTCAGCTCAAAAGGGGGAGATCAGAAAACCTCTGATTCAGTTGATTTTAAAGGGGTTGTTCAAGTTATGTAAAAAAAATTAAGCACTGTAAAGCCAAGCAAGTTTTAGGCAAAAAATATATATATTTACTCTTACCTAGTTCTGTTCTGGCCCCTTTGTTTACATGCAGTTGCAGAGCTGTGGGACATGTAACAGCAATCTCTGAAGTTTTCCTCATGAATATTTCTGATTGTCAAAGACTGCTTTTCTCCTCCCTCTGCTCTGGAAAGGGACTGAATACAAGTGCTACCCTTTCTACGGTCTGACTGCTGGGATACTCATGTTGTACATATGGGACTACAAGTCCCAGCTGTACAATATGATGACATTGCTCATAGGATCTTCCCCTTACCTGCTCTTATGCAATGCTCTGCAGACACTTACTCACAGCCACCTGTGGCATTGAGATCCAGCCACCTGATCCGGCAGAGAATGCCGGGAATTGGCCAAACACAAACCGCTGCATGCAGCTCCCAGAGTACAGCTGCAGCAGGAGTTCTCTGAGAGTACAGATTAGCCTGAGAGTACAGAGGAGAGAACTCCTCCAGTCTTTTGTCAACTCTGTGTCTGCAGGGTGAGGAGGGAGGACCCTGTGCACCGCATTTGTCTCTTCAGTGCCTGGAGAAGAGGAAACCCTGCAACTGCTCAGTACCTGAGGTAGAGCCTCCAGCCCAGAGTCTGTGCTGATGATGGTAGAAGGGGTTAAACTTTGCTGAAGAATCCAGAGGGAAGGGAGACCCGGCAGACAGCTAAGCCAGCAGATTGGGCAGTGCAGGGGGCGTGGCTTGTTGCTCTAACCAGCACAGGCTTCACAGTGACGTCCTGTGCACAGAGGCAGAGCTGCTCCCTCAGGCTTGTGCACGGAACGTCATCAGAGCAGGAAAAGAAGCTGGCATAACAGGTCATGTGACCCTCAGCTAATTAGGAGAACGGCCACTGGAGATGAAGTAAGTGAATTGAAAACCCCTTACATTTGCTTATTTAGAAACATAAAGAACAAGAAAATAATTTGGACAACCCCTTTAAACTTTTTGCTGTTGGGACAATTTTTACACTTGTAAAATCCGCAGCAAATCCGACAAAATCTGCATGTAAAACATGCAGATTTTGCCATAGATTTGCTGTGGAATTTAAAGTCTAATTTTTTCGGTCCCCTGTTGACGTAGCTTTAGTTTTACGGTTGTTTCCATTGTCTTGACTTTTGACTCTCCGTGCTTATTACATATTTAAAGGGGTTGTCTCACTTCAGCAAACAGCATTATCATGCAGAAAAAGTTAATACAAGGCACTTACAAATGTATTGTGATTTTCCATAGTGCCTCCTTTGCTGTGATTTTCCATAGTGCCTCCTTTGCTGGCTAGATACATTTTTTCACTGCATTATATGCTTCTCCATTCCATGGTTATGACCACTCTGAAATCATGCAGCGGCGAACATGCTTGCACACTGTTGTAAAAAGTGCCATCCTATACGCACTCCCGCGGTCCCCGTTACCAGAGGGGGCAGCGATTTTTCCTATAGTGTGCAAGCACGGCCTCCACTGATGGATTGCAAGGTGGTCTGTAACCATGGAAACAAGCAGTGTATAATGTGATGGAAAAATGAATCAAGCCAGCACTGGTAGCAATATGGACAATCACAATACATTAGTAACTGCCTTGCACTAACTCTATCTACATGATAAATGCCACTTGCTGAAGTGAGACAACCCTTTCTGCAGAGTTAGGTTAGAAGATTTCCGAATAATAGCACTAGTAAAAGATGCAAAACATATGTCTACCAACGAGATGGTTGGGTTCTTACATAGGAGAGCCAGTGCTCATAGCATTCAGCTTCCCTTTCCGCCCACTAATAATACATTGCATGAGTTGATTTATTGAAGATGTTAGAGAAGGCTATGTTCACACAGAGTGCATGGACTGCGGCTTTTTCTCCTGGATTTTACAAGGAGAAAATCTGCAGTATATTCCCGTAGCAGCAGACCGGGTGACATTTTTCTACATCTCCTCCATGTGCTGTGGAAGGAGATGGAAATTGACCTGCGGTGAAGATTATAAATCTGCTGCATGTCAATTTATGTTATGATTTAACAATGAATTTCGCCTTTTGCAATGCAAGCACAAGGTCTGGGACTAATCCTCATGTAACTCATGCAGATTTCTCCGGATTACTTTGCAGTTCGGAGAGTATTTGCAGCAACATCTCAGCAGCTTTTTTTCCCACTCACTTTACCTCCTGTGTGAACATACCATAAATGTGTGAAATGCATGAGCTAAGTTACTTCATAGAAGCAGTCAGCACACTAACCACTTCTCTCTACAACCTGGTTTTAGTTTCATTTTGATGGTCTTGCATCTAGTCCTGTCTGTGGCTTGCTACTTTGCTGCTATCCTGGTCTCTTCCCGCTGCTCTACTACTTCCCCGCTCATGCTTCTCTTTGCAGCTGAACCTTATTCACAGTGAGATCAGTAATTTAGCCGGATTTGAGGTGGAGGCTGTTATCAACCCTACCAATGCTGACATTGACCTTAAAGACGATATAGGTAAATGGGACCTGGGTTTTTAATAGCTAATGGTCGAGAGATAATTTTAGATTCCAAAGTTTGGAAAAGGATATTTGGGAAACTCAAAAAGAGTTATTTGACTTTAAATGAAGCACCTGTATGGGTATTGTGTGTGGGAACTGTGCTATGGGTAATTCCCCTCCCCCCCAAAAAAAAATTATAATAATATATATATATATATATATATATATATATAAATATTAATAATAAAAATAATCTTTATCTACTGTATATGGTGGCAACTTATTCCACAGCACTTTACAATTCAGAGGGTACAAACCAAATTAGACATCACAGGATTACAGGCTGATCTACAAACACTAGGGGTGAGGACTATGCCCCCAAAAGTTACAATCTATGAGGAAATAGGGGTGAGAAAAAAGGTAAACATGTAAAGGGGTTTCTGGCAGTAAAATATTAACACCAATCCCCAGGATAGATCATCACTGTCAAATCCATGGGGGTCTGACTCCTGGCACCCCTGTCAATCAGCTGCTTGAATAAGCCACATCCTAGGTCACTGATATCATGTTTGTTGATCACATGGCCTATATGTGCAGCTCAGTCCTATTCAAGTGAATGTGCCTGGGCTGCAGTACCAAGCATAGCCACTATACAATGTAGAGCGCTGTGCTTGGTATGCTGTTAGGAGGCCAAACAGATGATGAGTGGGGGTGTCGGGAGTCATACCCCAACAGATCTGATATTGTTTACCTATCCTGGTGCAAAGGAAAAGTACAGGAGTTGCCCATGGAAACCAAGTAGACCCCTCCTTTATTTTCAAAGAACCTGTTGAAAATGAGAGCTGGAATCTGATTGCTTTTCCATGTTTTCTTTGCACTGATTTGAAATATGTTCCCCAAAGTGCCTACTACCAGGTAACAGGTATAATTAGTTTCTACCCAGAATACAGTCCGCCATAAATCCAGTGTGGCATCTGTAAGACAGGATCATTCAGTTTCCCCGCAGGTTCAGAGAATTGCTCATAGCACTGCTCTTAAATATATATATATTATAATATTAACCCATAACTAATGCCGGCATTTTGCTCTAGAATTATCTCGCACTATTAGCTGCTTTGTTCTCTCTTTCGCTTGTGGTATTTTTTTGCAGTCTGTCTCAAAAGAGATTATTTCTCAATTTTACTTCCAGTAAAAGCAGAAACAGTTGGTGTTACCAGTTCTATCAATTTACATACTGTATGCACAGCTAGCCATGGAAAAGGTCTGCACATCAGGCATCTTTAAAGGGATTTTCACATTGGGGGTGCATCCAACTCCTTACACCCCCGACAATCAGCTATTTAAAGCACATGGCTGTCCGTTGGATAGCAGATTTGCTTGGCATTGCAGCTAAGCCCCATTGACTTGAATGGGACTGAGCTATACCTAGCACCTATGTACTGTGACATGACTGGTCTAGGAAGCAGCCTAAGTGCTCACAGAGCGTTGGGGCCTCTTTATATAGTTGATAGGTATGCCAGGAGTCAGACCTGGCCTATCTGATATTGATAAACTATCCTGAAGATAGGCCATCAATGTCAAAATCCAAGAGAAGCCCCTTTAAAGGGTAACTAAACCTTTGTTTCAAGAATAAAGGGGCAAAAGCGCTGCACAGAGTGCTCTGCCCTTGTAGGTTTCAGTGACACTTGAGCATTTTGAGTATGTGGAGTACAGATCCATAGAAAGCGTTCATGATCCATACATGCTCAAAAAGCGGGTAGAGCGCACTGAGCAGCGCTTCTGTTACCCTTAAAACTAATATCTGGAGATGGACTTTCTTGTACTAAATAGCGAGGAATTCAGACTGAAACATTGTAGAGATCTGTATAGCTGCTGCCACTCTATCCTTCTCATAGAGCAATGCCTGGGCTAGATACAGCTGTCGCCACTCGTACCAGGTCACTGTAGGGTTGCTGCCATTGAATGTGTTCTCATTTACGGACACCAAATACATATCTGGGAAATGGTGAGGAAAGATGTATGACTCTTCATTTAGGAATTAAACCTCTGTATTAATGAAAAGTGCTACCACCTTATAGTATCCTTTGGGAGAGATGTATCATTTTTGGCATAAGAAGTCGCAGACATTGTGTTTGTGACTTTTTAAACCCCAGTTTTAACAGTGCCACCTCGCCACTTTCTGAAAATGGACGTGGGACGAGGGGGACAGGCATTTCCAGGTGCAAATGAAGACAGATCTATGGTAGCTCTGTGCTGCAGTAGTTTTCTTTCTGGGACATGCACTGCGGTAGAATGCATCTAATGTCTGCGCCTCATCATCAATTAGCTACATCCTTTGGCAGCGCTGGAGATTTCAAAGACCAACGTAAAACACCAGTCTTTGATAACTCTCCCCTTAGGTGTTTTAATTCCTCTCCATTTCCAAGATATTTGTCTGCCTTCAGTGAATGAGAAGATTCTACGTTACATTCAAGAGGACCCAAGGAGGGCAGTGCATGAATTCTCTTGCTACGCAAGGCCCCTTAGGCTATCACCAGGAAACTGAAACAAATAGCTACAACATTTAATAAAATGATAATCATAATATTTCTCTTCCAAAGATGTTAATTCAGTTCAGTATTTGTGACATTCCCTTTAATTCAGAGGTGTCTTACTTCAATGGTCAGTAGTACATATTTTGGCTTGTCATAAGTAAAATTGAGAAATATCTTGAGCAGGGGCGGATAACTCATTTCCTCTTGTACCTTTTTTTAAATTAAGATAACAGAGCTGGTTGTAGTTAATGTTGTAGTTCACAACCACATTAGTCTTCTTAAAGGGGTCAGTCCTACATAAGTCACATTCTCTCCACCAACGGTGCATACTAAGTAAACTGTCCTCTTACACATTTCACAAAAGCTCACTTTTGCTGAAGTGAAAGTTCCACTGCAACATCTTTTATAAGATTGACTCTTACTAAGCCTAGATGCGGCATGCAGACCTTGAAAGGACCGTTTCGCTGCAGAACAACCACTCATTCATGACTTCTTCAGATACTGATACGTCCACAATTCCACAAGGAGCAAGCACTTCTACAACTGTGAGACCTTAATTCACATTTGGTGAAGCTACACTTTCATGTTGGAATTGTATCCAGAGCATTTCCCTAGTATTCCTCTATTATCTGAATTGTTCTTGTAAAATAGGAGAGATAATAATAAAAAGGAGAGCAGTAAATTGTTACCATACACAGGCTGTTTTATGACTGCTTTCGTCTTCTCACAGCTGGGGCAGAGCGATTAATCAAATGTATTCAGTTGATCATCATTTCAGTGAATATTGATTTTGATTTGATCAGAATTGTGAAATTAATATTAGTCCTGCCCCCACAGACGGGCTAATATCTGGCCAAATGAACACCAAATCGAAGCGGGGTCCTGCTATAATAGCCGGGATCCTCGATAAAGCCCCTACATGCCACTGTCAGTTGTGACCTCGGCAACAGCATAATTAATGGACCACCTATGACTGTTACAGTTAAAGGCTACAATGTGTAGGTATACCTATTCATTCTAATAGCGAAGTCTAAAAATATTACTATTTAAAGGTTAGTAAAGTTTATTCAAGATTTTAAATAAAAACATTTTTTGCATTAAAAGTGTTATTTTATAAATGTGGTAAAAATAACTCACATAGACATATATGGTATCAACAAATTCATTGCAACTCTTGTAATAAAGATAACAATCTTTAAACTGCCAATCAACAATATAAAAAAATATATAAAAATCCCCCCCCCCCCCAAAAAAAAAATGCAATCAATTAGTCCCATATACCCGAAATTAGTAAATTAGTACCAGTACATGTCATTTCACAAAACAATCAAGCTGGCTATGGCTACATTAGCATAAAAATTAATAAACGTATGGCTCTTGGAATCTGGCGATATAAAAAAACTTCAGTCATACTACTTTTGTTCAAAAGTACTAAAACAAATAAAGCTATATGTATTTGGTGTTGCTGTAATTGTACTGACCCATAGAAAAAATAAGTAACCTGCTGGTTATGCCACATGGCGTGGTGGAAAAATAAACTAAACTATTGAACTCCACTCCATTCCAGCGCCAAAGCTCCTGTCCCTGGTGTTTCCAGTCCCGGTAGGACTAGAAGTGATGGTCACATTGACACCTAAGCATTTCTGGAACTACGGTACATAAAACAGCTCTTCATGAATATTGTATGTATGTGCCATTGACCAGGGACTGGCCCTCTTTAAACGTTAAAATATTTAAAGAGGTATTAGCATATTGACATTTCTGAGATCTCCACAGGACCTCTAGGTGCTGCAGCTATCTCCAGAATGGGGCCCTGTCTCATGTAGAAACGTGGACAGATATTTTTATAGTAAATGTAGCGTTCATGACAAGGTCTTCTTGAGAGATTTGGGTTCCAGAGGTTTGATATGAGGTCCTGTGGCTATACCATAAATGTCAATATGGAATACCCCTTTAACAAATTAAAGTATACTAAAGGTTAAAGACGTGTGGTTATAGTATCTTAGTCTACAACCAGCTTGCCTTCCTTCAGGACCAGTTTACCAATCAATACCTACATCCTTGTAATTATAAGTCTGAATCAACCCGACTGTTCTGTACAGACATGAATGGCTGCAATCACCCTGTATGTGCTCCTGTTTGTATATGTAAAATAGCTTGAAGTCTGATTCTTTTTCATTGAGCTGTTAAGGTAGGATGACAAGGCAAGAGGTAAAATCATACTATGTGTCCTTTGTGTTCTTTACCCCACATGGTTGACGTACATGTGTTTGCCTATTATAGTTGCAAGTTGTAAAGGCTGACATTGCCACCCTCGAAAGTGATGCTGTCGTTCATCCGACAGGCTCTGACATCTACACCGGTGGTGAAGTAGGTAATGAAAAGTTTAGTGATGCAGAGTTCATATTTGTATGCACGGTAACATAGAATCAACATGATACAAATTTCTCCAGCTGACCAGATCTGTATCACATTGATACCTTTACCATAATGGGATTTATTTCAGGAGCAATTACATTGACACATGTGTGTCACATATAAGAGAGAATCCTTTATCATTTGAACCAGTACTCCTGGGAGCTCAACTTTTCATCTTAACCTGAGACATCAGTGTGGGAGGCCTTCTAAGGAATATTGATTCTGATCATAAAATGGCTCCTCCCATGTATATATGTAAAGATGATGGGTTTATTGTCTCAGTGATAAACCTATTATTGTCTTATTCCCAATAACTTTTACTGGTACTAGGTCCCACTACCTAACATCAAAGTGAGCGAGAGTTGTCTATATCTTTGCCTTCTTGCAGGTCTTTGCTTTGATAGCATCTCTAAAGAATTTGAGTCATGTGTGCTACTGTAATCTTGCACTTGTATAGAAAGTTCTGTTTTACGGTGCCCATACACCTTCGAAAAGCTTTCAGACGAATGTGCCATACACTGTCTGCTTAGACTACTTTCACATTAGCGGCAGCCTTTGCCGGAGAAGGCTAGTGTGAAAGTAGCTGAGTGTGTATGTAAAAATCCAGCAAACCTGATATTTCTCTCATCTAACACTATCTTTCGGAGGAGGGTCTTTGGGGCACCATACATAATAGATTGTCAGCCGGGGCTACTGAAACCTGGGTTTGGCCAGCAGTAGTATAACATTTATGGGAGCCTTGGTACACGCACAACTGCTATGGGAAGCCACTTGACAGATTGCTGTGAGAACTGAAAACAAAACTGTCAAAACAACATGGTGCACCCTCCTCACCGAGCTGATCTTAGAGATGGAGAGTCTGATGCCAGCAAGAGTTATGGAGGTGGTGGTATAATTTTGTGCCCATGTTTCTTGAAACCATAAAATTATTGTTGTATTTTTTTTTTTTTTTTTTACATTTTCCTGTCATAATGGAAATCAAAGGAAAAAAATTACAAAATATACAGGACACTTATCTGTTAAATAGATAATTGAAAAAAATGAGGCAGCTCTCCAACTTCAGTGAAGATGATAAGTTATGTTTCTGGGAGAACCTTTTTAATGCTTACAAGTGATTAAGTGTGGAATTTATAATGTTTTCACCATTAGGTTAACCCTTGTCCTTTGCGTGGAGCTCCTTTTATTAATCAGAGCAGACAGCTTCCACTAAGAGAAGCTCCCATTCTAAAGAACTATGGGTGGTATATACAGTATATCACATGGTTGCACTTTTGTTTTAATATGTAATACCATAGTTATTCTGCATACACTATAGGGTTTCGCTCTGGTAGATAGGGTAAGCGCGCGCAGTACAGAGGCAGAATACAAGTTATTAACTCAAAACATCAGTGTTTATTCACATTTGAGGCAACTGCACAAAACAGCACATAAATTTGCAGTCTTGGTGTTAATTCACACACAATTAATTCACACACAATATAACACAAGTCACCTTGCTGGCAGTTCTGCCTCCAGTAGTCCACAGCAGGCTTTAGAGGGCCTGTTTTCCCAGCGTGCAGCTCTCAGTCCTCCAGCATGGCATAAAGCCTCAGATCCCAAAAACAGAGAATCTCTGCTGAGCCCAGCTGCCTATTTAAGGACAGCCAGGTGCTGCTAAAACCCGGACCGGCACTTAAACTCCGGTCCGGAATTTGACCTCACCTGGCTGGAAACCAGCCCAGCCGCCCGTGCTGGGAGGAAAATGCCTGCCTTGCCAGACACAACCCCTCACTGTGTCACAACTCTTACAGTTCAGAAAGTTTTCAGACTCTTGCTTTTTCCACATTTTATGTTGCGACCTTGTACTAAAATAAAAAAAATAACTTGTTTTCACCCATCAATCTGCACTCACTACCCCAAAATTAAAAAGTGAAAACATTTTATTTTCAAAATTTTTGCCAATTTATTAAAAAAGAAAAACTAAGGCTACTTTCACACTAGCGTTAAAGTTTCCGGTATTGAGTAACATCATAGGGGCTCAATAGTGGAAAAAAACACTTCAGTTTTGTTCCAATGCATTTTGAATGGAAAGCATTCCATTCAGTATGCTGCAGGATGTCTTCAGTTCAGTCCCTTTTTTGTCCTGTCCAGAACACTTCCGTTTTCCATTAAAATGTATTAATGCCGGATCCGGTACCAAGTGTTCTGGAAAAAACGGATCCGGTTTCCTGGTCTGTGTATGCGCAGACCTTTAAATCTTTGAAAAAGATAAACACTGATGACACTGGAGAGACGGATCTGGTATTGCAATGCATTTGTTAGACGGATCTTGAAAGAAATGATACCCATTTGCATACGGATTTCCGTATCTAGCAACGGAACTGCCTGCCTTATTCTTCTAACGCTAGTGTGAAAGTTCCCTAAAATATTGCATGGACATAAGTATTCAGACCCTTTGCTATGACATTTGAACTTTAGCTTTGGGATTCTTCCATTTCTCTTGATCATCTTTGAGATCTTTCTGCACCTGTGGTAAATTCAGTTGATTGGGCATGATTTGAAAAGACACACCCCTGTATATATGTCTCACAGCTGACAATGCATATCAGAGTGAAAATCAAGCCATCAGGAGGAAAAAACTGTCTCAAAGACAGGATTATCTGGAGGCACAGATCTGGAGAAAATTCTGCTGCACTGAAAGTTCCCAAAAGCACAGTTGGCCTCCATAATTCTTAAATGGAAGAAGTTTGGAATAACACAACCTCTTCCTAGAGTTTGCTACCAAACAAAGTATTTGGGCGAGAATGGCTTTGATAAAAGAGGTTTTTAAGAACCCCAAAGATCATGGGTGCATCTTTAAACTTTAAGAAGATCAACTCCACTAATCTGGGCTTTATGGCACAGTGGACAGAAAGAAGCCTCTTCTGATTAAAAAATACATGAAGGTCTGTCTGGGGCTTGCAAAAAAAGCACCTGAAGGACTTTTGGACTGTGAGAAACAAGATTCTCTGGTCTGTTAAAACCAAGATTTACATTTTTGGCCTCATTTCTTGGTGTCATGTCTGGAGGAAACCAGGCGCTGCTAATCACCTGCCCAATGCCATAGATACAGTGAAGCATGGTGGTGGCCGCATCATGCTGTGGGGGTGTTCTTCAGTGGCTGGGACAGGGAGACTTGTCAGGGTTGAGGAAAAGTTAAATGGACCGAAGTATAGAAATATTCTTAATGAAAACCTGTTCCAGAGTACTCTGGGCCTCAGACTGGGCTTAAGGTTCACCTTTCAACAAGACAATGACCCTAAGCTCACAGCCAAGACAACACAGGAGTGGCTATGGGACAACTCTGCGATTGTCCTTGAGTGGTCCAGCCAGAGCCCCGATTTTTACCCAATCGAGCATCTCTGGAGAAACCTGTAAATGGCTGTTCACTGACGGTCTCCATCCATCTGTAGAGTTTGAGAGGTTCTGCAGAGAAGGCAGAAAATTCCCAAATCCAAATCTGCGAACTGTGGTATCACCTCAAGAAGACTGGAGACTATAATTGTCGCTAAAAGTGCCTCAACTAATCACAACACTTCCATAGCTCCTCATAATGTCCATCAAAAGGCTAGATATCTATCGAGCTGACCATCTTGATATACGCCTTACTCTGTTTTTGTTATTCCTTTTGGATGATCCTGTATTGTGTTATATATTTGTGCACCTCCTACAGTCAAAATAACTGTACTGCATATAAATTTTGCTTACTTCACAAGGAGATCTTGCTCATTGTATTCAATTTAACTTTAAAAAAAAATGACAAAAAAAACTAAGTACTGTGCAAAGGGTCTGAACACTTATGTCAATGCAAAATTTTAGTTTTTCCTTTTCGATAAATTAGCAAAGATTTCAAACTTTCTATTTTCACTGTCTTTATGGAGTGTTGACTGAAGAATGATGGGGAAAACTAGATTTTTATTTTAATTTTAGTACAAGGCTGCAACATAAAATGCAAAAAAAGTTGTGTTGCAAATGCATTGTAGATTCACAGTATACCTGCCTAGTGGGAAGGAACGTTAAAGAGGTTAGGGCATCTCACACATTCCAATGTCTGACAGGCGCGTGTCCCACCTCTGGGACCTGCTCCTATCTCTAGAATGGAGCCTGCAAAGTGAAGAAGAGCGGACCGTGCATGCGCGTCTATCATCCATTCATTTATATGGGAGTGCTGAAAATAGCCATGTGGCATGCTTGGCTATTTTTGGAAGTCCCATAGAAATGAATGGGAAGTGCACTGCAATAGCGTGGCCACCACTTCATTTACATCTGTGGGGCTGACGGAAATAGCCGAGCCAGTGCTTGTTTATAGTCCCATAGAAATGAATGGAGGGCAGCCACACATGCACAATCCTATCTACTTCACTTTGCGGGCTCCATTCTAGATATAGTTGTGGGTCCAAGAGGTTAAACCCGCACCTATCAGACATTGGTGCCATGTCCTAGCAATATGTCATGAGTGTGTGAGATAAGCTAACCCCTTTAAAGCCTATTGCAGCCAGCTCCAAGTTCTCACCGCCAATCCACATTTTGTGCAGATTGGATGTGGACCCATTCATTTCAATGGGTCACAAAAATGCAGACAAAATCTCGTGTGCAGTCCGCATTTGTATGTCTGGTAGATAGAACATGTTCTATTCTTGTCCGTTTTGCGGACAAGCATAGTCATTGTTACAATGGATCCACAACAAAAAATGGATGCAGCACGGACATCACATGAAAGTCATCTGTGTTTTTTTGTGGACGGCAAAATACATACGGTCATGTGGATGCACCCTTAGGCCCCTTTCACACGGGCGAGTTTTCCGTGCGGGTGCGATGCATGCGGTGAACGCACTGCACCCGCACTGAATCCTGACCCATTCATTTCTATGGGGCTGTGCACACGAGCGGTGATTTTCACGCATCACTTGTGCGTTGCGTGAAAATCGCAGCATGCTCCTCTTTGTGCGTATTTCACGTAACGCAGGCCCTATAGAAATGAATGGGGTTGCGTGAAAATCGCATGCATCCGCAAGCAAGTGCGGATGCGGTGCGATTTTCACGCATGGGTTCTAGGTGACAGTCTATTCACTGTATTATTTTCCCTTATAACATGGTTATAAGGGAAAATAATAGCATTCTGAATACAGAATGCTTAGTATAATAGTGCTGGAGGGGTTAAAAATAATAAAAAAGTTAACTCACCTTCTCCTCTTGTTCGCGTAGACGCCGGTCTGTTCTTTAGCTGTGGGCTGAAGGACCTGTGGTGATGTCAGATCACATGCTGCATCACCATGGTGATGGACCATGTGATTGGAGCATGTGATCTGACATCACCTCAGGTCATTCAGCCCACAGCTAAAGAACAGACCGGCATCTACGCGAACAAGAGGAGAAGGTGAGTTAACTTTTTTATTATTTTTAACCCCTCCAGCACTATTATACTAAGCATTCTGTGTTCAGAATGCTATTATTTTCCCTTATAACCATGTTATAATGGAAAATAATACAATCTTCAGAACATCAATCCCAAGCCCGAACTTCTGTGAAGAAGTTCGGGTCTGGGTACCAAACATGCGCGATTTTTCTCACGCGAGTGCAAAACGCATGACAATGTTTTGCACTCGCGCGGAAAAATTGCGCATTTTCCCGCAACGCACCCGCCTCTTATCTGGGCAAAAAACATGACGCCCGTGTGAAAGAGGCCTTATGGCTCATGCAAACGGACATATTTTTAGTCTGCGTCCGTTCCTTTTTTTTTTTTTGTGGCCCGTATGCAGAGTCATTCACTTCAGTGGAGCTGCAAAAAAATCTCCAGAAATGACCTAAGTGGAGCAATCCACATGTCAGTTTTTTCACACAGACCATTGGTTTATACTTAGGAACGCACAGCATGTACCATTCTTGTCTGTTTTTTCTCCGAGATGCATTCTATGAAGTGAATGGGCCCAGGAAAAGAAACTGACACACCTGGCCACCCTACGGACGTCTACATATGTCTTTATTTTTTAGATGGAAATTGCGCACTCATCTGTCATTTTAATAATTTAGTTTATTATGCATTTTCTTTGCTGATTATGAAAATTCTATTAAGTCATTTCCTTTATTCCTTATGCAGTCACTTTAATTAAAAACAAGTCACCTTGGGGCATTACGTATACAACTGCTGGGGACAGGTGTCTAATGCATAGTCATAATACATAGTACACATAATACATATCATGCATAGAATGAATCCTTCCACTACCTTTCAATGTCACAGCGACCTCTGAGAGCTTTTTCTGGAATGGTGTGATAATAAGGGCATTCCCAGAAGAGACGAATGTATATTCAACTGTGATACAAATCCTTGCAGCTGTTATATAAGGCAAATACATCAGCACATCATCTGCTAATAAAATACCAAGGAGCACCACGTCCATTCATTCTTTATCTAAACATTCCTCAATGACCCGGCTTGTACTGCACATTGGGGTCTGCTCATGCTCATTTTACACTTGCCATAAGCTGGATAAATTAATGAACGGATTTTAGAAGGCTATGTGCACTTCTTCATTATATTAGTGCTCCCTTACGTCTTAAAAATAAGCAAAGAGTTCTGACTTTATTTTTTCATGGCATAGCGTTTGTGTTTTTTTTTTTCAGGACAACTTTTTGATGGCACCAATTAATGTTCAATATAATGTACTGAAAAATGTAAAAAAAAAATTGTAGTAGAAATGATTTGAAACCCACATCATACAGGTGAATCAGTCAACTACACCAAATTTATATAAGTTTTGTTATGTTTTACTACTTCGAAAGCGTACCTGAGTAAAAAAAAAAAAAAAAAAAAGTTTACATAATGACTGTGCTTTATTGTACAATTATAACATGAAGGAACAGTTTTTTGGGGGCTTCCCTAATGTTTTTTTCAGCTATATTATTCCCTGTTTCGGCTTCACAGCTAGATGCATTTCACTCCAGGGGGTGTATACCTTCTGTGAAATCTGCCCGCACTGTACTGCTATGATATCCTTCCCTTACATCCCACTATGTTTGTTTTCAGCTCTGGAGCTCACAGAACAGATTAAGAGGGATAAAACCACAAATACAGACGTACAGGTCAATGCTGACTGCCTCATCTATGAGGTTTGCCGAGGGAGGGAGCACCGTCTCAGAATCCATAGGCTCCCTGCAATGAAATCGCTATGTGCCGATGGCTGCTACACCAGGCCGATGCCTTGCAAAGGCCTCGGAGCTTGCCATCTACGGAAGCCTTTGAGGCCCAGCCACCAGTCTGGGTCTCATAGACAACTGTAAGCGTAAAATGCAGAGTTCCCGTGAAGTACAATACAGCATGTAGTGTACTGCATTGGAAATGGGATCAAACCCCCCAAAAGTAGAAGTGCTCTACTGGGATAAAAATGAAAAGTAAACAAAAAATAAACAAAAGTTTTAAGTAAAAAAGTGTCCCTTTCCCCCATCAAGCCATTAGCAAATGAAAAAAGTTAGAAAAAAACGAAGGATCGCTGAAACGTGCATCAGGGTTGGCACCATCCTGGAAAGAGACTAACATTATGGGTAGTTCATTACTAGCTTTCTTATATGCTCTTATTGTAGAGACACTTTTCACTTTATATTGTCAGCATTGATTGTTGTAATTTGTAGTTATTTACCCTTTGTGGTCTTATCCAGTGATGCTGCCTTTTTTCCCTTCACAATTTTAACACCTTTTTACTTGTGAATTAATAAGGCCTCATGCACACGACAGTATTTTTTCACGGTCCGCAAAACGGGGTTCCGTTGGTCCGTGATCCGTGACCGTTTTTTCGTCCGTGGGTCTTCCTTGATTTTTGGAGGATCCACGTCTGGCCGTGCGGAGCCAAACGGATCAGTCCTGAATTACAATGCAAGTCAATGGGGACGGATCCGTTTGACGTTGACACAATATGGTGCAATTGCAAACGGATCCGTCCCCATTGACTTTCAATGTAAAGTCTGGAGTCCCTTTTATACCATCGGATCGGAGTTTTCTCCAATCCGATGGTATATTTTAACTTGAAGCGTCCTCATCACCATGGGAACGCCTCTATGTTAGAATATACTGTTGGATATGAGTTACATCGTGAAAACTCATATCCGACAGTATATTCTAACACAGAGGCGTTCCCATGGTGATGGGGACACTTCTAGTTATAATATACTACAAACTGTGTACATGACTGCCCCCTGCTGCCTGGCAGCAACCGATCTCTTACAGGGGGCCGTGATCAGCACAATTAATCTCTCAGGTGCTGCTCCTGAAGGGGTTAATTGTGCGTATCATAGCCCCCTGTAAGAGACCCCCCTCCCTCCCCAGTTTGAATATCATTGGTGGCCAGTGCGGCCCCCCCCCGCCCTCTATTGTAATAATAGCATTGGTGGCACAGTGTGCGGCACCCCCTCCCTCCCTCTATTGCATTAACATTGGTGGCAGTGTGCGCCCCCCGCCCCACCTCCTCCCTCTATTGTTTTAATACATTGGTGGCAGTGTGCGGCCTCCCCTCTCCCCCCGATCATTGGTGGCAGCGGAGTTCCGATCGGAGTCCCAGTTTAATCGCTGGGGCTCCGATCGGTAACCATGGCAACCAGGACGCTACTGCAGTCCTGGTTGCCATGGTTACTTAGCAATAGTAGAAGCATCATACTTACCTGCTGGCTGCTGTGATGTCTGTGTCCGGCCGGGAGCTCCTCCTACTGGTAAGTGACAGCAGTGCGCCGCACAGACCTGTCACTTACCAGTAGGAGGAGTTCCCGGCAGGACACAGACATCGCAGCAGCCAGCAGGTAAGTATGATGCTTCTACTATTGCTAAGTAACCATGGCAACCAGGACTGCAGTAGTGTCCTGGTTGCCGTGGTTACCGATCGGAGCCCCAGCGATTAAACTGGGACTCCGATCGGAACTCCGCTGCCACCAATGATCGTGCGGCCCCCCCTCCCTCCCTCTATTGCATTAACATTGGTGGCAGTGTGCAAGCCCCCTTCCTCCATCTATTGTTTTAATACATTGGTGGCAGTGTGCGCCCCTCCCTTCCTCCCTCTATTGTTTTAATACATTGGTGGCAGTGTGCGCCCCCCCCCCCTCCTTCCTCCCTCTATTGTTTTAATACATTGGGGGCAGTGGGGAGAGGGGAGGCCGCACACTGCCACCAATGTATTAAAACAATAGAGGGAGGAAGGGGGGGGGGGCGCACACTGCCACCGATGTATTAAAACAATAGAGGGAGGAAGGGGGGGCGCACACTGCCACCAATGTATTAAAACAATAGAGGGAGGAAGGGGAAGGGGGCGCACACTGCCACCAATGTATTAAAACAATAGAGGGAGGAGCGGGGGGGCGCACACTGCCACCAATGTACTAAAACAATAGAGGGAGGAAGGGGGGGGGCGCACACTACCACCAATGTTAATGCAATAGAGGGAGGGAGGGGGGGCCGCACACTGTGCCACCAATGCTATTATTACAATAGAGGGAGGGGCGCACTGGAATTAAAATTTAAACTGGGGAGGAAGGGGGGTCTGCCCCCTGCTGCCTGGCAGCCCCGGATCTCTTACAGGGGGCTATGATACGCACAATTAACCCCTTCAGGTGCAGCACCTAAGGGGTTAATTGTACGGATCACAGCCCCCTGTAAGAGATCGGGTGCTGCCAGGCAGCAGGGGTCAGTCATGTACACAGTTCGTTGTATATTCTAACTAGAAGCGTCCCCATCACCATGGGAATGCATCTGTGTTAGAATATACTGTCGGATCTGAGTTTTCACGAAGTAAAAACTCAGCTCTGAAAAAGCTTTTATGCAGACGGATCTTCGGATCCGTCTGTATGAATGTAACCTACGGCCACGGATCGCGTTGTGGAGGATGTATAGTAGTTGAGGCATCATTACCATCTTGAGGAGATCAACTCTTCCAAGTTCCCACCACTGAAAGAAACAACTTACACCATACTCTAATCTTCACTCTAAGTTTTGCCAACAGCAGATACAAATTTAACTCCTCGAAGTCCATGAGCGTGGGCGAATACTTAAAGGGTTTGTCCAAGTTATATTTATTGATGACCTATCCTAGCACATCAGCAAACACAAAAGCACTATAAGGAAAAAACAAATGCTAAGCAAGGCGGTGGCTAAACATTTTGTTGATTGTGGACACTCTGTCAGCCAATTGAGATTCCGGGTCATCGATTCTGTCCAGGTTCCCAAGAGAGGAGGAGATAGGGAGCGCATGTTAAAGAAAAAAGAGTTGAAATGGATTTTTTACATTACAATCCCTACAACTCCAGGGACTGAATATTGAATTTAATGCAAACAATGTAGATAGGTAGAATATTCTTATATGTTGTCCGATTTAGTATATCATGTTTTTACTCAGTATTTTAAGGTGTATTTTTTTATATACCCTTTCATTCATGCAAGTTATTTGTCCCTTCTTAAGCACATCCTTTTTATGATCATCTGCTCCATAGTATACACTGACACCTCCGTAGTATACCGGCACCTCCGCAGATCAGCTGTTTGAAGAGAAGGCGCGTGCCATGCCAGCCCTGCCTCCTCTTCATTATGTACCTGCTCGCCATTGCATCTGCAGCATTTGTTCCATTTATAGCCTCTTTTTCCCTTTATGGTGATGTTCGTAGACAATGACATTGTCATTTGTCCTATATAAGATATTTAGGGACATAGCAATTGTTTCTGTCGGTGCTTTGTTAAATAATCTATTGTGAGGCAGGGACATGCCTCATGATTGTTAGGGGAGATATATGGCAGGATTTGCTGTGTCTTCTGAAGAAAGACCAGGTGCAGTAATCACCTGGGGATAAAGAAATCCTCAGAGTGAGAGGGGGTGGGGACTTGCACACAGAAGGCTGGAGTGGCTCTGTGTGGTCTGAGCCAGGAGGGCTGAGAGACCTCTATCCCCAAAGAGACATTGTTGTGGGAGCAGCCAGGAGGCTGTGGGACATTGGCTGACAAAGCCGCATGGGTTCACAGGGTGTGGACTGTGACTTAGGTGAGTCAGGAACGTCATGTTTAGTTAGAGCCCAGCCGGGCAGGTGTTTATTTTGTATTTGTTTGGTTTGCTGAGGCACAATAAATGCACTGTTTGGACCTGAAACCTGGTGTCCTGAAGCCGTATCTGTGAGAATGACCCCGAAGAAGAGCTAAACCCCCACACTATTTTATCCTTTAAATTGGGAATAGACATAAGTGAGACACAGTGTTGGTCCTTATTTATGTGTTAAATATAATAGTTATTTATAAAGTGGATCTATTTTTTATATACCTAGGTCTCTCTAGGACCTTTTGCGGGTCAGGTGACGATCACGTGGCTCAATGACGCGCCCTGCATGTGACCTGCGATAGCAGTGTCCATTGGGCACATGTAGCGTATCCATGGAGAGAGGTGCGGCCCTGCCGTTGATGTTTACGATGGCGGCCCGTCCATGTGCCACATGATGACGTCACAGACATGTGCAACAGATCTGTGGAGACGCCGATATGTGAAATCAATATGATGGAGGCGTGTGGAATTTTCCTTAATAGTTATCAGGTACATTTAACTATTTATTAGTAATCCTATAGGAGTAGAGGTCATTTTAATTTTCACACAGGTGGAATTGAGATTGTGTCTCTGCTTATTGGCTTTACCATGTCACATGGGGGGCCATTTGGGTATTTATATGATTGATCACCTTTTGCATCAGTATACTTGAGAAAGGCTACTGCGTAGCCGAAACGTCGTATTGCTTTGTGTGTGCACTTTTGGTTCCTAATAAAAAGTCACATTGGATATGCTGCTGTGAACCCTCTTGTTATCTACTACTATCCTCAGGATAGGTCATCAATATCAGATCGGCTCGGGTCCGACACCCGGCACCTCCGCAGATCAGCTGTTTGAAGAGAAGGCGCGTGCCATGCCAGCCCTGCCTCCTCTTCATTATTTACCTGCTCGCCATTGCATCTGCAGCAGTGAGCAGGTGTAATTACACCCAAGCCGTCTCATTCATTTCACTTGTATAGGAGCGATCCGTGCCATTTTAAATGAATGGGACGGCTTGGGTGTAATTACACCTGCTCACCGCTGCAGATGCAACGGCGAGCAGGTAAACAATGAAAAGGAGGCAGCGCTGCCACGGCACGCGCCTTCTCTTCAAACAGCTGACCGGCGGGGGTGTCGGACCCCAGGCGATCTGATATTGATGACCTATCCTGAGGATAGGTCATCAATAAATATAACTTGGACAACTCCTTTAATACTCTCAAAATATGGGATATTGTTAGCGATGGCCATGGCAGACACATCAATGGACATCAGCCCCGACTTTTGCCAGTTGATAGTAAGGCCCGACAACTTGCCAAACTGGTCTAAAAGAGACATGGTGGCCGACAGGGAAGTTGACGTATCTCCCATAAATAATAGAGTATCATCAGCATGCAGGGCAATTTTATTATGTACCTGTCCATATTGAAACCCCCTAATGTCAGAGGATTTTCTCACTGCCGCCGCAAAGGTCTCTATGGCTATTACAAACAGTAGGGGCAACAGCGGGCATCCCTGTCTAGTCCCCCGAGCCAGGTAAATAAAGGAGGACACGCCCCCATTAGCTCTGATCCTTGCCTTCGAATTAGAATACATTACCTATGTCCATTTAATAAAGCGCTGTCCAAAGCCCATATAACTTAATGTACCCCAGAGATATCCCCACTCCACACTATCAAAGGCCTTTACGGGTTCAAGAGACAGAACAGCTCTATCTCCGCAATTATCCACCGAGACCTGTAGACTGATGTACACTCTGCAAATATTAATAGCGGTGGATTTTTGAGGCATGAAGCCTGTCTGATCTGGATTTATTATAGTAAGAATTACTTTGGACAATTGCTTTGCCAGGACCTTGGCTAGAAGTTTGACATCGGACGTGGGTCTATACGAGTCAGGATGTCTCGGGTCCTTCCCTGGCTTTGGTATCAATACTATGAGCGCCTCCTGCATAGAGTCAGGGAGAGTGCCCACCTCAAAAGAGTAGTTAAAAACTCTCAGCAGTTCCGGCAGCAGCACTCCCTGGAATCTCTTATATACCTCCACCGGAATGCCATCGGATCCCGGAGCCTTGTCATTGGCCATATCTTTTAAAGCCTCTAGTTCCTCAAAATTAATAGGCGCTTCTAATTGTTCCTTCACGGCTGCTGATAATTTAGGTAGCTCGGCATCTCGTAAAAATGTTAGCAGCTCCTCCTATGAACCAGAGGCCCTATAAGTATAAAGAGAGAAGTAAAAACCCTTCAGGAAACCCAGGATATCCTCTGTACTCACACATAACTTCCCCTGGGGATCCAATAATTCAGTTATACATGTCAATCTTTGTTGGGCCCTAGAGATAATGGATAACATATGACCCAGCCTTTCTCCTTCTGCGAACAGACGTCGCTTATAAAAGATGCGTTTCCTATCAGCTGACTGAAGCAATTGACATCTTAATTGCTCCTGCGCTTCTCTCAGTGCCCTGCTGGTAGACTGTGGTGGTGCTGCCCCAAAGGCCTCCTCTGCATCAGGAACAGCTTTATGAGTCCCAACATCTGCTTCCCTAGACCGATGGACTAATTGACTTAATCAAAAGACCCCTCAAATAAGCTTTCATGGCCTTCCACACTGCATGTAAAGATGCCGTACCCGTATTAAATGTAAAGTACTCCTGTAGGGCATTATTTATGTTTGTCAGATCCCCCAGAATCTGCAGCCAAATTGCATTACATTTCCACATTTTTCCAACCCTTTAGAATGATATGGATTTCTGCGCAAATTGGTCATAACATGTGATCTCATTTGCATATGAATTAAACTTTGTTTTTCCTGCTGGTGCAAGTGTAAAGAAAAGAACAAAGGTACCATTACAATCCTGTATAGGTGTGCTACAGAGCCATGTAAGCACTGTATATGGCCATATGGAGGTGACAGACTCCCTTTAAATGTTACCATGTTTTTATTAAACACACCATGTAAACATTCACAGTGTAGGTGGAAAAAGTATGTGAACCCCTAAACTAATGACATCTCCAAGAGCTAATTGGAGTGAGGTGTCAGCCAACTGGATCCCAATCAAT
The DNA here is from genome assembly GCF_014858855.1 of Bufo gargarizans. Classification (NCBI taxonomy): domain Eukaryota; kingdom Metazoa; phylum Chordata; class Amphibia; order Anura; family Bufonidae; genus Bufo; species Bufo gargarizans. The sequence continues at coordinate 440,874,499 of NC_058081.1, read as the reverse complement.
GAGATGAGATAGGAGGTGTTGGTTACAGCTGCCCTGCCCTATAAAAAACACACACCAGTTCTGGGTTTGCTTTTCACAAGAAGCATTGCCTGATGTGAATGATGCCTCGAATTGTTGACTTGCATAAAGCTGGAAAGGGTTATAAAAGTATCTCCAAAAGCCTTGCTGTTCATCAGTCCACAGTAAGACAAATTGTCTATAATTGGAGAAAGTTCAGCACTGCTGCTACTCTCCCTAGGAGTGGCCGTCCTGTAAAGATGACTGCAAGATCACAGAGCAGACTGCTCAATGAGGTGAAGAAGAATTCTAGAGTGTCAGCTAAAGACTTACAAAAGTCTCTGGCATATGCTAACATCCCTGTTAGCGAATCTATGATACGTAAAACACTAAACAAGAATGGATTTCATGGCAGGATACCACAGAGGAAGCCACTGCTGTCCATAAAAAACATTGCTGAACGTTTACAGTTTGAACAAGAGCACCAGGATGTTCCACAGCAGTACTGGCAAAATATTCTGTGGACAGATGAAACCAAAGTTGAGTTGTTTGGAAGAAACACACAACACTATGTGTGGAGAAAAAGAGGCACAGTACACCAACATCAAAACCTCATCCCAACAGTGAAGTATGGTGGTGGGGGCATCATGGTTTGGGGCTGCTTTGCTGCGTCAGGGCCTGGACGGATTGCTATCATTGAAAGAAAAAGGAATTCCTACGTTTATCAAGACATCAGGCCATCTGTCCACCAGCTGAAGCTCAACAGAAGATGGGTGTTGCAACAGGACAACGACCCAAAGCATAGAAGTAAATCAAGAACAGAATGGCTTAAACGTAAGAAAATACACCTTCTGGAGTGGCCCAGTCAGAGTCCTGACCTCAACCCGATTGATATGCTGTGGCATGACCTTTAAAAAAGCGATTCACACCAGATATCCCAAGAATATTGCTGAACTGAAACAACAGCAAAAGAGGAATGGTCAAGAATTACTTGTGCACGTCTGATCTGCAACTACAGGAAACGTTTGGTTGAAGTTATTGCTGCCAAAGCAGGTTCAACCAGTTATTTAATCCAAGGGTGCACATACTTTTTCTTCTTCCACCTGCACTGTGAATGTTTACATGGTGTGTTCAATAAAAACATGGTAACATTTAATTCTTTGTGTGTTATTAGTTTAAGCAGACTGTGATTGTCTATTGTTGTGACTTAAATTAAGATCAGATCACATGTTATGACAAGTTGTGCAGAAATCCATATCATTCCAAAGGGTTCACACTTTCTTGCAACTGTATAATATATTGTTGCAATAGCTGTAGTGCTCTCCTTGCGATCCTTCCATGCACATCATTGTTGTTCAGTCCTCCTGATGGTGGACTCATGAACATTAACAGTAGCTAATGTGAGGCATTTTGTTGCTTAAAGGTTACCTTGAATTTCTTTGTAACCTCATGAACTATTACACACCTTGCTCTTGGCTTGATCTTTGTTGGTCTACCACTCCTGGGGAGGTTAATAATGGTCCTGAATTTCCTGACTGTGAATCGGTGGAGTCCAAACTTTTTATGGTTTTGTAACCTTTTTCTAGCGATTTTATTTTATTTTTTGGTGATATATTACACTTCCATGAACCTATATTGTGAAGTTCAGACTATGATGGACACCTATTTAAATAAAACAGGTCACCCACTCACAGCTGATTGTCATCCCTTTGATTGAAAATACCTGGCCTTAGCTTCACCTTCATCTACTGTTAGGACTTGTTTGAAAATCTGATGTAGTTTTAATTCAAATTTATTCAGAAGTATGGAAAATTCTGAAGGGGTCCCAAACTTTCAAGCACCACTGTATGAGTATATTACATTGGTGGCAGCCCACCATTATTTGCTAAGAAGTTTTGGATTCTTTCTGCTCTAATCAAACCCAGCTTCGTGCATTTGTGTGAGGCTCTCAATACCCCATTTCTATGGAAGGATGTAGACTTTATAATGTAACTAGTTTCCAAGTATAACATATTCATTGTTGTTAAACAACAATCCAGTGTAAGGGTCCTTTAGAGCTGTCTAAGGATCGGGCCAGTGGTCGAAATTGAACATCTTAAGTGTAAGGTTGCTGCCATCCCACAGAAACATGGGCAAAATGTTCAGCAGCACATGATCCTGATTACTATTGACAATATGCAAAGTGAACGGTGGACAAGTGATCATACTAACAGCCATTTATTTAACTTGGATATCATCAATCGCCACTTATAATTGGGATGGCATTGGGCAGTGTAAGAGGTACCTGAGGTTTGCCCTTTAATTTATACTACATTTATTTAGACCAGTGAACAGAACTGTGCTTAACAGGGTTTTCCAGGACTTAAATATTGATGATCTATCCTCAGAATAGGTCATCATTATCTGATCAGTCAGGGTCACCAGAAGATATAGAGTGGATTAAGCCAGAAGCAGAAGACTCCATCCATCGTGTGGTGGCCTTGCCAGAGTTACTGCAGCTTCTCTCCCATTCAAGGTGATGGGAACTGAGCTACAGTACACTGATGCCAGACGCTATACAATGGAAGGAGCCCTATGCTTCCAGCTTGACTGTATATTTTTAGAAACAGCTGATTGGTGGGGGGTGCTTGCTGTCAGCCCCTCACCGATCAGATTTTCATGCCCTGTCTTAAGGATAGATTATGAGTATCTAAATCTTGGATAACCCCTTTAACGCTGTTGTTTGCTTTTGATTACCAGTCAGTATTGTTCTGTCTCTATGTTTATTCAGCCATTTGGTCAAACAAGGATAAGTAAGAGCTTGATTATTGTAATATAGTAAATGTAACTGATATATTGTTTCCATTTAGGCAGTGCTTTAGAGAAGAAAGGAGGGAAAGAGTTCATGGAAGCTGTCACTGAACTGAAGAAAAAGAATGGACCTTTAGATATAGCTGGAGGTAATGGCTTTACATGATTTTATCCCATGGATGTCTGCTGTGGTTAAATGACACATCACAATCCTTTAACCCCTTTAAATGACCCTTTTTAAAATTGTATTTTTCATTTCTGCCTCTCTGCATTTCATTTACATATGCTCTGGTATTCAAAAAGGATATATACATGAGTCTAATTAAAGAAATAGTTAATCCACAAAAATTATATATTGGACCCTTAAAACTGTAATGTTTAATATATCAATCTAAAACCTATATCAATCTAAAACCTATTGCCAAAACTATGATTGGATTGCAGTGCCAATCAATCACCCTGATAGTTCAAAGATACAAAAAATAAAGGTAGAAATGAGATATACATGCAGAAAGGAACAGGCCGGGGTCCCGGGGAAGGGCAATAAACTTACCTATATCACCCTACTGTACCTCTCAGCCCAGAGAAGAATCCCAGTGGTGGAGACTCTGTGTCCGCATTCCTCGGCTAGATAGCCCTAAATTACCCTAAAGGTGTTTGAGGGTGAAACCTTCAAGACCCCGATGCGTTTCCCCCAACAAAGTGGGTTCCTTAGGGGGTCAGGATGCAGGGTATAATCAGATAATTAACACATATGTTCTGGTATGTGCTGACTTTTGGATCACTGTACAGTCTGTATGGGATGGAATCCCCTTCGATCACTCCGCAGTACAGACCACAGAGGTTAACGGCTGTGAAGCTGAGCTTGTACTAGGAATGCAACAGCCACTTCCTAGAGCTGAAGCTCTCCGGCAGCACTTTACCCCTCCTCAACTTCAGCGACACCAGAAGACGTTGATGCAGACTGAGGACCTGCATCACTCACGGAAGGTCATTAAATGTATAAATGGTAATGGAAAGCAAGTATGTTCATGTACCTACAATGAAGCTCCACATTTCGATTGTATTACTTAACATACAGGGCTATGAGACATTTGAAACTCATCATGATGAGTTTCAAATGTCACACGTCATGATGTCCCGGTACTTAAGGACACATGACGCACCAGTACGTCTCATGTTTAGTTCCGATCACCGCCACTGCGGCTTTTACTGGAATTGCGGCGGCTGTAAGGGGGACCCGTGGCATGGAAGGCAGCACAATGCCTTCCTTAGGCATCGGCGCTGCCTTCCGGTGACGAGCCTGTGAGATCCAGCCCGCTGGATCTCACAGGCAGGAAGCTGTATGAGTAATACACACTGTATTACTCATACAGCCAATGCATTCCAATACAGAAGTATTGGAATGCATTGTAAAGAGGATTAGAACCCCAAAAGTTGAAGTCCCAAAGTTGAAAAAATTAAGTTCCCCCCAAAAAAAGAATTAAAAGTTTCAAGTAAAAATAAACAAAAACTTCATTTTCCCCAAATAAAGTAAAAAAATAATTGGTAAAAAATAGGGGGGGGGGGGGGGAAAGTAGACATTAGGTATCGCCGCATCCATATCGACTGGCTCTCTAAAAATATCACATGACCTAAATATAAAAAAAAAAACTAAAAACTGTGTAAAAAAATAATTTTTTTTGTCACCTTACATCACAAAAAGTGTAATAGCAAGCGATCACAAAGTCATATGCACCCCAAAATAGTGCCAATCAAAATGAGACCCTAACTAAGATAATCGCCCGAAAACACTAAAATGTTGTTCTGTTCAAAAATGCTTTTACTGTGTAGAACTTAACAAAAATAAAATAAATAGACACATTGGGTATCGCCGCATCCGTAACAACCTTTTCTATAGAAATATCACACTATATACCCCATCAGGTGAATGCTGAAAAAAATAATCTATGCCAAAATAGCCTTTTTTTTCTCCTTGCCTCACAAAAGTGCTTTTGTGGTGTTTCTGTCCGTACCTCCGCACCACAAATAAAAATAGAAAATGTTAAATTTTTGGGCGGTGCGGACAGATCACGGACCCATTCAAATTGAATGGGTCTCGATCTGTCCCTGCCGCCGCACAGATGTTGCCCATGCATTGGGGACCGCAAATTTCGGTCCCCAATGCACAGAACGGCCGCACGACGGCCGTGTGCTTGAGGCCTAATGCATATTGAGGTTTAATTTTGCTGTTAACCCTTGCTGTGTTGAAAAAAAAATTTGATTAACATGAAGAATCTGCATAAAAATGAAATTTAGAAATTCCTCCTCCATTTTCCTTTAATTCTTGTGGAACACCTTAAAGGATTAACAAAGTTTGTAATATCAATTTTGATAATTTGAGGGGTGTGGTTTCTAAAATTGGGTCATTTTTGGGTGGTTTCCATTACGTAAGCCCCTCAAAATTACTTTATATCTGAATTGCTGCTTAAAAAAAGGGTTTTGGAAAATTTGAAAAATGGCTTCTAAGACTTCTAATGTCCCAAAAAAATTAAATGACATTTACAAAATGATATAATAAATATAATATATATAAATATATAATTTACCACTGTCATTAAGTACAATGTGTCACGAAAAAACTATCCCAGAATGGCTTGGATTATTAAAAGTGTTTTAAAGTTATTACCACATAAAGTGACACTTGTCCGATTTGCAAAAAATGGCCTGGGCAGGAAGGTGAAAACTAGCTTGGGGGAAGAAAGGGTTATGTCACACTATGGCAGTTCATGGGCTATGGTGTCTCTGCTTGCAGACCAGTCTGTTGCTTGGATCATGGTTCTGCAGCTACTTTTAATCCTTATGAACCTAAGTTTAACAAATGTTCCAAGACCTGTGGGTTATAAGAGAGTTTTCTTTCACATTTCTCTTTTGATTTTTGGGGGAGGAATATGCACAAAGTGAGAATGTAAAGACATGGCCACAAATATTTTTCAATCCATTTGCTTGGTAAGGGATGTATACCGAAACACTAGCTGCAGTCTTTCATGCCAATAGTCTAGATAAAACAACTATTAAACATATAGAAAAGAATAAAGAAACACATACTCAATGCCTTTTTTTGGAAGTAGATGTTTATTGGGAAATTGTCCAATTAATGTAATCTAATACTTCAATGTATAGTACCTTTTGGGAGTGTTTAAAGGGTACTTGGCATCATCTGCAAGAGACTACTTTTGGGGACATCCACTATGGTTAGGATTGGTTAGCAGTCTCAGGTTTAGTCTAGTAGATTAACAGATAAGCTAGTGGATAAATTAGATTTGATGTCTTTAGAACATTACAGCTATAACTATTGTGCATTATGGGCCATGTCCAGCATGTTGAGGTTGAAGTTGTATAAGGGCCTGTTTTCTGGAACCAGTGAATTGTATTTCACTCTTGCATTCAATTCCATTTACAACTGTGATAGCGGTTGACACAGTATATAATCCTCCGGCTGCTTTTTGTCATCCTGCAAAGTTCACCAAGTGCATGCTGTTTCAAGGACAAGAAAACTTGACAGACACACCATGGATAACTTCTAATTCTAGAGGAAAAGGTGAAACACTTAAGTTGCCATATTGGGCACATTTTGCATTTAATTCCCCTTCTGATTACAAGAATGTCAGGTTGTTTTATTAGATTTCTCTTGAATTTATGAAGCATTCTCCATATGCCAAACGAAACAGTGGAACATAAATTAGAACAAATTGGAAATGTCCAGAGCTCAACTTCTTCAATATGTTAGGGAACAACGCCCAACTGCACAATTGTTCCTGGGACTCCCCTTACTCCATGAAATTTATAGTTGACCCGGGTTTTCCAGCAATCACTTTAATTTTCGTCCTTGATGATGGCTCTTTTATGTCTGCGCAGAAAAAGAAAAGCAATAACATCGAAGGAATGAACATGTTCATACCAAATAAAAGCAGGGTTTTTTGGTCACCTCCTGAAAGATGTTGATCTGACGAACACTGGCTTTCAATTATGTGCACATATTGCAATATTATTGCACAGCAGTGTCTTGAATTGTTTAACTTTAATGCTGCAGATGGATCATGACACGGAGCAGTGAAGTGTAGCTGTGAAAATCACTGTTTCGATAAGATTTTATGGCCACGTTTTCTAAGAAATTCCATAATTTAGATATTTGAAAGACTGCAATGAGCACACATGTGCTTATGACCATGAATAATGGGGTATACATGATAAACATGGATTTCTGTAGACCGAGGAGCATCAAAGGCATACAGTCATTACTGGTAATTTGTGTTACAGGGGGAAATATATTGGTTTAGTTGCAAGAGCAGATGACTTGATGGCAAAATATTACCTAGAGAACATCTGCCATGCATCCATAAATCTTTAGCTTCTTTCTAGCTAGAGGTGCTTTACTAAATGTACTGTAGATCACAAGTAGAGGAGACTGTTTCTTCTGTAACAAGCTGCTGGAAATATGGTCCAGTCACAGTTCATGGATTATATTTCATTAGGATGATATAGTATAACTGACGTGAGAAAGACTAAGATAGCTGTTTTCAATGTTAAATAGTATGGTTCCAATGAAGCTTATACTGAACATATTTATAAGAAATGAAAGAATACTATTTAAGAAGGCCTTCTGTATAATTCTTTTGAGTCTGCTTTTAAGTCTTGGTGTCATTGGTGACTGTTTTATTATCATTCCAGTGTTTTTTAGTGAGCACCCTTTTACAGGACTCTCACACTTGAGGTGTGTCAAAAATAAATCAGTTTGATTTTATTAATTTAAAAGGCTATTTTCATGATAGCAAATATTGGTGTATTGCTAGTATATGCCCTCACCTACTGTTTGATGCCCTCACTTACTGTTTGATGGCGATCAAGCTCCCACAATTCTCGTGATCCTCATAAATAACGGGGTTGTACAACCCCAGAACATTTTTAAATATGGCCCTGAAAGTCAGTAAAATAAAGAAAAATAAAGTCAGTAAACTTTTCACTGGTTCCCTGTTTCTGCACCAAGCATCTTGTCTTCGCTGCTTCCAGTCCTCTGGACCAAGTGGGAGGTCTCGTCCATCATCACATGCACCACTGAAGCCATTCACTGGCCTCAGCAGTTATTTATCTGCAAGCAGCATGCAACTGCTGAATTCAGTGAATAGCTACAGCAGTGGACATGATGATTGATGCAATGTCACAATTTCAGGCCACATGTGACTGAAACAGAGGGGATAGGACCCTTGATGCTGGAATGGAGTAATTGTTGAATGGTGAATAGGTTAGAGCTTTTTTATGCTAATCACTTTCAATATACAGAGTAAGAGAACCATCTCGTTAGCACCACCTTCTGGAAGTGACTCCCTATGAGTCAAAGTCCGACTTTTTAAAGAGGTTTTTATTTATCCTAGATAAATATCTTTACTTGTGCGGTACCCCCCGCTGATGCTGCTGCTCTGCCTGTTTTGTTTTTTTTAAAATATCGCTCTTACGACCCGCTGTGCCCCCCTGTAGTTTTCACGCTCAGTATGCTAATACTGAGCATCGGTACAGGGAGGAGAAGACGCCAGGGCTTCTCAATAGGCGTCTCCTTCTCCCTGGCTGTGCCGTGATCCAATCACAGCCGAGAACGTCACAGCTAGGGAGAAGGTGAGCTTTTTTTTCTCCCTGGCTGTGACGCTCTCCGCTGTGATTGGATTGCGGCACAGCCAGGGAGAAGGAGCCCACTGAGAAACCCTGGCGTGTCCTCCTCCCTGTACTGAAGCTCAGTATTAACATACTGAGCGGGAAAACTACAGGGAGGCACAGGGGCTGTAGGAGCAATATTTTAAAAAAACAGGCAGGGTGGCAGCATCAGCGGGGGTTACTCCGCAAGTAAAGGTTTTTATTTAGAATAAATAAAAACCATGAAAGGTTCTCTTTAACATGCCTTAGAACATATCAAGGGAAAATAGTAAAGTCAAATATCCAATATAGGGATTATGTCATGTCAGGCAGGGAACAGTGCAGAGCTGACCTCCACCAATACCACTGTCTCTGCCTACTTTGATGAGCCGCCCTAAACGGAGGCCCTTAACTCTGTGACAGTCCCTGACTTGACTAAGTGTGCAGGACCTATATAAAAAGAGACAAAAGGGGAAGTCAGACAGGCTGAGTCAAAACCAGAGAATACCATCAGAACTGAAGAAGAAACAAACACAGAATAATAAACCAAGCAGAGTCAAAACCATGAGGTAACATCAAAACTGGAATCAGCAGTCCGAGGCAAAGTCACTAATGGGCAGAAAGTCAGAAGTCCAGGCACCCACATGAAACAGACAAAGCCTGTGAGGCAAGAAGACCAGATCACGGTCAACTTCCTTCAGAAAGCACATGACACTGATTGGTCCGGTATCCTTGCTCCTTGATATGCTGACCAGCTCCACTGTTAGCAGGGATGGTTGCCATAGCGATAGAGCACCACCTGTGATGCATTAATGTTGCTGGGTACATAATAGAGCCACTTCCAGATGGTGGCGCTATCAAGATGTTTCTCTTTCCCTGGGAGATACCTCTTTGCACACAGTTTCAGAGCCATAATTCAAATTGAATTGGGGGTCAGACAATCCCTTTAAATAGATTCAGCACTAGTTAAAGGTTGCTTCTTCTTTACATATCTCTGCCCAGCAGTGCTCCCAGTCACCCACTGTGCAGGGAACATTGATTTGAAGGGGGCTGTGTTTAGGTTCCTTGTGAAGCAGGGGGCTGAGAGCACCTTTGTGCACAGAATAAGCCACATAGACCTTTATTCTCCTGATTGGTGTGTTTCAGAATATCCTAGTCTAATGATGTGCCTCAATAATCAGAGTGGCTGGCTGCTCTCTGGTCTTCATGCCACTCATTAATTGGCTTACTTTGCGCCAGAATTTTGTGCCTAATTTCTGGCTCAGTTTTGGCACAATTTAAGCCACAAACCCTCTCTGGTAAGCCTCATCTCTTTCCCTCTAAGCCAAGCTTTACACTAGCGTTTAGGATCCAGCAGGGAACAGCCTGCTGGATCTCTGTGCATTCCAGTATTGCAGGAAGCTTAAACATCGCTGTCTGGCTCAATTAACATAATGGGGACCAGCAGAGATCCTGGCACAACCCGGCAAATATGCCGAGAATCGACTAGAAGAAAGGCGCTGTGTGGAACAGCCTGTCGGATCCTAAGCGCTAGTGTGAAACTAGCCTAAATCGGTATCATTTTCATTAATAAATCTGCCCCCAAACCCTTTCTTCATCTCCAAACTCTAAACTACCTACATTACTCTTTAACCAGTGCTGTACATATGAAATTGAGTTGGTTTCCGAATACATTTTCTTTAAGGTGTTATCACCTTTGGACAATGTATTTTCCTTGGTCGGACAATAAGCTGATTATAGACTGTCCAGCTAATGTGTCCCCTAACTACCAGCTGTAATCTGTTAGGGAACTGAGCGCCACCACGGAGGGACTGAAGTCTGACAGTTTCCATGAGTACAAGGTTTCTCACAATGATGTTTCTTGTCTCTTGTGTCTGGCCAGCCGCAGTGAGCTCGGGTCATGGATTACCTGCAAAGTTTGTTATCCATTGCAACAGCCCAAGCTGGGGCTCTGATAAGTGTGAAGAACTGCTGGAAAAGACAGTGAAGAACTGCTTGGCATTGGCAGATGAGAAAAAAATCAAATCAATTGCGTTCCCTTCAATTGGCAGTGGAAGGTGAGTGATACAGCTGGTGCCAATAAAGTTCAAGTGTAAAGTCACGTTTTACTGTGTATAATCCACATAAAACATTCAGTAACACTGTGAATACATTGCTTTCTTGTCTTGCATTGAGTTATGACCTGTTATATAGTTTGTATATTCTAATGATTTGCATTTTGGGAAGTGATGGTTTTACATCAATGTAGAGTCATTTAGTGAAGTAAAAAGTATCTCCACAAGAATCAATTAGGTCAACTCATTATTTGAGCTCAGCTCAACGTGTCTATATAGGGTTGACGGCTTCCACTGTCAACTTGCACAACTGAGAATGCAGCTCTGGGTCATAAGAAATGGTGCAGCTCAGGATCAAGATAAGTAATGATATTCTGGACTAGTAGACAACCAAACATAAACAGGAGTTTACACTCGTGCATACATACCAAGTCGCCCTCAGCAGTCTCCAGTAAAGTTCTAGCTGGTTGTTACCAGTGGCGATCCCCGTCCCTGCCCACTTTGAGTTGCAAGTGTTAGGGCTGTTTCACACGAGCGGATGCCGTGCGTGACATCCGCTCTGTGAATGACAGCCAAGACCCGATGCAGACTGCAGAGGCACGGAGCAGTAACATGAGTGATAATGCTCCGTGCCTCTCTGTGACCTCTTTACTACGAAATCCCAGTGACAACTTTATCTCACTTTGGAGTGTGGGAGGAAACGCGTGAAAACACGAGAAGAACATAGAAACTCCCAAGTAGTCCTTGTTGTCCTTGGTTAGATTTAAACCCAAAACCACAGTGCTATGAGCCAACATTGCTTACCACAACCTTGCTAACCTGTAGTTCACATATAAACCTCACCCCGAGCATATAGTGGAGGACAGGCATTTATGTTCCTTCCAGTCCTCTAATAATAAAAACATTGCAGTTGCTAGAATTCAACTGAAATAATAGTGCTAGAGTTCTCACTGTTGTCTCAAACACTGTAGAACCAGCTTCTCAGTTAAGTCCAAAAGACTACATCTGGGGACCTAAAACAGATTAAATACCGTATTTTTCAGACTATAAGATGCAAAAATTTGGGAAAAGTGGCAGTGCATCTTATATTCTGAATGCTAATGACAGCTTCCATTATGGAAGTGGTCATTAGCATGCAGGAGGCACGGGGAGATGAGGGCAGTGCTGAGCTGGCTGTATTCACCTCCCCTGGTCTTCTTTCAGGTCCCCCTGTGGTGTCCTGTGCCCGCACAGCAGCAGAACGTAGTGCACATAGAGGACAGACGACGTTACATTAAATATGTAGACAATTCTTTGGCACTCCAGATAATTTTAGATGCTTTTAATCCAGAAATTTGATATAACTACTACAATTCATATCCAGACAGTTTAAATAATTATGAGGTCATTTATAATATAGCAAGGGATCTGTGGCCAAGAGTAGAACAACATGTTCTGGATATGGCCTGATTATTTAAACTCTCTGGATATGAATTGTAGATAAAAAGGAATAGTTTTTTTGAACCTTTTTCTTACGGCGCTGAAAACAGGAGCCAAATTTCCAAGTGGTATTATTTAAAAAAGGAAAGTAGCTATTTTATTCTTTTGTCAACGTGTTTCAAGGGCTCACAGCCCTCTTCATCAGGACAATAAAAGCATATTGAATTGTACTGTAGTTATATGACATTTCTGGATTAAAAGCTTCTAAAATTGCCTGGAGTGCCATAGTATTTTCTAACATTACATAGCAGGACCTGGGAGAAGCGATGGAGCGGTGAGTCCTAGATGTGCGATGCCGTAAGTGAGGAAAGTTTATTTTATTTTATTTATTTTTTGGACATGTCTGATGGGTGCGATCTGAGGCTGAGTGGGGTTGAGGGTCCAATCAGAGGCTGATAGGGTCTGATCTGAGTCTGATGGCGACTGGGGGGTCTGATGGGGCCTGAACTGAGGCTGATGAGGGTTGGGAGGTCCGATCTGAGGCTGAGAGGGACTGGGGGAGGGGTCTGATCTGAGGCTGATAGGGGCTGTGGAGTCCGATCTGAGGATGATTGGTGCTGGGGGTACAATCTGAGGCTGATTGTGAGTCTGATCTGACTCTAATGGGGGCTGGGATGTCTGATGGAGGGTTAAACCGAGGCGAATGGAAGCTGGGGAGGGCCTGATTGGAGGCTGGGGGGTCTGATGAGAGACTGATCTGAGGCTAATAGAGGCTGGAGGATCTGATGGAGACTGGGGGAGGGGGGTTTGATCAGAGACTGATGGAGGTTGGGGGTCTAATTTTGGGGTCTGATCTGAGGTCTGATGAAGAATGGGGGGTCTGATTAGAAAATATTTTTTTTACTTATTTTACTCCCCAAAATCCTAGGTGCGTTATATAGTCCAGTAGTCTTCTAGTCCGAAAAGTATGATACATACTGTACTTGTTTATTCAGATTTACTGTATATCAATCATTAGGCATTGCTTTTTCAGCCATTTGACTACTTCCCTGTTTTGTGTAGCACGTTGAGTCTTTTTTTAGGAAATTGTTATTTCCTAAACAAGTAATGTAGTTTGTTGGTCATGACTGACTTAGCAATCTATGAATATATTCAGAAACACTTCAGCTCTCTACTCTCCCTCTATGGCCTCATGCACACGACCGTTGTGTGCATCCGTGTCCGTTGTGCCGTTTTCCGTGATTTTCTGCGGACCCATTGACTTTCAATGGGTCAGTTGAAAACTCGGAAAATGCACCGTTGTTTATCCACGTCCGTGATCTGTGTTTCCTGTCCATCAAAAAAATAGGACCTGAAATTAATACAATAGAGGAGGGGGCCGCACCCTGGCCACCAATGAAATTAATACAGTAGAGGGAGGGGGGCTGGGAGGGGCTGCACTGGCCACCAATGAAATTAAAACTGGGGAGGGAGGGGGGTCTGCCCCCTGCTGCCTGGCAGCCCCTGTGCGGCACCTGAGGGGTTAATTGTGCAGATCACAGCCCCCTGTAAGAGATCGGGTGCTGCCAGGCAGCAGGGGGCAGTCATGTATACAGTTCGTAGTATATTCTAACTTGAAGCGTCCCCATCACTATGGGAACGCCTCTGTGTTAGAATATACTGTCGGATCTGATTTTCACGATCTAACTCAAATCCGATGGTATATTCTAACATAGAGGCGTTCCCATGGTGATAGGGACGCTTCAAGTTAAAATATACCATTGGATTGGAGAAAACTTCGATCCGATGGTATAATAGGGACTCCTGACTTTACACTGAAAGTCAATGGGGGGCGGATCCGTTTGCAATTGCACCATATTGTGTCAACGTCAAACGGATCCGTCCCCATTGACTTGCATTGTAATTCAGGACGGATCCGTTTGGCTCCGCACGGCCAGGCGGACACCAAAACGACTTTTTCCTTCATGTCCGTGGATCCTCCAAAAATCAAGGAAGACCCACGGAAGAAAAAACGGACACGGATCACGGAACTACAGAACCCGTTTTTGCGGAGCGCAAAAAAAAAAACGGCCATGTGCATGAGGCCTATGTCTGTATTGTTGTCCATGTTAGTCATAGTCAGGTTCCTGTGCCCTATGGATCTACTTAGAATAGTGGACAAGTAATTGCTACATTGAGATGAGAACCCCCACCTTGCAAAGCATGTGCATTTGTGTAACTAGGAATCTTAGGGTTCCCATTTATTTCAGAAATGTCATTATTATTCTGTGCATTCTTGGTCTTTTCCTTACCACTGTATCATTTCTGAACATTTATTTCTCCCGATGGGCATATTGTACCCTTTAACATTCCATATACTGGACATAACCGGAGGGTGTTTTACGGAACCAAGCTTACTTTGCCATAAATCCTTATGGTGCTTAAAGTTCAGCCAAATCACAGGGGTTCAAATGTTACATTTAGGGAATAGCCAGGATCTAAAAAGTTTCTACCTATTTTCCAGGAAATAGCATCATGACTGTCCAAGGTGCCTAGTATTGCAGTGAATTGCAAAACTAGACGAAGGCCATGGACAGGAGTGGTCCACACAAACAGGTTGATCCCAAGTTTTCCTGCCGGCTACTGTATTTCTCTCCTCTGTATATACTGGTGCTGTGTTATTGAAGACAAGTGTTTTACAGGCTGAAGATGTTTCTGAACATTACAGAGTTCTTGCAAGGAAATGGGGACTAAATGCTGCCAGATGATTAGGAAGATGATACTTGTGCTTAATAAGATATTTTATAAAGTTTTATGTATTCACATAGTATACTAATTAAAATACTCTTCAAAATATATAGATATATGTTTACAGTGTATTATAATCCATGATTCCATTATCATTATGGCAGTTGGTTTTAAACATTGTAATGGTTTCATGTTGTAATAGCGTAAATTGGCAACATAAGAAGTCTTGCATTCTTCATTTTCGCTAATGGAGTAGTAGAACTGTCCCATTATAGACTATGCTGATTGAGATACCTTACAAAAACGTAAGGGTATTTATTAAAGAACTCGAAGTCAAACTGCATTATAAAAGCAGTATACAGTACTTTTAGTGGTGCAGCTGCTGAACTGAAAACATCTGTGGGGCAGACACGACTTCTGAAAGCAAGAGAAACAGCTTAATTCCTCTTTATAACTGCAGAATAGGATTGTGCTTTGGGCAGAAGGATCATATAAATCATGCTGTACTTCAAGGAGAGAAAAAAAGAGTTATGTTCACATAGCTCAACTGAAACACAACTTTTGCGCAGTATTTTTATATGTATAGTGTTAATATAAATCCCACATTTGTACCTTGAAAACCTTCTTTTCACATTTTTATCTATCATAAATAGCCCATCTGTCACTTTTTATAATTTTCTTCATGGTAATTTAAATGAAGGTATCATTTTCTATTTCAGATGTTAAAATGTGAATATAAATGTTTTTGCTGGGACAAAAAAAAAAAATATTTCAAAAAATGGAAAATTTGAGTTTGAGTGCAGTTACAGCTTTTTGTCTGCCACTCCTTTCAAACAGGGAGCTCATGATTGGCAGGGGCCCGAGGTCTTGGACCACTGCCGATTAGACACTTATACCCTATCCTGTGGATAGTCAATAAATTGTCTTAAAGGGACAACCCCTTCAACTGCACTGAAACTGGAATTTTCTGTGGGTTCTAGAGAATTTTCCTGAAGATATAGGTTCACAGTCATTAGGGCCAGTAAGTAATGCTGGGGGTGGTTATAGTGGATAATATTTCAGCGGGGGTACCCAAATAAGTATGACATTTACCTTTTAAATTCTAATGCCATAGAGTGCACAAACAGCCATGGAACACTGCTCATGTAATCATGCAATAATACAGTGTCCAAAATGTTGCCATATGTTTCCTTCAAAGTACTGGCATACAGCATTTGTTTTTTGTGCGATTATCGGCAGCACATCTCCTGGTGTAAGCAGGGACATGTTGTCAGTAATCACTAGAACTAAATGAGGGAGAATTGAGTGCGGTAACAATCCTTCCTCTCACATTTACTTTATATCGACCTGTGTAATAGGCCTATTCGAACGAAAGCTGATGAACATGTTTATTGTCCAGCGGCACTCATAGAGCACATGGGATCAGGGACCTCACGCCTGTGTGTGACTTCTTGATTAGTTTTGCCACTGTGTAATGTCTGATTCTGTCTGTATTGTAAAGCACTGCAGAATATGGCACTACATAAAGATTATTATTATTAATAAAGGTTATAGTCCTATGGTATTTTTTAAACTTTGTAATGATCCTGTTTGACTTCTTCACAGTGATATTTTACCCTGTACTCCTTTGATTTGGCAGAAATGGCTTCCCGAAGCAGACCGCCGCGCAGGTTATCCTGAAAGCGATTTCCAACTACTTTGTGTCTACAATGTCCTCTTCAATCAAGACTGTGTATTTTGTGCTTTTTGACAGTGAAAGCATAGGCATATACGTTCAGGAAATGGCAAAGCTAGATGCCAACTAAGCCTTTGAATCCAGCAAACCCCCTCCCACTCAACTCCACTCTAAAAATACTGCATTTAGCCCTTTTTGCAAGACTACACCATGGTGTGAAAATATGCTCATTTGGGAGACCAAGGATTCCACTTGACCTTTTCAAAAATGTGTTCCTTTGGCACGGATAGCTGGCATTACGTTTTTTGATGCACTATATCTGCGGCGTTGTTGTTTTGGAGATTTTCATTGTTTTATTTTACTGAGGTATGAAGTTATACAGATTGTAGTCAGGAGTATATTGTATTTTGTATGTGGATGGCACGGAGGAACTATTTTGTAACTGTGTTGTGGTGCTTTTACTGTATAGAATGTGGTGGTCTATTTTTTGTATTTTGTAAAGAGAGATATTCACATTGTGTCTGATATCTTACAGTCCCTTATTTAAACACAAAGCTGTCTTTCTGTTTATTTTATGGTAGCCTGATTGAATCAGCTTTCTAAGTAACCTCAAACGAATGAAGAAATGTCCGTAATTCTGCACCATTAGCTCATTAGGGATATTTTACAAGCACAAGTAAACTGAATCTAGGAAGTTAGTGCACTGTTTCAGGACCTAGCACTTAATGATGCCATCTGTTATTTAAAAAAAGGTAGTAAAACAGACGGTTGTACTTAAGGGGACATTACCATGGAAAAAATAGATATTCTGTGCATTGAAAATATCATGAATTTGCTAAATAAATGTTGTTTATTCCCTCTTTCCTGGTTTTATAGAAATTGACTGCTGGAACAATTTCACGGCCATATTATTAGGACCTTGCACATTATATGCTGCATTTTAGTGTCTGTATTAGAACTAAAAAACCTGGACTTGCCATTGTTTATCCACAGTTCTAGACAATTATTTCTCTCAGCTAGTCAGTGACTCAACCAGTGGAGATAATTTGCCGGATGTGGTTTTGTCAAACAGACCAGATACAATATTAGATTTGCAGGTCCAGGAGAATTTGGGCAGCAGTGACCGTAATATGGAAAGCTTCGATAAAATATTCAATAAAGTCCTAGAAAAGGAAACTACAAAAACATGGACCGTAAAGGGAACGTGTCACCTAATTTTTATTTCTTCCAGGTAAAACCAGATAGCAGCACATAGCTTTTTTACAATCAGTTTTTATTTTCTTATTGCAGTTTTTTTGTTTTATTTGCTGAACATGATTATGGGGGCTGCCATCTTTCTTGAACTGTTTTAACAGCATTTAGAGAACACGTAGAGATATGCTTTACAGTAGCCACATAGACCATAGACACAATGGACAGGAGGGGACCTCATTGACTTCTATGGGGGAGTTTTCTAGGCATGATCTGTGACCTGTGCAGAGGTCAGGAGGGAGTAGATAAACTTTAACAGTCATTTATTGTGAATGGTGGATCCTGTGTTATCTATACACAGAGATGATATCTGTCATTCTAATGACTAGCAGATAACTGCAGTAAAGTGATCTGTACAGACCAAGACGTGGTGCCTGTTATTAGGCTTAGTTGTCAGTGCAAAAACTGCAGGATTTTATGTTTTTTGTTTAAATATAGAT
The DNA here is from genome assembly GCF_014858855.1 of Bufo gargarizans. Taxonomy (NCBI): domain Eukaryota; kingdom Metazoa; phylum Chordata; class Amphibia; order Anura; family Bufonidae; genus Bufo; species Bufo gargarizans. The sequence continues at coordinate 440,856,482 of NC_058081.1, read as the reverse complement.
ATTGAAATTTAAAAATAACTACCAAAAAACCCTGATTTAAACAATATATCATTTTCTGATATTCCCTAAACTTTTCATCAGAAAAGCTAAATTCAGTCAACTAAGGAAAGAGATCAGTCTTATAGACTGGAATCATGTTCTGGTAAATAGGGATACTGAGGCCAAATGGGGAGTTTTTAAGGACGTATTATATGAATTGTATAGTGGTAACAAAATGTCCAGGAATAAAAGGGAACCAATGTGGCTAAATAATGTAATCAATGTAATAAAACAAAAAAAAACTTTCTACCACTGAAGGCTAGTGGTTCACAAAACGCACTCCAGGTTTACAAACAGGTGATTTTATTTACATGTATGAATATATGTGTGCTTGGTACAAAGATCTGCACAGAATTTGTTCCAAAGACTTTACAAGGGGCCAGATGACAATCATTACATGTGGAGGAAAAGCGATTTAGACAACGATTCTTTACATTAGGAGTAGCCAAATTATGGAATGCCAACATCAAGAGGTAGTAATGGCACATACTATCTCAGAATTTTAAAAGGGCTAGATGCTTATCTGTTAGCAAATGGCATTGAAGGTTATGCAGTAATTAATAATTATGTATAATTGATCTGCAAAACGTTGAACTTGATGGGCCTGTGTCTCTTTTTAACCTATCTCTTTGCAACACCAAGAAGGGCAAGCCTTAAAGGGAACCTGTCACCTCCAAAAGTGATATAAAACTGCCAGCATTACCTTATAGCAGCCCCCAGTCTGTAACTGATCATGAGTGTGAGCCAGAAATCCGTTAATCCATACTTCAGAAAAATGCTTTTTTATTCTCCCCAAGCGCTCTATTTGCAGTGTGCTTGAAGTCAAGGGGGCAGAGGCCTCCTTGCTTCAAGTCAAGCAATTCCCGCCTTTTCATCGCCCCCTCCCGATTATGATTTACATATTTACCATTCCTGGGGATCGTGCCTATGCCGAGATGTCAGAACTGTTTAACGTTGCATGTCCCGGTAGTTGGGAGAACATCGACAAACTGAAATGACAGCAAGAGGTCACAGAGGTGAACCTCTACATGGAACGATCATCTGATTAGAAGAAAGGCCAACTGTAATCCATTTTCTACTGCAAGTGAAATTGGACATCGTATCTCACGCCTAGGGTGGCAGTGTTTACACAAACCATCAAAAGGCCTTTGCATAACATTTGGCTACGAGCCAGATGTCCAGCTACAGGTAGTACATTGATCTAATGCCACTGCTGTTAAAGGCTATCATGGTCCACAGCAAGATGACAATGGAGGCTGGAATAAAGGTCTATCCTCTTCAGTAATGAGTCCCACTTTTGTCTTGGACATAATAATAGAGATTGGTCTGGAGACCCCATGGGCAGTGCTATGAACAGGTCTTCATAATGGAACATCACAATGGTCCTGTTCCTGGGATTATGGTGTGGGGTGGCATAATGTATGGTAGCATGACCCCTCTAGTCTTAATTTCAGGTACACTAATGACACAGTGTTACATTCATTTGTTCGTGAAACCAGTGGTACGGCCATTTCCCAAAAGTGACTCAGGAGCTATTTTTCAACAGGTCAATGTCAGGCTGCATGTTGCTCATGCAACTTTGAGAGGCCTGCGTGGACTAAACGTTCCACCATGTCTTGCAGAATCTCCAGACTTGTCTCCCATCGAGCACATCTGGGGTGTCATTGGTCAGCAATTGCAAAGGGCGCTGCCAGCAGCAGATCTTGATTATTTGCATGACCAAGTGTATTTAGTGTGACAGAACATTCCTCAGACAGCCATTAATAACCTCACTGATAGCATGCATTACTGCATGTGGCGCTCATACTCGACACTGAATAAATAAATATGCTTTGAATATTTTGTTCCCAATTTTTATAATTTGCATATTATTAGCATGTATTGATTGATCCTGTGATTTCCATAATTCCTTGACTTTTGCAACTTCAGTGTTGAGGACTATATAATAGTGCAACTCATTAAATTTGAATATCTTCAAAAAGTTAATTTATTTCACTAATTCAGTTCAACAAGTGAAACTCGTTTATTATATATTATATAGAAATTTTTACACACCGAGTTTTCTATATAAAGCGTTTGTTTGTTTATGACTTATATCTAATGAAAACCCAAATGTTAGACACCATGTGAAAAAGACTCATGGTGTCACACTCTAATCAGCTAATCAACACAAAACACCTGCAAAGATTTCCTAATGGTCTCTCAGTCTGGTTCAGTATGCTACATAATCATGGGGAAGAATGCTGACTTCACAGTTGTTCAGAAGTTGTCCACTAGGAGGGTAAGTTACAAAAGGTCATTGCCAAAGAAGCTGGCTGCTCAAAGAGTATGGCATCGAAACATATTAATGGAAAGTTGAGTGGAAGGAAAAAGTGGTAGAATAGGGTGCACAAGCAACAGGGATACCCACAGCCTTGAAAGCATTTTCAAGAAAAGGCTATTCAAGAATTGGTTGGAGATTCGAACGAGTGGACTGCGGCTGGAGTCAGTGCTTCAAGAGCTACCACACACAGACACATATCCAGGACATGGGCTTAAACTGTGGCATTCCTTGTGTCAAGCCACTCATGACCAAGAGACAACGTCTGAAGCGTCTTACCTGGGCTAAAGAGAAAAATGACTGGACTGTTGCTCAGTGGTTCAAAGTCCTGTTTTCAGATGAAAGTAAATTTTGAATTTTATTTCCAAATCAAGGTCCCAGAATCTGGAGCAAGGGTAGAGAGGCACACAATTCAAGTTACTTGGGGTCCAGTGTGAAGCTCTTACACAGTCAGTGATGGTTTGGGGGGCCATGTCATCTGCTGGTGTTGGTCCACTGTGTTATATCAAGTCCAAAATCAGCGCAGCCATCTACCAGGAAATTTTAGAGCACTTCATGCTTCCTTATGCTGACAAGCTATATGGAAATGCTGATTTCATCTTCCAGCAGCACTTGGCACCTGCTCACACCGCCAAAACTACCAATACCTGGTTTTATAACAACGATTTAACTGTGCTTGATTGACCAGTAAACTTGCCTGACCTATTGTCAAGAGGGAGATGAGAGACAACAGACACAACAATGCAGACGAGCTGAAGACAACTATCAAAGCAACCTGGGCTCCCATAATTCCTCAGTGTTGCCACAGGCTGATCACCTCCATTCCATGCCACATTGATGCAGTACCAAGTTTTGAATTCATACTTTTCAGTAGCCCAACAGTTCTGTATTAAAAATAACTATTTTAATAGGTTTTTTAGAATATTCTAAATTTTCTTAATACTAATTCTTAATAAGCCATAATTATCAATATTAACCACCTCAACTCCCCTAGCTTAAACCCCCTTAATGACCAGACCACTTTTTACAATTCTGCACTACACTACTTTCACGGTTTATTGCTCGGTCATACAACTTACCACCCAAATGAATTTTACTTCCTTTTCTTCTCACTAGTAAAGCTTTCATTTGGTGGTATTTCATTGCTGCTAACATTTTTTCTTTTTTTTTTTTTTTTTATCGGAATTTACCAATTTTTTTTGCAAAAAAGACATTTTTCACTTTCAGTTGTAAAATTTTTCAAATAAAACTACATTTCTATATAAATTGTTCTCTAAATTTATTGTTCTACATGTCTTTGATAAAAAAAATGCAATAAGTGTATATTTATTGGTTTGCACAAAAGTTATAGTGTTTTCAAACTATGATACAAAAATGTGAATTTCCGCATTTTGAAGCAGCTCTGAATTTCTGAGCACCTGTCATGTTTCCTGAGGTTCTTCAATGCCCAGACAGCAGAAACACCCCACAAATGACCCCATTTCGGAAAGTAGATACCCTAAGGTATTCACTGATGGGCATAGTGAGTTCATAGAAGTTTTTATTTTTTGTCACAAGTTAACTTCCATGAACTCACTTTGCCCATCACAAAATACCTTGGGGTGTCTTCTTTCCAAAATGGGGTCACTTGTGGGGTAGTTATACTGCCCTGGCATTTTAGGGGCCCTAATGCGTGAGAAGTAGTTAGGGTTGTGGTCCTGGTCAAGACAATCTAATGAACTCCAAACTGAATGTCAGAATGGGAAAGAAAGGTGATTTAAGCAATTTTGAGCGTGGCATGGTTGTTGGTGCCAGACGGGCCGGTCTGAGTATTTCACAATCTGCTCAGTTACTGGGATTTTCACGCAAAACCATTTCTAGGGTTTGCAAAGAATGGTGTGAAAAGGGAAAAACATCCAGTATGCGGCAGTCCTGTGGGCGAAAATGCCATGTTGATGCTAGAGGTCAGAGGAGAATGGGCCGACTGATTCAATCTGATGGAAGAGCAACGTTGACTGAAATAACCACTCGTTACAACCGAGGTATGCAGCAAAGCATTTGTGAAGCCGCATAACCTTGAGGCGGATGGGCTACAACAGCAGAAGACCCCGCCGGGTACCACATATCTCCACTACAAATAGGAAAAAGAGGCTACAATTTCCACAAGATCACCAAAATTGGACTGTTGAAGACTGGAAAAATGTTGCCTGGTCTGATGAGTCTCGATTTCTGTTGAGACATTCAAATGGTAGAGTCCGAATTTGGCGTAAACAGAATGAGAACATGTATCCATCATGACTTGTTACCACTGTGCAGGCTGGTGGTGGTGGTGTAATGGTGTGGGGGATGTTTTCTGGGCACACTTTAGGCCCCTTACTGCCAATTGGCCATCGTTTAAATGCCACGAGCTACCTGAGCATTGTTTCTGACCATGTCCATCCCTTCATGACCACCATGTACCCATCCTCTGATGGCTACTTCTGATCTGAGGATTAGATGAAAAAATGTATTTATTTTTTTACATTTTCCTCCTCTAAAACCTGGGGTGCATCTTATAAAGCGAAAATACGGTATACAGGGAGTGCAGAATTATTAGGCAAGTTGTATTTTTGAGGATTAATTTTATTATTGAACAACAACCATGTTCTCAATGAACCCAAAAAACTCATTAATATCAAAGCTGAATATTTTTGGAAGTAGTTTCTTAGTTTGTTTTTAGTTTTAGCTATTTTAGGGGGATATCTGTGTGTGCAGGTGACTATTACTGTGCATAATTATTAGGCAACTTAACAAAAAACAAATATATACCCATTTCAATTATTTATTTTTACCAGTGAAACCAATATAACATCTCAACATTCACAAATATACATTTCTGACATTCCAAAACAAAAACAAATCAGTGACCAATATAGCCACCTTTCTTTGCAAGGACACTCAAAAGCCTGCCATCCATGGATTCTGTCAGTGTTTTGATCTGTTCACCATCAACATTGCGTGCAGCAGCAACCACAGCCTCCCAGACACTGTTCAGAGAGGTGTACTGTTTTCCCTCCTTGTAAATCTCACATTTGATGATGGACCACAGGTTATCAATGGGGTTCAGATCAGGTGAACAAGGAGGCCATGTCATTAGATTTTCTTCTTTTATACCCTTTCTTGCCAGCCACGCTGTGGAGTACTTGGACGCGTGTGATGGAGCATTGTCCTGCATGAAAATCATGTTTTTCTTGAAGGATGCAGACTTCTTCCTGTACCACTGCTTGAAGAAGGTGTCTTCCAGAAACTGGCAGTAGGACTGGGAGTTGAGCTTGACTCCATCCTCAACCCGAAAAGGCCCCACAAGCTCATCTTTGATGATACCAGCCCAAACCAGTACTCCACCTCCACCTTGCTGGCGTCTGAGTTGGACTGGAGCTCTCTGCCCTTTACCAATCCAGCCACGGGCCCATCCATCTGGCCCATCAAGACTCACTCTCATTTCATCAGTCCATAAAACTTTTGAAAAATCAGTCTTGAGATATTTCTTGGCCCAGTCTTGACGTTTCAGCTTGTGTGTCTTGTTCAGTGGTGGTCGTCTTTCAGCCTTTCTTACCTTGGCCATGTCTCTGAGTATTGCACACCTTGTGCTTTTGGGCACTCCAGTGATGTTGCAGCTCTGAAATATGGCCAAACTAGTGGCAAGTGGCATCTTGGCAGCTGCACGCTTGACTTTTCTCAGTTCATGGGCAATTATTTTGCGCCTTGGTTTTTCCACACGCTTCTTGCGACCCTGTTGACTATTTTGAATGGAACGCTTGATTGTTCGATGATCACGCTTCAGAAGCTTTGCAATTTTAAGAGTGCTGCATCCCTCTGCAAGATATCTCACTATTTTTGACTTTTCTGAGCCTGTCAAGTCCTTCTTTTGACCCATTTTGCCAAAGGAAAGGAAGTTGCCTAATAATTATGCACACCTGATATAGGGTGTTGATGTCATTAGACCACACCCCTTCTCATTACAGAGATGCACATCACCTAATATGCTTAATTGGTAGTAGGCTTTCGAGCCTATACAGCTTGGAGTAAGACAACATGCATAAAGAGGATGATGTGGTCAAAATACTCATTTGCCTAATAATTCTGCACTCCCTGTATATACCGTGGGGAAAATAAGTATTTAATACACTGGCGATTTTTCTATTTTTCCCGCCTACAAAGAATGAAGAGGTCTGTAATTTTTATCTTAGGTACACGTCAACTGTGAGAGACAGAATCAAAAAAAAAAAAAAAAATCCATAAAATCACATTTTATTGCATGAGATAAGTATTTTATCACCTACTAACCAGCAAGAGTTCTGAGTTCTGGCTCTCACAGACCTGTTAGTTTTTCTTTCAGAAGACCTCCTACTTTGCACTCATTACCTGTATTAATTGCACCTGTTTGAACTCATTACCTGTATAAAAGACACCTGTCCAAACAATCAATCACACTCCAACCTCCACTATGGCCAAGACCAAGGCGCTGTCTAAGGACACCAGGGACAACATTTTAGATCTGCAGAAAATGGAAGAAACTCAAGATGACTGTCAATCTTCCTCGGTCTAGGGCTCCATGCAAGATCTCGCCTCATGTTGTAACGATGATTCTGAGAAAGATCAGGAATCAGTCCAGAAAAACACAGGAGACCTGAAGAGAGCTGGGACCACAGTCAAAGATTACCGTTACACTGCGCCATCATGGATTAAAATCCTGCAGGGCACGCAAGGTCTCCCTACTCATGCCAGCACATGTCCAGGCACATTTAAAGTTGGCCGATGACCATCTGGATGATGCAGAGGAGGCATGAGAGAAGGTCATGTGGTCAGATAAAACCAAAATAGAACTTTTTGGTAACAGCATCATGTGCCGTGTTTGGAGGACAAAGAAGGTAGAACCCCAAGAACACAGTCCCAACCATTAAGCATGGGGGGGTGGAAACATTATACTTTGGGGGTGATTTTGTGCAAAGGGGACAAGATGACTGCACCATATTGAAGGGAGGATGGATGGGTCAATGTATCGCAAGATTTTGGCCAACAACTTCCTTTCCTCAGTAAGAGCATTGAAGAAAAAAGCATTTCAAGGTCCTGAACCCAATTGAAAATCTTTGGAGGAAGCTGAAACTCAATGTACCCCAGTGTCAGCCCCGAAACCTGAAAGATCTGAAGATCTGTATGGAGGAGTGGGCCAAAATCCCTCCTGCAGTGTGTGCAAACTTGGTCGAGAACTACAGGAAACGTCTGACCTCTGTAATTGCAAATAAAGGTTTCCGTACCAAATATTATTTCATGTAATAAAGTGCAAATTAACTATTTAAATATCATACAATTTAATATTCTGGATTTTTATTTTTTTCTATCTCTCGCAGTTGAAGTGTAACTACAATAAAAATTACAGACCTTTCTATTCTTTATAGGTGGGAAAACTTGCAAAATTGCCAGTGTATCAAATATTTATTTTTCCCACTGTATGGAACATATATATTAGCAGAAGGACCCAGCTTCGTACGGATATATTTCATCTATTTCATTTAATGTTTGCGTGTGTTGTTAAAAGATAGACAGTATCCCCCATAACAGTGACCTCTACAGCAGCCTGCCCCTTTAACAGTGAACTCCACAGTTCTCCACCCTTTAACACTGACCCCCCACAGTGCCTGCCACTTTAAAATGGGACCTCCACAGCATCCCATCCCCTTAACGTTGACCTTCACAGCAGCCCGCCCCTTTAACAGTGAGTTTCATAGCACCCCACTTCCTTGACAGTGACCTCCTCAGGGGCCTGCCCCCTTAACAGTGACCTCCACAGTACCCTGCTACCTTAACAGTGACCTCCACAGCAGTTTCCCCTTTAATAGTGGCCCCTGCCCCCTTAACAGTGATCTCCACAGTGTCCGCCCCTTTAACACTGATCCCCACAGCGGCCTGCCCCCTTAACAGTAACATCCACAGTGAACACCTCTTTAACAGTGACCACCACAGCTCCCTGCCCCTTTAATGCTAGGGCTACATGACATGTGTCGCTTGACATTTTGTCTCAACAATTTTTATAATGATAGGCTATGGTGTTGCACTGCGACATGTGACATGCTGTGACTACGACACGACAGTCGCAAAAAAATCCATCCAACACCATAGACTATCATTCTAAAAATTGTTGTGCGACACATATAGCAGTGTAGTTGTGCCCTATGTTTCATACGACACATGTCGTCGTGTAGCCCTAGCCTAAAGCTGACCTACAGCAGTTAAGAAAAATGGCTGGGTTGTTATGGAAACCTGGAGTAAAACAGTGTGTATGTGTAGACTAAGAGCCTGTGAGCTTCTATTGGCTGATAAGGGACATATGACCGTGTGTATGGCAGTTGGGATATGAAGAGAAAGACTTGCAGGCTTGTATTGGCTAATGCAGGTCATTTTTGGGGGAATATCTCAGGAACAGTATGTCAGAGAACTGTGACCCCCCCCCCCCCCCACAAGATTTCTTTCCAGGTAGCAAGGGATGTGTATACCAAGTTTTGTTTAAATAATGGTTGCGTTTTTGAGTGATCATGGAACTTATATACAGTATGTCCTTCTTTAAATATATATATATATATATATATATATAAATATATATATATATATATATATACAGACGTGGACAAAATTGTTGGTACCCTTTGGTCAATGAAAGAAAAAGTCACAATGGTCACAGAAATAACTTTAATCTGACAAAAGTAATAATAAATTAAAATTCTATAAATGTTAACCAATGAAAGTCAGACATTGTTTTTCAACCATGCTTCAACAGAATTATGTAAAAAAATAAACTCATGAAACAGGCATGGACAAAAATGATGGTACCCCTAGAAAACACAGAACATAATGTGACCAAAGGGACATGTTAATTCAAGGTGTGTCCACTAATTAGCATCACAGGTGTCTACAACCTTGTAATCAGCCATTGGGCCTATATATATGGCTCCAGGTAATCACTGTGTTGTTTGGTGATATGGTGTGTACCACACTCGACATGGACCAGAGGAAGCAAAGGAAAGAGCTGTCTCAAGAGATCAGAAAGAAAATTATAGACAAGCATGTTAAAGGTAAAGGCTATAAGACCATCTCCAAGCAACTAGATGTTCCTGTGAGTACAGTTGCACATATTATTCATAAGTTTAAGATCCATGGGACTGTAGCCAACCTCCCTGGACGTGGCCGCAGGAGGAAAATTGATGACAAATCTAAGAGACGGATAATCCGAATGGTAACAAAAGAGCCTAGAAAGACTTCTAAAGAGATTCAAGGTGAACTTCATGCTCAAGGAACATCAGTGTCAGATCGCACCATCCGTCGTTGTTTGAGCCAAAGTGGACTACATGGGAGACGACCAAGGAGGACACCATTGTTGAAAACGAATCATAAAAAAGCAAGACTGGAATATGCCAAACTACATGTTGACAAGCCACAAAGCTTCTGGGAGAATGTCCTGTGGACAGATGAGACAAAAATCGAAGTTTTTGCCAAGGCACATCAGCTGTATGTTCACAGACGAAAAAATGAAGCATATCAAGAAAAGAACACTGTCCCTACTGTGAAACATGGAGGAGGCTCTGTTATGTTCTGGGGCTGCTTTGCTGCGTCTGGCACAGGGTGTCTTGAATCTGTGCAGGGTACAATGAAATCTCAAGACTATCAAGGAATTCTAGAGAGAAATGTACTAGCCAGTGTCAGAAAGCTTGGTCTCAGTCGCAGGTCATGGGTCTTGCAACAGGACAATGACCCAAAACACACCGCTAAAAACACCCAAGAATGGCTAAGAGGAAAAAATTGGACTATTCTAAAGTGGCCTTCTATGAGCCCTGACCTCAATCCTATTGAGCATCTTTGGAAGGAGCTGAAACATGCAGTCTGGAAAAGGCACCCTTCAAACCGGACACAACTGGAGCAGTTTGCTCATGAGGAGTGGGCCAAAATACCTGCTGAGAGGTGCAGATGTCTCATTGACAGTTACAGGAAGCGTTTGATTGCAGTGATTGCCTCAAAAGGTTGCGCAACAAAATATTAAGTTAGGGGTACCATCATTTTTGTCCATGCCTGTTTCATGAGTTTATTTTTTTACATAATTCTGTTGAAGCATGGTTGAAAAACAATGTCTGACTTTCATTGGTTAACATTTATAGAATTTTAATTTATTATTACTTTTGTCAGATTAAAGTTATTTCTGTGACCATTGTGACTTTTTCTTTCATTGACCAAAGGGTACCAACAATTTTGTCCACGTCTGTATATATATATGTCGTGGTATAGCCTTAGCCTAAGGCTGACCTATAGCAGTGAAGAAAAATGGCTGGGATTTTATGGAAACCTGGCGTAAAACTGTGTGTATATGGTGACTAAGGGCCTTCGAGCTTCTATTGGCTGATTAGGGACATGTGACCGTGTGTATGGCAGTTGGGATATGAAGAGAAAGACTTGCAGGCTTGTATTGGCTAATGCAGGTAATCTTTTTGGGAATATCTCAGGAACGGTATGTCCTAGAGAGCTGAGACCCGGTCTAAAACCTTCCTGGACACCTGATGTACTGGTGTTCCAAATTTGGTGAAAATTTTTCCAGTCATTTGGTCGCGCATAAAGAGCAGAAAGACAGAAACTCATTTTTATATATATGAGACAAGCAGAAGGACCTGGCTTTGCACGGGTATATTTAATTTTATGTTTCCGTGTGTCATAAAAAGATAACAGTATTCCCCATAACAGTGACCTCTACAGTACACGTCCCTTTAACAAAGACCTCTACAGTACACGCCCCTTTAACAGTGACCTCCACAGTGCACACCCCTTTAACAATGACCTGCACAGTGCCTGCCCCTTTAACAGTGACTTCAACAATGCCCGCCTATTTAACAGTGGCCTCTACAATGCCCGCCCCTTTAACAGTGACTTCCACAATGCCCGCCTATTTAAGAGACCTCCACAGTGCCTGCCCCTTTAACAGTTACCTTCACAGTGCCCGCCCCTTTAACATGGATCACCCCTTTAACAATGACCTCCACAGTGCCCGCCCCTTTAACAATGACCTTCACAGTGCCTGCCCCTTGAACAGTGACCTCCACAGTGCCTGCCCATTTAGCAATGACCTCCACAGTGCCCACCCCTTTAACAATGACCACCCCTTTAGCAGAGACCCACACAGTGCTCGCCCCTTTAACAATGACCACCCCTTTAACAGTGACCTCCACAGTGCCCACCCCTTTAACAGTGACCTCCACAATGCCTGCCCCCTTAACAGTGGCCTCCACATTGCCGTCTTTTTTTATAGTGCCTGCCCCTTTAGCAGTGACCTCCACAGTGCCCGCCGCTTTAATAGTGACCTCCACAGTGCTCGCCCCTTTAACAGTGACCTCCACAGTGCTCACCCCTTTAACATTGATCACCTCTTTAAGCTGCTCACGACCACCGTACGCAGGATTGCGTCTTCTCGGCGGTCGTGCTCTTCTGGGTGGACGCGCCGATGCGTCCTCTCTCGAGACGCGAGATTTCCGGGGTTGCCGGCCCGCGCATGCGCATCGCGGGCCGGCAAAATTCAAAGAACAAGTTCGTCATCAACCTGCCAGCCACGATCATTGGCTGGCAGGTTGATGATTTTCAAAAAAACGAATCAGCAGCCAGATACCACATCATATTAGTAAATATGATGTGGTTATATGGCTGCTGTGCTCCTCTGCTCCTTCTTTTGGTCGGTTGGTTCCAGCAGAGGAGCACACATCACTGTGAGTACCCATCAACACCACACTTAGCCCCCAGATCACCTCCCAGCACCCAATTAACCCTTTGATCACCCCTTCTTGCCCCTGTCAATCACTAGTGAAAAGGAAAAAAGTGATCAGTGCAAACTGTCACTTTTTTTTCTTCACTGGTATTGACCGTTAGGTTTTAGGTATAGTTTAGGCCCCTTGGTTAGGTAGTTTAGCGATCAGTTAGCGCCCAGCCCACCGCACCGCAGTCCGTTATTCGCTGATTAGCGCATCGCTAATCAGCATTTGTACTTTTATAGTATCTGAAAGTGATCAAAACTGATCACGGTCAGATCTATAATTGTATTAGTGTCACTTTAGTTCGCCCTCCACCCAAAATGCAGTGTTTGCCCGATCAGGCCTAATCGGTCGCCCACACGTGCGTTCGCCCACGCCCGCCCCACCGCAGTGACAAAAAAAATATTATTTTTTTGATCACTGCACATTCACTTTACATGCACTGCGGCGATAAAAAAAATCAGTTTTGATATTTTTTATCAACCGCAGCGGCCTCTGGTACTTCGCTAGCCTCCCCTTTGTAAGACAGGCTTGCTTTTTTTTCTTGGGTAGTCTCAGGGAATACCCCTAAATTTAGTTGCCCAAATATCTTACAGGGGGTATTCTTTTGAAGAGGCCTACAGGCTTCTGACCCAGTCGGATGAGGAATGGGAACCCTCATCTGACGAATCTAGCGGGTCAGAATACGAACCTGTAGAAAGCAGTAGCTCTCTGACCCAAAGTTCGGACGAGGAGGCTGAGGTCCCTGATAGCACCAGGCGTACCCGGCCCCGTGTCGCTAGACCGCAGGTTGCGCAGGATCCGCTTCAAGAGCAGCAGAGTGGGGCTGGTGCTGTCGGATTACGTGGTGAGGCATACACCAGCAGCCCAGCCCTTCCTGGACCTAGTACCAGCACTGCCGTACAACCTGGTGAAGTGGCGAGCACCAGAAGGGCAGTTGAAGCTTGTACGGTGGCACGAGCAGTAGTGACCCCGTCGCAGCCACCGCAAAGACGTGCCCGTAGAGCCCCTAGAATCCCTGAGGTGCTGGCAAACCCTGATTGGCAGTCCCCAACTTCAGCCGCACCTGTAGTTTTCCCTTTCACCGCCCAGTCTGGAGTTCGGGTTGAGACAGCTCAGATCGGTTCGGCCCTGGGATTTTTTGAGCTGTTCTTGACTGCGGAGCTCTTGGACTTTGTCGTGGCCGAAACAAATCGGTATGCCACACAATTTATATCCGCCAACCCGGGAAGCTCTTATGCCCAGTGTTTCCGGTGGAAACCAGTCCAAGTTTCCGAAATTAAAACTTTTCTGGGCCTCCTCCTCAACATGGGTCTAACTAAAAAGCATGAATTGCGGTCATATTGGTCCACGAATCCAATTCATCACGCGGGCTTCCCCCAACGGCTCGTTACCACCCATCTTGCAAGGGGGCAGAGGGCCGCACTGTGTAACGAAGAACTGCTCGCGGTGAAATGGAGAGACAAGCGTGACGTTTACATGCTCTCCTCCATTCACGCAGACACGACAATCCAAATTGAGCGAGCAACCCGTGTCATTGAAAAGCCCCTCTCAGTCCATGACTATAACCTTCACATGGGAGGGGTGGACTTCAATGACCAAATGTTGGCTCCGTATTTAGTGTCCCGCAGAAACAGACGCTGGTATAAGAAGGTGTCTGTATATTTAATTCAATTGGCTCTGTATAATAGTTTTGTTCTCTACAGTAAGGCTGGGAGAACTGGATCCTTCCTGTCACAACCAGACAGCTGAGAAGCTCTGACAGAGTGTCACAACCAGACAGCTGAGAAGCTCTGACAGAGGCCTTTCAGAACCTCCTCCTTGAGTTTCTGTGTTGTGGTATTCAGTTCCTCCTCTCGTTAGCCTCTCTCAGCTGTCATGTGTTGGACTAATTGCTTCCCTTTAAATTCTTCCCCAGAAGGCTTTTCTGGGCGGCTTATACTACTTCCTGGAGTGTGTGTGCACGCTGACTCTGTCCTCCTGTTTGCTTCAAAGCTAAGTGTCGTACCTTTATCTGTTATTTTCTGTTTGCTGGATCCCAGGTGACCCTGACTCCCTCCGTATCTTGTGTAGGGAGCCGGTGGTCGTGTCCCCTCACTATTGTAGGGTGCTCAGGGCTTTATAGTCAAGGTTCGTGGATATGCAAACCTCCACCATTCGGATCTTTGCATAGGCTGAGCAGCCAGGGAAAGTGCCAGGTCTTCTGCAGGGGTCTCCCTTGGTTCCTTAGTTTTTGGATCCAGCGAGTCGTTTATACATGTTGCTTTGCCTTGTTTCCTGTACACCGTCCGTGACATTATAAGCCGCCGTAACCGACTCAAGCATGGATCCGGTTTCACTTTTGGCTGAACGCCTTCAGGGTCTTTCATTGGAGGTAGTTGATCTCCGTAAGACTTTTTCTCAGCTTCAAGTGACCGGTTCAGCTTGCGTTCATGGAGTTTGTTCTGAGCCTAAGATCTCGCTCCCGGATACGTTCTCTGGGGGTAGTGAGAATTTTGTGCGTTTTAGAGAGGCTTGCAAACTCCATTTTCGCCTTCTTCCCCACTCCTCTGGTGATGAGGAACGGAGGGTGGGGATCATTATATCGCTGCTCAGAGGTAACGCTCAGTCCTGGGCCTTTTCGCTGCCGGAGGGGGCACGGCCTCTCCGTTCAGTGGATGAATTCTTTTTAGCCCTGGGTCAGATATATGATGATCCGGATCGTATTGCTCTGGCTGAGTCTAAACTACGTCTATTATGCCAGGGTAAACAATCCGCAGAAATATACTGCTCAGAATTTCGGAGATGGGCAGATGATACTGGTTGGAATGATGCTGCGCTCCGAAGTCAATTTTGCCATGGTCTTTCAGAGGGATTGAAAGATGCATTTGCCTTTCATGAGAGGCCTAGTTCTTTGGACTCTGCTATGTCTCAGGCCGTTCGTATTGACAGGCGTCTTAGAGAGAGAGGAGAGATGTCCCCTTCCTGTCATACTCAGTCCCAGGACAGTGCATCGGTCCCGTTCTGTGCGCAGGGGTCTCAGTCGCCGTCAGCCCCTTCTGAGCAGGAGCCCATGCAGCTGGGGTTGATTGCTTCTGACAATAGAAGATTCAGCCCGCATGGGAGGGTTTGTTTTTGTTGTGGAGGTATAAATCATTTGGCAAATATTTGTCCCTCTAGGAGATTCAGGCAGTTTTCTGGGAGTAATAAAGAAACAAACAGGAAAAAATCTTTTAAAAATGTTCCGTCTGTTACTATTGGCAGGGTTGAGGCAGGGTTGAGGCGGAAATTGAAGGTTTTCCATTTGCTTGTAGTTCCCGTTTTGTCCTGTGGCGCTAGAGAGCAAGAACATTTTTTGTGAGATTTTTGTGGATAGTGGAGCAGCGGTTAATCTCATTGATAATCAATTTGCGATAACTCATGGTTTCCAGGTGCGCACTTTGGGAAAGGATATTCCTGTTTTTGCTATCGATTCCGCTCCACTTTCTCAAAAATCATTAAAGGGCATAGTTCACAATATCCATTTAATTGTGAGTGATGCTCATGTTGAGGATGTGTCATGTTTCGTCCTTAGCGGTTTACCCACCCCTCTGGTGTTGGGGCTGCCCTGGCTCACTAAGCATAACCCCACCATTGATTGGCAAGCGAGGCAAATAAATGGTTGGAGTGACTTTTGCAGAGAGAATTGCCTCATGACATCTGTTTCTGAGGTTGCTACTAAGACTGTACCATCTTTTCTCTCTGAATTTTCGGATGTCTTCTCTGAGAGTGGAGTTCAGGATTTGCCCCCGCACAGGGAGTACGATTGCCCTATTAATCTCATCCCAGATGCCAAGCTGCCTAAATCTCGTTTATACAATCTTTCCCAACCTGAGAGGATCGCTATGCGTGCTTATATCTCTGAGAGTCTGAGAAAGGGACACATACGACCCTCGAAGTCACCTGTTGTCGCTGGTTTTTTCTTTGTTAAGAAAAAAGATGGTTCTTTAAGACCTTGTCTGGATTTCAGGGAGCTGAACAATATCACAATTCGTGACCCTTATCCGCTTCCTCTGATCCCGGACCTATTTAACCAGGTTGTTGGGGCTAAAGTCTTTTCCAAATTAGATTTAAGAGGGGCATACAACCTGGTCAGGGTCAGAGAAGGGGACGAATGGAAGACGGCCTTCAATACCCCTGAGGGCCATTTTGAAAATTTGGTTATGCCTTTTGGTTTGATGAATGCCCCAGCCGTTTTTCAGCATTTCGTGAACAGCATTTTTTATCATTTGATGGGAAAATTTGTATTGGTGTATTTGGATGACATTTTGATTTTTTCTCCCGATTTCAAAACTCATAAGGAACATTTACGTCAGGTCTTGCTCATCCTGCGGGAGAATAAATTATATGCGAATCTGGAAAAATGTGTGTTTGCGGTTCCAGAAATTCAATTTCTGGGGTTTCTTCTCTCCGCTTCTGGTTTTCGCATGGACCCCGAGAAGGTCCGCGCTGTGCTTGAGTGGGAGCTTCCTGAGAATCAAAAGGCGCTGATGCGTTTTTTGGGCTTTGCCAATTATTACAGGAAGTTCATTTTGAATTATTCTTCTATTGTTAAACCACTCACTGATATGACCAGAAAGGGGGTAGATTTTTCTTCTTGGTCAGTAGAGGCGCGTAAGGCTTTTTCTGATATCAAGGAGAGTTTTGCTTCCGCTCCCATCTTGGTGCAACCTGATGTTTCTTTACCCTTCATAGTTGAGGTTGATGCTTCTGAGGTGGGTGTGGGGGCAGTCTTGTCTCAGGGTTTCCTCTCCTGCCAATTGGCGACCGTGTGCCTTTTTCTCAAGAAAACTCTCCTCCGCAGAGAGAAATTACGATGTGGGAGATAGGGAATTGTTGGCCATCAAGTTGGCTTTTGAGGAATGGCAGCCATTGGCTAGAGGGAGCCAGACACCCTATTACCGTATTTACTGACCATAAAAATCTGGCCTACTTGGAGTCAGCCAAGCGTCTGAACCCGAGACAGGCCAGATGGTCGTTGTTCTTTTCTAGGTTTAATTTTGTTGTCACGTTCCGCCCTGGAGTTAAGAATGTGAAGGCAGATGCCCTGTCACGTTGTTTTCCGGGAGGCGGGAATTTTGAAGACCCGGGTCCCATTTTGGCTGAAGGTGTGGTGGTCTCTGCTCTTTTTCCTGAATTGGAGGCAGAGGTGCAGGCAGCCCAGTCAGAGGCTCCTGATCTTTGTCCTCCTGGGAGGTTGTTTGTGCCTCTCGCTTTAAGACACAAGATTTTTAAAGAGCACCACGATACGGTCCTTGCTGGGCACCCGGGGGTAAGAGCCACACTGGATCTCATCGCTCGGAGATTCTGGTGGCCTGCGCTTCGTAAGTCGGTTGAGGGTTTTGTGGCAGCCTGCGAGACTTGCGCTCGTGCCAAAGTCCCTCATTCACGGCCATCAGGTCCTCTCCTTCCCTTACCCATTCCTTCCCGTCCTTGGACACATCTGTCCATGGACTTCATAACGGACCTGCCTCGTTCCTCGGGGAAGACTGTGATTCTGGTGGTGGTGGACCGTTTTAGCAAAATGGTGCATTTCATCCCTTTTCCTGGTTTGCCCAATGCTAAGACGCTGGCGCAGGCATTTGTTGATCACATTGTCAAATTGCACGGTATTCCTTCAGACATAGTCTCTGATAGGGGCACGCAGTTTGTTTCCAGATTCTGGAAGGCTTTCTGTTCTCGCTTGGGGGTTCGGTTGTCATTCTCTTCTGCTTTCCACCCGCAGTCGAATGGCCAGACAGAGCGCGTCAATCAGAATCTGGAGACATATCTGCGTTGTTTTGTGGCGGAGAATCAAGAGGATTGGTGTTCTTTTTTGTCCCTTGCTGAGTTTGCTTTAAATAACCGTCGTCAGGAGTCCTCTGATAAGTCACCATTTTTTGGTGCATATGGGTTTCATCCACAGTTTGGGACTTTCTCGGGAGAGGGGTCTTCTGGTTTACCTGATGAGGACAGATTCTCCTCGTCTTTGTCATCTATTTGGCAAAAGATTCAAGATAATCTAAAGAGCATGAGTGAGAGATATAAGCGTGTGGCTGATAAGAGACGTGTGCTTGGTCCGGACCTGAATGTTGGTGATCTGGTGTGGTTGTCTACCAAGAATATCAAATTGAAGGTTCCCTCCTGGAAGTTGGGTCCTAGGTTTATTGGGCCTTACAAAATCCTGTCTGTCATCAATCCTGTTGCATACCGTCTTGATCTTCCTCAGACTTGGAAGATCCATAATGTTTTTCATAAGTCCTTATTGAAACCTTATGTTCAACCCATTGTACCCTCGCCTTTGCCTCCTCCTCCGATTATGGTTGATGGGAATCTTGAATTTCAGGTCTCTAGGATTGTGGATTCTCGTCTTGTCCGCGGTTCTCTTCAGTACCTTGTTCAGTGGGAGGGGTATGGTCCTGAGGAGAGGATGTGGGTCCCAGTGACGGACATTAAGGCCTCTCGTCTCATCAGGGCTTTCCATAGGTCCCATCCTGAGAAGGTGGGTTCTGAGTGTCCGGAGTCCACTCGTAGAGGGAGGGGTACTGTCACAACCAGACAGCTGAGAAGCTCTGACAGAGTGTCACAACCAGACAGCTGAGAAGCTCTGACAGAGGCCTTTCAGAACCTCCTCCTTGAGTTTCTGTGTTGTGGTATTCAGCTCCTCCTCTCGTTAGCCTCTCTCAGCTGTCATGTGTTGGACTAATTGCTTCCCTTTAAATTCTTCCCCAGAAGGCTTTTCTGGGCGGCTTATACTACTTCCTGGAGTGTGTGTGCACGCTGACTCTGTCCTCCTGTTTGCTTCAAAGCTAAGTGTCGTACCTTTATCTGTTATTTTCTGTTTGCTGGATCCCAGGTGACCCTGACTCCCTCCATATCTTGTGTAGGGAGCCGGTGGTCGTGTCCCCTCACTATTGTAGGGTGCTCAGGGCTTTATAGTCAAGGTTCGTGGATATGCAAACCTCCACCATTCGGATCTTTGCATAGGCTGAGCAGCCAGGGAAAGTGCCAGGTCTTCTGCAGGGGTCTCCCTTGGTTCCTTAGTTTTTGGATCCAGCGAGTCGTTTATACATGTTGCTTTGCCTTGTTTCCTGTACACCGTCTGTGACACTTCCTCAAATTTCAGGAAGAGATCATCGCGAACCTCCTGTGTCCAGGAGGTTCCGTGGCCCCAGCCACCAGTGTAGTTAGCCGTCTACACGAGCGACATTTCCCCAGTGTCGTTCCTGGTACCTCAAACCAAAAAATGTCGTGTCTGTAGCAGGAGTGGAATAAGGCGTGACACCCGCTATTTCTGTCCTGACTGTCCTGACCACCCTGCCCTATGCTTTGGAGAGTGTTTCCGGAAGTACCACTCACAGGTACACTATTAGCATAGGGATCATCTCACCAGGACAGGCACACAGGGCTATTAGGGCCCATTCACTCACACAGCTGCTGCAAACGTCTCCTTTCACCTGGGACAAAGTGCATAACGCACTTCGCCACATCTTTGGGCGATTTGCGCTTTGCACATTGTCCCATGGGGAAGGAGAGGTTTGTTCTATAAAGGTAAAAAAAAAAAAAACACCAGTAAGCAAAAAGGTTAATGTTTAGTTCAAAAAGTTAAAGTTTATGAATTCTGTTCCAAAGTTAATAAAATTATTGCGTTGTGGCCTGGTTTTTTCTTTTTTTTTTTTACCTTCCAGGTGGACCAACCGATCTACTAGCTGCAGCACTGATGTGCATTCTGACAGAAGCATTGCGCTGCTGTCAGATTACACGCAAGTCGGTGTTTGCGGCGCTGCAAGACGAGATTTCTCCTCTGCAGTAACAGATACGTTTGCCGATGCATACGAGCTGAGGAGGAGGCGGCGTTCCTATGCTTTGGCAAACACTTTGTATATAAAAAAAATCAAAAAAAAATCCCGGCAATGATTTATTCATCCACATCGATTGATGTGAATGGAGAAATCTGGTTTGCCAGGGCATACGAGCTAAGTGGGTATGGAAGTTGGGCGGAGCTCCTATGTCCTGGCAGACGCCTTTCCCCTCCTTTTTTTTTTTGGCAGAGATTTTTTCATCCACATTGATCGATGCGAATGAAGAAATCTGTGCCGTTCATTTTTTTCTTTCAGCCCAGAGGCTGAACAGAAAAAAAAATCTCATTACCTGTATGCTCAATATAAGGAGAATAGCAGAAACTCCTAATGCTGGCCATACATGTAATGATTGCGGAGACCCTCAAATGCCAGGGCAGTACAAACACCCCACAACTGACCCCATTTTGGAAAGAAGACACCCCAAGGTATTCGCTGAGGGGCATATTGAGTCCATGAAAGATTTAAATTTTTGTCCTAAGTTAGCAGAAAGTGAGACTTTGTGAGAAAAAACAAAAAAAAAATCAATTTCCGCTAACTTATGCCAAAAAAATACATTTCTATGAACTCGCCATGCCACTCATTGAATACCTTGGGGTGTCTTCTTTCCAAAGTGGGGTCACATGTGGGGTATTTATACTGCCCTGGCTTTTTAGGGGCCCTAAAGCGTGAGAAGAAGTCTGGGATCCAAATGTCTAAAAATGCCCTCCTAAAAGGAATTTGGGCACTTTTGCAGCCTAGATGCGCAAAAGTGTCACACATCTGGTATCGCCGTACTCAGGAGAAGCTGGGGAATGTGTTTTGGGGTGTCATTTTACATATACCCATGCTGGGTGAGATAAATATCTTGGTCAAATGCCAACTTTGTATAAAAAAAATGGAAAAGTTGTCTTTTGCCAAGATATTTCTCTCACCCAGCATGGTTATATGTGAAATGACACCCCAAAACACATTGCCCAACTTCTCCTGAGTACGGCGATACCAGATGTGTGACACTTTTTTGCAGCCAATGTGGGCAAAGGGGCACATATTCCAAAGTGCACCTTTCGGATTTCGCTGGTCATTTTTTACACATTTTGATTGCAAAGTACTTCTCACACATTTGGGCCCCTAAATTGCCAGGGCAGTATGACTACGCCACAATTGACCCCATTTTGGAAAGAAGACACCCCAAGGTATTCCGTGAGGGGCATGGCGAGTTCCTAGAATTTTTTATTTTTTGTCGCAAGTTAGGCTACTTTCACACTAGCGCTTGATCGGATCAGTTCTGAACGGATCCGATCATATTAATGCAGACGGAGGCTCCGTTCAGTACGGATCCGTCTCCATTAATAACTTAGAAAAATTTCTAAGTGCGCAAGATGCCTGAGCGGATCCGTTCAGACTTTCAATGTAAAGTCAATGGGGGACGGATCCGCTTGAAGATTGAGCCATATGGTGTCATCTTCAAGCGGATCCGTTCCCATTGACTTACATTGTAAGTCTGAACGGATCCGCTCGCCTCCGCACGGCCAGGCGGACAGCTGAACGCTGCAAGCAGCGTTCAGCTGTCCGCCTGGCCGTGCGGAGGCGAGCGGAGCGGAGGCTGAACGCCTCCAGACTGATGCAGTCTGAGCGGATCCGCTCCATTCAGACTGCATCAGGGCTGGACGGAGGCGTTCGGGTCCGCTCGTGAGCTCCTTCAAACGGAGCTCACGAGCGGACCGACGAACGCTAGTGTGAAAGTAGCCTTAGTGGAATATGAGACTTTGTAAGAAAAAAAATAAAAATAAAAAATCATCATTTTCCGCTAACTTGTGACAAAAAATAAAAAATTCTAGGAACTCGCCATGCCCCTCACGGAATACCTTGGGGTGTCTTCTTTCCAAAATGGGGTCACTTGTGGCGTAGTTATACTGCCCTGGCAATTTAGGGGCCCAAATGTGTGAGAAGTACTTTGCAATCAAAATGTGTAAAAAATGGCCTGCGAAATCCGAAAGGTGCACTTTGGAATATGTGCCCCTTTGCCCACCTTGGCTGCAAAAAAGTGTCACACATCTGGTATCGCCATACTCAGGAGAAGTTGGGGAATGTGTTTTGGGGTGTCATTTTACATATACCCATGCTGGGTGAGAAAAATATCTTGGTCAAATGCCAACTTTGTATAAAAAAATGGGAAAAGTTGTCTTTTGCCAAGATATTTCTCTCACCCAGCATGGTTATATGTAAAATGACACCCCAAAACACATTCCCCAACTTCTCCTGAGTACGGCGATACCAGATGTGTGACACTTTTTTGCAGCCTATGTGGGCAAAGGGACCCACATTCCAAAGTGCACCTTTCGGATTTCACCGGTCATTTTTTACAGATTTTGATTGCAAAGTACTTCTCACACATATGGGCCCCTAAATTGCCAGGGCAGTATAACTACGCCACAAGTGACCCCATTTTGGAAAGAAGACACCCCAAGGTATTCCGTGAGGGGCATGGCGAGTTCCTAGAATTTTAAATTTTTTGTCGCAAGTTAGTGGAATATGAGACTTTGTAAGGAAAAAAAAAAAATCTGCATTTTCCGCTAACTTGTGACAAAAAATAAAAAGTTCTATGAACTCACTATGCCCATCAGCGAATACCTTAGGGTGTCTACTTTCCGAAATGGGGTCATTTGTGGGGTTTTTCTACTGTTTGGGCATTGTAGAACCTCAGGAATCATGACAGGTGCTCAGAAAGTCAGAGCTGCTTCAAAAAGCGGAAATTCACATTTTTGTACCATAGTGTGTAAACGCTATAACTTTTACCCAAACCATTTTTTTTTTTTTGCCCAAACATTTTTTTTTTTATCAAAGACATGTAGAACAATAAATTTGGCGAAAAATTATGGATGTCGTCTTTTTTTGCAAAATTTTACAGCTGAAAGTGAAAAATGTCATTTTTTTACAAAAAAATCGTTACATTTTGATGAATAACAAAAAAAGTAAAAATGTCAGCAGCAATGAAATACCACCAAATGAAAGCTCTATTAGTGAGAAGAAAAGGAGGTAAAATTCATTTGGGTGGTAAGTTGCATGACCGAGCGATAAACGGTGAAAGTAGTGTAGTGCAGAAGTGTAAAAAGTGGCCTGGTCATGAAGGGGGTTTCAGCTAGCGGGGTTGAAGTGGTTAACAGTGACCTTCACAGTGCCCGACCCTTTAACATTGACCACCCCTTTAACAGTGACCTTCATAGTGGACGCCCCTTTAACAGTTACCTCCACAGTGCCCACCCCTTTAACAGTGAACTCCATAGCGTTCGTCTGCTTATTAGTGGTCCCTGCCCCCCATGCATGTAGCAGTGTAGTTGTGCCATCATACCTCATATGACTGAATATTTAAGGACCTGCGAACTGTGATCAACCCGGAGTAGGACCTGCGAGCTTCTTCTGGCTAATAAGGGTCATGTGACCTTGTAAATGGCAGTTCGGATTTAAGTGAAAGGCTTGCTGGCTTCTATTGGCTAATGCAGGTCATATTTTGGGAATATCGCAAGAACTGTACGCCCTAGAGAACAGAAACCTTCCCGGACACATGGTGTACCCGTGTGCCAAATGTGGTGAAGATCGGTCCAGTCGTTTGGTTGCGCATAAAGAACGTCCAGACAGACACATTTAGACAGACAGAAACTCATTTTTAAATATTGTGACAGGACCAGGGGGAAAGTGGTAGAAGGAGTCTACATTTCACCTAGGTTCCTGTCCTATACGTTCTAAAAAAGCAGCCAGGGAACTGACAGCAAGGAAAACCAGGTTTTATCTTTGCAAGGGTTTTGTTAAAAAAAAAACTGGTTAGAAGGGCCTGGCTGCTTGGAGCAGGGAGAGTTGGGTGGGTTCCTGCTCCAATTAGCCACTCCAGGTATTCAGGGTAACTGTGGCTAATCACCTTGGAACCTGGATGTGCTATAAAAGGGCAAACAGCTCACTAGCTGATCTCTCTGCTCCTGGGAAGAACCCTGCTGTGTGAGTGGAAAACAACAGTGTGTTTTGTTGACGGAGCTGGGCATAAGGCTCAGTTTCATGTAGTTAGGGACTACTGCCTGTTTAGACGTAGTGGCCAGACGGCCAGGTATTTCATTTGTTTTGAATAGTTGTTTTATATTTATTTTTCTGCAAAAGTCAATAAAACTGGCTGAGCCCAGTTGCACCATACTTGCTTGGACTGGACTGTGTTTTATGTGCCTATAGCGCCCGTCTATCCCAGGAGACGGTGGTCCCGTGAGCTAAGCCCATTACAATATATATATATATATATATATATATATATGAAATATTACTGTATTTGTCGCTTAATAAGACACATTTGATAATAAGTTGTACCCCAGGTTTTAGAAGAGGAAAATAAGAAAAAAATATTTCATCAGACTTCATATCAGATCCTTACATCAAACCCCCTAATCAGGACCTAACATCAGAACCCCATATCAAGAACTTAGTTTAGACCTCCATATCAGGACCTCACATTAAACCCCTATAACTGGAAAGCACATCAGACCTCAGATCAGACTTTTACAATAAATAACTTCACTTACTGTACCTTTACTGCTTCACCGCTCCTCTCCAGGTAAGGCAGTCTCTCCAGAAGTCGCGTTTCCTTGTCTTCTCCAGACCTGTGCTCAACTGTCATCTGACTGTGCACACTATGTTCTGACGCTGTACAGACCTGTACATAATGCATACTAGTGAGTGCTTCCGTAATGGAAGTGCTTACTAGTATTCGCTTAATAAGACACACTGCCCCCCCATTTCCCCCCACTTTTAAGGGAAAAAACACGTCTTATAATGCAGAAAATACGTATTGTGGGGATTTGCTCTGGTAGACAGGCTTGCGGACGCAGTATAGAGGCAATGACAATGTCTTTAGCTTAAATAGTGCAGTGTTTTATTCACACAGAGAAAGTGACAAAATAACAGTTTCAAGAAAAACAGTCACCTTGAGTCTGGTGTTTGTTCACACCAGACTGCAGCACATAAGTCCTTGAAGGAAGCATGCTGGCTGTGTTTTTATATCCCAGCCAAACCCCGGCCTGGAACCGTGGGGAACAGCCACCCACCCTGCTCTTTGGCTGCTCCCAATAAGAACCGTCCCGGATTGGCTTTACAGCCGTTCTGTCAGACTGCACTGATGGCCCCTTGTTCCTTCTTACAGTATATATATATATATATATATATATATATAGTGGGGATTTGCTCTGGTAGACAGGCTAGCAGAGGCAACCACAAAGTCTTTAACTTAAACAGTTCAGTGTTTTATTCACACATAAGGAAAAACAAACAGTGACATTTTGCAGTCTAGGTGTTTGTTCACACCATGAAAAGTCCATAAAACAAAAACCCTCACTTAGTTTGCAGTTTCTCCACCTGTGGTCTACAGCAGGCTTTAGGGGCCTGTTTCTCAGCAGGCGGCTCCCAGCCCTTTTGCACGGCACACGTTTTCAGATCCCAAAACACACAGGGACTGACAGCTCTCCACTGTCAGAGAGGAGTAATCCACACACAGCTGAGACTGCTGAATGGGTTTGATATGGGCCAGTAAAGACCCGCCCTGGAGCATGGGGAGAAGCCAGCCACCCAGCACTTTGGCTACTACCAGTAAGAGCCGGCCCGGATTAGCTTACAGCCATACTAAAATAGCAACATGTCAACCAGCTCTAGCTGCCGCTGACACTTAAAAATACTGGCTCTTACTTCACTGAGGCCAGGAACCTTGGTGACACATACCTTCCGTCAACGACAGACCCTTGCGCCTTCCTACAATATATATACACACAATATCTCACAAAAGTGAGTACAGACCTCACATTATTCTATCTTTTCATGGGACAACACTGAAGATATGACACTTTGATACAATGTAAATTAGCCATTGTACAGCTTGTATAACAGTGTAAATTTAGTGTGCCCTCAAAATAACTCAATACACAGCCGTTAATGTCTAAACCACTGGCAACAAAAGTGAGCACACCCCAGAGTGAAAATGGCCACATTCTGCCCACAGTGTCAATATTTTGTGTGGCCACTATTATTTTCCAGTACTGCCTTAACTCTCTTGGGCATGGAACTGGAGCTTCATAGTTTGCCACTGGAATCCCCTTACACTCCTCCATGATGACATCACGGGGCTGGTGTATGTTAGAGACCTTCAGCTCCTCCATCTTCCTTTCGAGGATGCCCCACAGATGCTCAGTAGGGTTTAGGTCTGGAGACATGCTTGGCCAGTCCAGCACCTTTACCCTCAGTTTCTTTAGCAAGGCATTGGTCGTCTTGGAGGCGTTTGGGGTTGTTATCATATTGGAATACTGCCCTTGCGGCCCAGTTTCTGAAGGGAGGGGTATCATGCTTTGTTTCAGTATGTCACAGTACATGTTGGCATCAATGGTTCCCTCAACAAATTGTATTTCCCCACAGCCGGCAGCAGTCACACATGCACTATGACACTCCCACCACCGTTCTTGACTGTAGGCAATTAGACAATTGTCTTTCTACTCCTCACCTTGGTACTGCCACACACGCTTGACACCATCTGAACCAAATAAGGTTATCTTGGTCTCATTAGACTA
This sequence comes from Bufo gargarizans, assembly GCF_014858855.1. Lineage (NCBI taxonomy): Eukaryota > Metazoa > Chordata > Amphibia > Anura > Bufonidae > Bufo > Bufo gargarizans. The sequence goes on along the minus strand of NC_058081.1, from coordinate 440,829,901 downwards.
CAGAACATGGTTCCAGTAATCCATGTCCTTAGTCTGCTTGTCTTTACTAAACTGTTTGTGGGCTTTCTTGTGCATCATCTTCCTTCTGACCAATTGGAGTTTCTACTCTAGGGGTGCAACAGGGGGGCTTCAAATGGGACACGGTGTCAAAAAAACCAGTCCAGCAAAATCCGCCTTCCAAAAACCGTATGGCATTCCTTTCCTTCTGCACCCTGCCGTGGGCCCGTACAGCAGTTTACGACCACATATGGGATGTTTCTATAAACTACAGAATCAGGGCCATAAATATTGAGTTTTGTTTGGCTGTTAACCCTTGCTTTGTAACTGGAAAAAAAATATTAAAATGGAAAATCTGCCAAAAAAGTGACATTTTGAAATTGTATCTCTATTTTCAATTAAATCTTATGCAACACCTAAAGGGTTAACAAAGTTTGTAAAATCAGTTTTGAATACCTTGAGGGGTGTAGTTTCTTAGATGGGGTCACTTTTATGGAGTTTCTACTCTAGGGGTGCATCAGGGGGCTTCAAATGGGACATGGTGTCAAAAAAACAGTCCAGCAAAATCTGGCTTTCAAAAACCATACGGCGCACCTTTCACTCTACGCCCCTCTGTGTGGCCGTACAGTAGTTTACGGCCACATATGGGGTGTTTCTGTAAACTGCAGAGTCAGGGCAATAAAGATACAGTCTTGTTTGGCTGTTAACCCTTGCTTTGTTAGTGTAAAAACAATGGGTTAAAATGGAAAATTAGGCAAAAAAATGAATTTCTCAAATTTCATCCCCATTTGTCAATAACTCTTGTGCAACACCTAAAGGGTTAACAAAGTTTGTAAAATCAGTTTTGAATACCTTGAGGGGTGTAGTTTAGAATGGGGTCATTTTTGGGCGGTTTCTATTATGTAAGCCTCGCAAAGTGACTTCAGACCTGAACTGGTCCTTAAAAATTGGGTTTTTGTAAACTTCTGAAAAATTTCAAGATTTGATTCTAAACTTCTAAGCCTTGTAACATCCCCAAAAAATTAAATATCATTCCCAAAATAATTCAAACATGAAGTAGACATATGGGAAAATGTTAAGTCATCACAATGGTATTTTGGGGGTATTACTATGTATTACAGAAGTAGAGAAACTGAAACTTTGAAATTTGCAAATTTTTCCAAATTTTTGGTAAATTAGGTATTTTATTATGCAAAAAAATAAAAAAATTTGACTTAATTTTACCAGTGTCATGAAGTACAATATGTGACGAAAAAACAATATCAGAATGGCCTGGATAAGTCAAAGTGTTTTAAAGTTATCAGCACTTAAAGTGACACTGGTCAGATTTGAAAAAGATGGCCAAGTCCTTAAGGTGAAATAGGGCTGAGTCCTTAAAGGGAACCTGTCACCGGGATTTTGTGTATAGAGCTGAGGACATGGGTTGCTAGATGGCCACTAGCACATCCGCAATACCCAGTCCCCATAGCTCTGTGTGCTTTTATTGTGTAAAAAAAATGATTTGATGCAAATTAACCTGAGATGAGTCCTGTCCCTGACTCATCTCACGTACAGGACTCATCTCAGGGTAATTTGCATATGTATCAAATAGTATTTTTTACAAAATAAAAGCACACAGAGCTATGGGGACTGAGTATTGCGGATGTGCTAACGTCCATCTAGCAACCCATGTCCTCAGATCTATACCCAAAATCCAGGTGACAGGTTCCCTTTAAGGGGTTAAAGCAAACTCCGCAAGGGAGAGAAAAGAACACCAATCCTCCTGATTCTCCGCCGCAAAACAGCGCAGATATGTCTCCAGATTCTGATTGACGCGCTCTGTCTGGCCATTCGACTGCGGGTGGAAAGCAGAAGAGAATGACAACCGAACCCCCAAGCGAGAACAGAAGGCCTTCCAGAATCTGGAAACAAACTGTGTGCCCCTATCCGAGGCTATGTCTGAAGGAATACCATGCAGTTTGACAATGTGATCAATAAATGCCTGCGCCAGCATTTTAGCATTGGGCAACCCAGGAAAAGGAATGAAATGCGCCATTTTGCTAAAACGGTCCACCACCACCAGAATCACAGTCTTCTCCGAGGAACGAGGCAGGTCCGTAATGAAATCCGTGGATCCAAGGACGGGAAGGAATGGGTAACGGAAGGAGAGGACCCGATGGCTGTGAATGAGGGACGTTGGCACGAGCGCAGGTCTCGTAGGCTGCCACAAAACCCTCAACCGACTTACGAAGAGCCGGCCACCAGAATCTCCGAGCAATGAGATCCACTGTAGCTCTACCCCCCGGGTGCCCAGCAAGGACAGTATCGTGGTGCTCCTTAAAAACCTTGTGTCGTAAAGTGAGAGGCACAAACAACCTCCCAGGAGGACAAAGATCAGGAGCCTCTGCCTGGGCTGCTTGAACCTCTGCCTCCAATTCAGGATAAAGAGCAGACACAACCACCCCTTCAGCCAAAATGGGACCCTCGTCTTCAAAGTTCCCCCCTCCCGGAAAACAACCTGACAGGGCACCCACCTTCACATTCTTAACCCCAGGGCGGAACGTGACAACAAAATTAAACCTTGAAAAGAACAAAGACCATCTGGCCTGTCTCGGTTTCAGACTCCAAGTAGGCCAGATTCTTATGGTCGGTAAACACGGTAATAGGGTGTCTGGCTCCCTATAGCCAATGGCGCCAGTCCTCAAAAGCTAACTTGATGGCCAACAACTCCCTATCTCCCACATCGTAATTTCTCTCTGCGGAGGAGAGTTTCTTCGAGAAAAAGGCAGACGGTCGCCATTTGGCAGGAGAGGGACCCTGAGACAAGACCGCACCCACACCCACCTCAGAAGCGTCCACCTCAACTATGAAGGGCAGAGAGATATCAGGTTCTACCAAGATGGGAGCGGAAGCAAAACTCTCCTTGATACTAGAAAAGGCCTTACGCGCCTCTACCGACCAGGAGGAAAACTCTACTCCCTTTCTAGTCATATCAGTGAGTGGCTTAACAACAGAGGAATAATTCAAAATTAACTTCCTGTAATAATTGGCAAAACCCAAAAAGCGCATCAGTGCCTTCTGATTCTCAGGAAGCTCCCACTCAAGCACAGCGCGGATCTTCTCGGGTTCCATGCGAAAACCAGAAGCGGAGAGAAGAAACCCCAGAAATTGAATTTCTGGAACCGCAAACACACATTTTTCCAGTTTAGCGTACAATTTATTCTCCTGCAGAATGAGCAAGACCTGACGTAGGTGGTCCTGATGAGTTTTGAAATCAGGAGAAAAAATCTAAATGTCATCTAGATACACTAGTACAAAATTCCCCATTAAATGATAAAAAATGCTGTTCACAAAATGCTGGAAGACGGCTGGAGCATTCATCAAACCAAAAGGCATAACCAAATTCTCAAAATGGCCCTCAGGGGTATTGAAGGCCGTCTTCCATTCGTCTCCTTCTCTGACCCTGACCAGGTTGTATGCCCCTCTCAAATCCAACTTGAAAAAAACTCTAGCCCCAACAATCTGGTTAAACAGGTCTGGGATCAGAGGAAGCGGATAAGGGTCACAAATTGTGATACTGTTCAGCTCCCTGAAATCCAGACATGGTCTTAAAGAACCATCTTTTTTCTTAACAAAAAAAATACAGCGGCAACAGGTGACTTTGAGGGTCATATGTGTCCCTTTCTTAGGCTCTCGGAGATATAAGCACGCAGAGCAACCATTTCAGGTTGGGAGAGATTGTATAAATGAGATTTAGGCAGCTTGGCGCCTGGGATGAGATTAATAGGGCAATCATACTCCCTGTGAGGGGGCAGCTCCTGAGCACCACTCTCAGAAAACACATCTGAAAATTCAGAGAGAAATGATGGTACAATCTTAACAGAAACCTCTGAAACAGATGTCGAGAGGCAATTCTCTCTGTAAAAGTCACTCCAACCATTTATTTGCCTTGCTTGCCAATCAATGGTCGGGTTATGTTTAGTGAGCCAGGTTAGCCCCAATACTAGAGGAGTAGGTAAGCCGCTTAGGACGAAGCACGACACATCCTCAACATGAGCATCACTCACAATCAAACGGATATTGTGAACTATGCCTTTTAACGATTTTTGAGAAAGTGGAGCGTAATCAATAGCAAAAACAGGTATGTCCTTTCTCAAAGTGCATACCTGGAAACCATGTGTTATAGCAAATTGATTATCAATGAGATTGACAGCTGCTCCACTATTTACAAAAATCTCACAAAGAATGTTCTTGCTCTCTAGCGCCACCCTGGCAGGTAGGACAAAACGGGAGATACAAGCAAACGGAAAACCTTCAATTTCCGCATCAACCTTGCCAATAGTAACAGATGGAATGTTTTTAGAGGACTTTTTTCTTTTTGTTTCTTTATTACTCTAAAAAAACTGCCTGAATCTCCTAGAGGGACAAACATTTGCCCAATGATTTATACCTCCACAACAAAAACAAACCCTCCCCTGAGAGCTGAATCCTCTGTTGTCAGAGGCAAGCAAACCCAGCTGCATGGGCTCCTGCTCAGAGAGGATTGAGAGAAACCGAGGCTCCTGCGCACTGAATGAGACCACCCCATTGTCCTTGGACTGAGTATGACAGGAAGGAGTGATCTCTCCTCTCTCTCTAAGACGCCTGTCAATACGAACAGCCCGAGACATGGCAGACTCCAAGGAGGTAGGTCTCTCATGAAAGGCAAATGCATCTTTCAATCCCTCTGAAAGACCATGGCAAAATTGACTTCGGAGTGCAGCATCATTCCAACCAGTAACAGCTGCCCATCTCCGAAATTCTGAACAGTATATCTCTGCGGACTGTTTACCCTTGCATAAAGGACGCAATTTAGATTCAGCCAGAGCAATCCCATCCGGATCATCATATATCTGACCCAGGGCTACAAAAAATTCATCCACTGAACGGAGGGGCCGTGCCCCCACCGGCAGCGAAAAGGCCCAAGACTGAGCGTTATCCCTGAGCTGCGAGATGATGATCCCCACCCTCTGCTCCTCATCACCAGAGGAATAGGGAAGTAGGCGAAAATGGAGTTTGCAAGCCTCTCTAAAGCGAAGAAAATTCTCACTACCCCCGGAAAATGTATCCGGAAGCGAGATCTTAGGCTCGGAACAAACTCCATGAACACAAGCAGAACCGGTCACCTGAAACTGAGACTCAGTTTTACGGAGATCTGATACCTCCAGTGAAAGACCTTGCATGCGGTCAATCAAGGCTGAGACCGGATCCATGCTTAAGACGGTTACGGCGGTTTATAATGTCACGGATGATGTTGCAGATAGCTGGAACTTATGAATAAATGAGCGACTGGAGTGATCCCAAACTAAGGAAGGCAAGGTAAGCCCTATAAATCCCTAAGAGCTCTCCCTGACTGCTAAGCACATACAAGGGTCTTGAAGGTAGACGACTGTATGCCCCTGTACCTAGACTGAGTGACACCTGAAAACCCTATAATAGCAAGGGGACACAACTACCGACTCCCTGCTCTAAATACAGAGGGAGTCAGGGTCATCTAGAATCAAGCCAGCAAGGAAACACAATACAAGAAAAAGACTTATCTGAACAAGCAGCTACTGAAGCCTCCAGCAGACCACTCCAATCCAGGAAGTAGTATAAACCGCAAAGTGATGCAGTATGGGAGAGGATTTAAAGGGATGCAATCACTGCAACTAGATGACAGCTGAGAGAGGGAAACAAGATGACAAAACGAAAGCAAAACAAAAGAACCTCAAGCAAGAGGTTCTGAAGGACGTCTGTCAGAGCTTCTCAGATATCTGGCGGTGACATTACCCCTGTCACATGGGTATCAGTCACTCTAGTAGCCGGCCACAGTGCCGGGAAGTCTCTCCCTATTATAAGTACATAATGAAGGTTGGTTGTGACAGCCATCTCTTGGGTCCACCTGCTGGAAACCGTGGACAGACACACCATAGCAGCGGGGTAGTCTTTTAAGTCTCCATGTATACACATGACTCCGTGTACTCAGTGGAGCGTACCAGGGAAGCCCTTACCAGGGTCACCAGACTCCCTGAGTCCAACAGAGCCTCCGCTGGAGTGTCCCCCACCTCCACCTGGCACAGGTGGTTTAGAGACTCCAGAGTACCCACGGCACACAGTTTCCTGGCATACAATGATTGACGGAAGCCATAGTTCGTGTCCATGGGTTCTCCCTGCTGTGGGCAGTCCGCTCGAACATGGCCAGGCTCCCGACTCCACCAGCAGATTATTGGAGCAGGGTCCACAGGGGTGACATCCCGGGCAGGTTTGGTGGGCACCAGTCGCTGGGTCTGGGGTGGAGGGATACGGGATTTGAGTGCCCCCCTCCCAAAAGAACCCCCCTGTAAGTTCCGGGTTGCCTCATAGCGCTCCACCAGGTTGACCATCTCCAGCACATTACCTGGAGAGACCTGGCCAATCCATTGGTGGAGAGGGGGTGGCAGAGCCCTCCAGAACCTGTCTGCTAACAAACGGTCCAGCATAGCAGTGGGGCTCAGCATGTCAGGTTGTAGCCACCTTTGCAACAGGTTGAGCAGATTATAATATTGGGGTCTCACAGGCTCAGCTGGGTTGAACTCCCACTGATGAACCCACTGGGTCCGGACCAGCACCTTCACCCTCAGTCTTGCCAAAATTTCCCCCTTTACCTTTGGGTAGTTGGCTGCTTGATCGTCCGGCAAATTGAAATACACCCGCTGAGATTCTGACGCCAGGAAAGGAGCAACGACCTCAGCCCACTGGTCCTGGGGCAGCCTTTCCCTGGTGGCTACTTTCTCATACATCGCCACGTAGGTCTTGATGTTATCTGTGGGTGTCATCTTAGGGATCGCTATACGGACTGCTTTCCGGGCATCATGGATGCTTGGGGTTGCTCCTGCTGTTTGCAAAGCCATAAAATGTTGCAAAAGCAACTGGTTGGTCTCTTGCTGCTGCTTGTTAACCTCTCGCTGCTACAGGTTGGTCTCTCGCTGCTATAAATTAGCCTCCATGAGGGCCTTCACAACAGCCTTCATTTTGTCGTGAGCCACAGGTTTGAATTTAGCTGGTTTAATAAATGACATACAACTGTGCCCAAAAATGCAAACCAAAAATACTTTGGCGTTTAAGCCAGCCTTACTGCGCTTGCCAGCTCCAAGCCACCAATTGTAGGGATTTGCTCTGGTAGGCAGGGTAAGCGGATGCAACACAGAAGCAAGACCACGGTTGAAAAACAAAAGTTCAGTGTTTATTCACACAAAAACAAGCATGAAAGGAAAAACAACGCTTTACAGGGTCTTGGTGTTAATTCACACAGCAAGATTCCACAAATCACCTCGCAGTCCACAGCAGGCTGCTCTCATGCAGTTCTCACCCTGGCAGCGTGACGGGTCTCCTCAGCTCCCAAAACACAGAGATTCCACAGGTCCAACATCACTTGCAGAATTACACCACACCCAGCTGAGCTGCTGGCTGGGTTTTTAAACCCCATCCCAAAACAAGGCCTGGATGTGGGGAACTGCCACCCACCCTGCTCTTTGGCTGCTCCCAATAAGAACCGTCCCGGATTGGCTTTACAGCCATACTAAGTACAACAGTGTCAGCGAGCACTAGCTGCGGCTGACACACAAAATTACTGGTTCTTATCTCACCGAGGCCAGGAACTTCAGTGACACGTACCTTCCGTCAATGGCGGACCCCTGCGCCTTCCTACAAAATATATATATATTTATATATATATATATATATATATATATCTACAGTGGGATGCTAAAGTTTGGACAACCTTGTTAATCGTCGTGATTTTCCTGTATAAATCGTTGGTTGTTACGATAAAAAATGTCAGTTAAATATATCATATAAGAGACACACACAGTCATATTTGAGAAGTGAAATGAAGTTTTGGTTGTTGACGCAGCGGAATCTTCATAAGGCGGTGGCACAACAGAAAGAATTTGCTGACCGCCATCGCACTACGGAGCAAGAGTTTAAGGTAGGAGATCCAGTGTGGGTCGCCACCCGAAACATCCCGTTGCGTCAACAGTTTGCCAAACTGGGGCCTAGATTCATTGGTCCCTACTCGGTTATATAAAAAATGAACCGGGTGACTTACAAGGTTGCTCTTCCTCCGTCGATTCGAGGAGTGAACTCCTTTCATGTTTCACTGCTCAAATTGGCGGCCGAGTCAGCTCCCTTCATTCAAACTTCATCTCTGGTGGAGGTTCAAGGGGAGCCGGAATTTGAGGTCAATAAGATTTTGGATTCCCACTTTGTCCAGAGATCTCTCCAGTATTTTGTGGACTGGAAGGGATTTGGTCCAGAAGAGAGATGTTGGGTACCTGCCCACCAGGTTCATGCAGAGGAATTGGTAGCTACTTTCCACCATGATAATCTGGGTAAGCCCCGTTTGGAGTCTTCTGAGCCGCCTCCTTGAGGGGGGGTAATGTAAGGGACTCTGCGGTTTTGGTTCCCTTGCGGGCAGATGCGGTGGGGCATCCACATGGGAGCTGGAGTAGAGGGCCGCGGGGATCTCTGAGGCAGAATTGCCGGGCTGATGGCAATACGTTGCGGCCGGTCCTGCCTCCGGTGTCTCCTGCGGGTTCCGTTCCGGCGTTCATGCTGGCACAATCCTGTGCCCGTGCCGAGTCTGTTGGGCTTCCGCGTGCACGCACGGGTTATTCGCAAAGGAATGCACGGCCGAGTGTGTGTGCATCTTATGCGCTACGTCGGCCACTGGCAGGTAAAGCATCTGTGCACAAATTCAAAGTTGATTAGGGATTTGCTGCACAGGTGCTAATGAGTAGGATCATCACATGACCTATGAGGTTCTGACAAGCAGCACTCTGTGATTGGCCAGGAGGTGTTTAAAAGGTGATCTCCCTGGCTGACCAGTGCTCACTGTTGTCTCTACAACCTGGGAGTATGCTGGTTCAGATTCACTAAGTTTGTTCCATGCATGAACTCTGTGTTTCTCCATTTAGTGAATGCATCTGGAAACCTCGTCTATGCTCTACAGTTGCACCGTATGTGGCCTCGGATCGGATCTTGGATACTTCACAGTCTCATCCTTAGGTATTTGGTTTCACAGACTATTCTGTATGAACTTTAGCCTGGTCTGGCTTTTCTCTGACGTTTTCCCACAGAGGTTATTATTTGGACTACGTTATTTCTGTATGATTTCTGGCTTGGACTTTACTGCTGTGTTTTCAATAAATCCACGTTTGTTCAGATCTTTGCCTGGTTGCTTGGGGTTCTGCAGCATTACAAGTTTATTGGATTTACAGAAAGTGTGCTATAATTGTTTAAACAAAATTAGGCAGGTGCATACATTTGGGCACTGTTGTCATTTTATTGATTCCAAAACCTTTAGAACTAATTATTGGAACTCAAATTGGCTTGGTAAGCTCAGTGACCCCTGACCTATATACACAGGTGAATCCAATTATGAGAAAAAGTATTTAAGGGGGTCAATTGTAAGTTTTCCTCCTCTTTTAATTTAATTTTCTCTGAAGAGTAGCAACATGGGGGTCTCAAAACAACTCTCAAATGACCTGAAGACAAAGATTGTTCACCATCATGGTTTAGGGGAAGGATACAGAAAGCTGTCTCAAAGATTTCAACTGTATGTTTCCACAGTTAGGAACATATTGAGGAAATGGAAGACCACAGGCTCAGTTCAAGTTAAGGCTCGAAGTGGCAGACCAAGAAAAATCTTGTATAGACAGAAGCGACGAATGGTGAGAACAGAGTCAACCCACAGACCAGCACAAAAGATCTACAACATCATCTTGCTGCAGATGGAGTCACTGTGCATCGTTCAACCTTTCGGGGCACTTTACACAAGGAGATGCTGTATGCGAGAGTGATGCAGAGGAAGCCTTTTCTCCGCCCACAGCACAAAAAGTGCCGCTTGAGGTGGGCTAAAGCACATTTGGACAAGCCAGCTTCATTTTAGAATAAGGTGTTGTGGACTGATGAAACTAAAATTGAGTTATTTGGCCATAACAAGGGGCGTTATGCATGGAGGAAAAAGAACACAGCATTCCAAGAAAAACACCTGCTACCTACAGTAAAATATGGTGGTGGTTTCATCATGCTGTGGGGCTGTGTGGCCAGTGCAGGGACTGGGAATCTTGTCAAAGTTGAGGGACGCATGCATTCCACTCAGTATCAGCAGATTCTGGAGACCAGTGTCCAGGAATCAGTGACAAAGCTGAAGCTGTGCCGGGGCTGGATCTTTCAACAAGACAACGACCCTAAACACTGCTCAAAATCCACTAAGGCATATATGCAGAGGAACAATTACAACGTTCTGGAATGGCCATCTCAGTCCCCAGACCTGAATATAATTGAAAATTTGTGGTGTGACTTAAAGAGAGGTGTCCATGCTCGGAAGCCATCAAACCTGAATGAACTAAAGATGTTTTGTAAAGAGGAATGGTCCAAAATACCTTCAACCAGAATCCAGACTCTCATTGGAACCTACAGGAAGCGTTTAGAGGCTGTAATTTCTGCAAAAGAAGGATCTACTAAAGATTGATTTCATTTCTTTTTTGTGTTGCCCAAATTTATGCACCTGCCTAATTTGTCAATATGTTCCTAATTTTCTTACAGGATTATTTTATGGAGAATTTAATGATTTAATAATTACTATGGGAGAGATGATAAGCTGTTTAAGATAGTGCTAATCTAAAATAGGTAGAGAACATTGTTTAAAAGGCTTTTTCCTTTAGGATGGCCAGTTATTAAAACACAGTGACCAGGGCTCAAGTCCTGCGGGAACGTGTGGGAACAGCATTCCTGCACTTTTTTCATAACAGGAACTCTGTTCCCTTTCAGGGTCGCCCGTCTTTAACGCCGGGCAAAAGGAACAGGGAGCGGTGAAGGCTTTGTACTCACTGCTTCCTGGTCCTCTGTAGGTAACGCTTGAAGTTAAAATATACCATCGAATTGGAGAAAACTCTGATCCGATGGTATATTCTAAAACCAAGGCATTCCATGGTGATGGGGACGCTGCATCATTGGTGGCCAGTGCGCCCTCCCCCCATCATTGGTGGCAGCGGCAGTTCCAATTGGAGTCTGAGCAGTGTAATGCTGGGGCTCTGATCGGTTACCATGGCAGCCAGGACGCTACTGAAGTCCTGTCTGCCATGGCCAGTTACTCTGCAGCAATATACTTACATGCACTGTGGCCGCCCGGTTGCTCCTTCTTCTTGTAACTCACAGATCTGTGCTGCACATTGCTATAAGCATAATCAATGCGCCGCACAGATCTGTGAGTTACAAGAAGGAGCGCCAGGCGGCCACAGCGCATGTAAGTATATTGCTGCAGAGTAACTGACCATGGCAGTCAGGACTTCACTAGCGCCCTGGCTGCCATGGTAACCGATTGGTGCTCCAGCATTACACTGCTTGGACTCTGATTGCAACTGCCGCTGCCACCAATGATGGGGGGGAGGGGGAGGGCTGATGGAGAGGCACTTGGGGCTGATGGAGAGGCTCTGGGAGCTGGTGAGAGGCACTGGGGGCTGATGGAGAGGCACTGGGGGCTGATGGAGAGGCACTGGGGGCTGGTGAGAAACACTGGGGGCTGATGGTGAGGATACTAGGGGCTGCTATGAGGCTACTGGGGGCTGCTATAAGGATACTGGGGGTTGCTATGAGGCTACTGGGGGCTGCTATGAGGCTACTGGGGGCTGCTATGAGGCTACTGAGGGCTGCTATAAGGATACTGGGGCTGCTATAAGGCTTCTGGGGGTTGCTATGAGGCTACTGGGGGCTGCTATGAGGCTACTGGGGGCTGCTATGAAGCATAGGGCTCTTATCTGAGGTCTGATTGGGGGTCATTCATATTGGGGTCTGAGCTGAGGTGTGATCTGAGGTCTTATTTGGGTCTTATGAACATTAGGGATCTTATTGGGGCTGTTAGCTGAGGTCTGATTAACATTGGGGGTCTGATTGGTAGTCTGGTTGGTGTAATTGGTGTAATGAAAAATATTTTTTTTCCGGAGCAGCTTAGAAAAAAAAGGCCTCATAGTCTCCCTCACTCCTTTTGCCCGGCCAAGCCTGTCAGCACCCCTGAGGCCAAGCCTGTCAGCACACCCTGAGGCAAGCCAGCCAGCACACCTGAGACCAAGCCAGCCAGCACCCCTGAGTCTTCAGAACTGTAAGAAAATTATATATAAGGGGAGCTTATAATATGAAAGAGAGAAATTATGTCTGAACAGACATAAAGCGCAAAGTCCAGTTTTTGTTTACATTTTATGTTGCACTGAATTTTCAGCGATATATATATATATATATATAGAAAAAGCAATGTGGGCAGCACCACTATCCGTATTCTGTAATGGGAGTGCCAGCGGCTGAGTCGGCGATCCACCTCCAAATTATAAAATAAAGAAATTCCGCAGCACATCCACGTAGTAGAAAAATAAAAAGACTTTATTCACCCAGCGTGCGACGTTTCAATCCTCTCAATGGGATTTTCCTCAAGCAGTGACATGGTAGGTTGTGCACTGTGCATATTTAAGCACAGACCCATAATTGAACAATTAATGTGCCAATTACAATCATTACAGTTAGTGTACATAAACTATAAAATGAACAATATAAAAAATATAATAACACAGTTATATCATATCAAAAAACTATACGTGCAATAATGTGACATGAAAAATGTCCCCAATTCATTCAGTATATAATATACAGAGACATTCATTGATAACAATAAAAATCAATTCAGGTGTGTATCATCCAAATAATTAAAGTGTGCAGGTGTACCTTCGAAAAAGGATGGACAAAATTGCAGAGGTATGCAGCGGGGGTCAATGCTCGTGGATGTCGGCGTCTCAGGCATACCATTGCGCATGTCGCAAGGACCTTCCTGGGGCTCTCCATCACGTGATCGCATATCTTAGTCATTCCTTAAAGTGCGCATGTCCAAGGACCTTTCAGCATGTGATCAGCCTGCGGTCATGTGCCTGGACATGTCACATGATCGGAATGAGTCAGATCGGAATCACAGTGTATGTTAATAGTACAAGTTCGTGTGTAGCTGATAACATTAGCAGTAAGTGTGTAGCAGTAATCGCATATAGCCATCAATATACAGATTATATCCATATATACATTCAAGTTTGTATCTGTGGAACATACAATTTTTGCACATACAATTTATACCTCCGTTGCATCAGCCCGTGTCAGAAATAAAGATCTCGCACACAGTCATGGGAATCACAGAGCCAATGAGCAGCGCGATTAGGGGGGGATCGACCCCATTCCACAATGTATCGATCCACATGAAGGGCCACATATGAGAGACAAACGTCATAAAGGAAGATGTAGGTGGGAATATCATAATAGTATAGAGAGGGGCGGGAATACCGCCACTTCTCTCATTCAGTATTGAGTACAGTATAGTAGTTGTTTAGAGAACCCCTAGTCTTATCGAGGACTTCAGTGTTAGTGGCCAATGTTGTCATCATCAGGTCACAAACTGAGTAATTCCCCCTGTCAGTTGGTTACCATTCCTGGAAACCTAAACATAGCAGACCCGGGAACATCCTCTAGATTACGGGGACTCACTTGTCCATGTCCAAAAGAAATCCCACCCATCTCACCAAAGACAATTGTTCAAAAGGAGGCCAATCATGTAGTGAATCTAGACACGCGAATGTGTCGATCAGACACCCCCGTTCACACACAGCCCCACTCTTGTTATCACATGCATGTATGCGGATCAAAAAACGCACGGGCAATGCAACGGGGGACATAAATAAATCAATCATGCTATGTATTCAATTTTAGATGACATTACATACAAAGTATATTCATGTATTATGCGATATCAACACAATGTCTTGTGAGCCTTCATACTCAAAATTTAATCGTAAGAACAGAAATATAAAAATCTATATAGAAATGTTATAATGGTAAGTCTCATGATGGTCCAATGAAGAGACCTTCCATCCTTCCCCCTACTGCAACCACGCAAGATGTTCACCCTTAGTCCTAAGGATGAAAAACAATATATAAGATATAAAATCACCCTGTTCAATGAACAGGGGGCACAACCACATATTATTCCTGATAGAAGCAGGAGAACAGAATCCGAGGCACAAGCATCTAAGACAATAACCAGGGTCTATAGTCCACATTTAATCCCTGAGGTTTTACTGTATTGAGTTTGGCAATCCATCTCATCTCACATCTCTTGAGTAGAGCATGTCTATCTCCACCTCTCCGTGGAGTGGGGATATGATCCACCAACATGCATTTGAGGTCCCTCTCCTTGTGACCCACATCAGTAAAGTGTTTGGGGACTGGAAGATCCATCCGTTTTTTGCGGATGGTGTAACGATGTTGGTTAATTCTACTTTTAAAATCCCATGAGGTCTCTCCAATGTATAATAATTGACATGGGCACCACAAGATGTATATGACAAATGAAGATTCGCATGTCAAGAAGTGCTTTATATAGTATTTTTTTTGTGTTTGCGGATGTATAAAGAAACTCCCCTTTTGCATGTATCTACAGTTTGGGGATCTTCCAGTCCCCAAACACTTTACTGATGTGGGTCACAAGGAGAGGGACCTCAAATGCATGTTGGTGGATCATATCCCCACTCCACGGAGAGGTGGAGATAGACATGCTCTACTCAAGAGATGTGAGATGAGATGGATTGCCAAACTCAATACAGTAAAACCTCAGGGATTAAATGTGGACTATAGACCCTGGTTATTGTCTTAGATGCTTGTGCCTCGGATTCTGTTCTCCTGCTTCTATCAGGAATAATATGTGGTTGTGCCCCCTGTTCATTGAACAGGGTGATTTTATATCTTATATATTGTTTTTCATCCTTAGGACTAAGGGTGAACATCTTGCGTGGTTGCAGTAGGGGGAAGGATGGAAGGTCTCTTCATTGGACCATCATGAGACTTACCATTATAACATTTCTATATAGATTTTTATATTTCTGTTCTTACGATTAAATTTTGAGTATGAAGGCTCACAAGACATTGTGTTGATATCGCATAATACATGAATATACTTTGTATGTAATGTCATCTAAAATTGAATACATAGCATGATTGATTTATTTATGTCCCCCGTTGCATTGCCCGTGCGTTTTTTGATCCGCATACATGCATGTGATAACAAGAGTGGGGCTGTGTGTGAACGGGGGTGTCTGATCGACACATTCGCGTGTCTAGATTCACTACATGATTGGCCTCCTTTTGAACAATTGTCTTTGGTGAGATGGGTGGGATTTCTTTTGGACATGGACAAGTGAGTCCCCGTAATCTAGAGGATGTTCCCGGGTCTGCTATGTTTAGGTTTCCAGGAATGGTAACCAACTGACAGGGGGAATTACTCAGTTTGTGACCTGATGATGACAACATTGGCCACTAACACTGAAGTCCTCGATAAGACTAGGGGTTCTCTAAACAACTACTATACTGTACTCAATACTGAATGAGAGAAGTGGCGGTATTCCCGCCCCTCTCTATACTATTATGATATTCCCACCTACATCTTCCTTTATGACGTTTGTCTCTCATATGTGGCCCTTCATGTGGATCGATACATTGTGGAATGGGGTCGATCCCCCCCTAATCGCGCTGCTCATTGGCTCTGTGATTCCCATGACTGTGTGCGAGATCTTTATTTCTGACACGGGCTGATGCAACGGAGGTATAAATTGTATGTGCAAAAATTGTATGTTCCACAGATACAAACTTGAATGTATATATGGATATAATCTGTATATTGATGGCTATATGCGATTACTGCTACACACTTACTGCTAATGTTATCAGCTACACACGAACTTGTACTATTAACATACACTGTGATTCCGATCTGACTCATTCCGATCATGTGACATGTCCAGGCACATGACCGCAGGCTGATCACATGCTGAAAGGTCCTTGGACATGCGCACTTTAAGGAATGACTAAGATATGCGATCACGTGATGGAGAGCCCCAGGAAGGTCCTTGCGACATGCGCAATGGTATGCCTGAGACGCCGACATCCACGAGCATTGACCCCCGCTGCATACCTCTGCAATTTTGTCCATCCATTTTCGAAGGTACACCTGCACACTTTAATTATTTGGATGATACACACCTGAATTGATTTTTATTGTTATCAATGAATGTCTCTGTATATTATATACTGAATGAATTGGGGACATTTTTCATGTCACATTATTGCACGTATAGTTTTTTGATATGATATAACTGTGTTATTATATTTTTTATATTGTTCATTTTATAGTTTATGTACACTAACTGTAATGATTGTAATTGGCACATTAATTGTTCAATTATGGGTCTGTGCTTAAATATGCACAGTGCACAACCTACCATGTCACTGCTTGAGGAAAATCCCATTGAGAGGATTGAAACGTCGCACGCTGGGTGAATAAAGTCTTTTTATTTTTCTACTACGTGGATGTGCTGCGGAATTTCTTTATATTATATATATATATATATATATTATTATTATTATTTTTTGGGGGGGGGGGGGGAGAGTCGGGGTGGCAATGGATCTTGGGTGAATTCTCACACTTTTTTCCCCCAGGACTCGACCCCTGATAGTGACGATCTATAGTGTTGCATTACATGAAGCTTATTTAAATGGTTAAGAAGAGTGAGAGACACTCTTTACAGCAGCTCTTTGCAACTTGTGAAACTGTAGGGACACATACATACAGTGGACAGATTTATTAGGTTGTCTTAAAGCTAGACTAGACAGGCAAAAGATGTACCAACTTTATCACATTGGCTCGCGCTGTGTGATACATTTTGTCCAACTTGCTAAACACACTTTTCTTTATGGTACTTCTTGGTCAGCTTACTTTACATAAATATCTTGTGGCAAAAAGGTGCAAAAAGTATCTAAAACACAATAAATCTGGATTAAGGCATGTATGCCAGTTTTTGTCTCAGATTCATCCATAATTCTGGTGCACTTTGTTTAGTAAATCTCTCCCATTCTTTTATATCCTGGTTTGACATGACTGTATAACGAAAAGACATACAGTTCTCTGATATAATTTGTGTATCTTTTCCTGATGGATTCAAAGTACTTTCGTTCACTGCAGTCATCTAACGCTATATAGAATTGTCAAATATCACAAACCTGCTGTTACTTTTTCTATAATTTACCTTACTACCTCAATAATTGAATACAATTTCCAAACCTGCAATATGTTATATTTAACCCCTTTTCCGACATATGATATACATATATGTCACATATCCGAGGAGAGTGTATAGAGTGGGAGTCGGATGTGTTATATAGCTGTCACTCATCTGCATCCTCTTAGATGTCTCCTGATTAGTGTTGAGCGAACCCAAACTGTAAAGTTCGGGTCCATACCGAACTTTACGATTTTTGGTACCCAAACCCGAACTTTGATGGAAAAGTTTGGGTTCGATTTCGGGGGTTCGGGCATTTAATAAAGCTTGTTGAAAGGCTGCAGCCAATCAACAAGCCTTTAAGCTGTGTGCCCTTAGAAGCCATCACAGCCATGCCTACTAATGGCATGCCTGTGATTGGCCGGTGCATCATGTGACCCAGCCTCTATATAAGCTGGATCACGTGTAGCACTGCCCATCAGCTCTCAATAGTGAAGGGACAGAAAGCAGGCAGCTGAAGTGAGGGACAGTGTTGGAGTGATTTTTTGTTTTTGTTTTTTGTTTTGTGGGTACAATACACCATCTTTGCACTCCTGACCCAGAAAGCTAATCATAAATCTGGCTGTTAATTCTGTGGGTGACCTACAGCGATATTTTTGTGGGTGCAATACACCATCTTTGCACCCTAGCACAGAAAGCTAATCATAAATCTGGCTGTTAATTCTGTGGGTGACCTACAGCGATTTTTTTTATTTTTTATTTTTTTGGTGGGTGTGTAACACCCCAGAGTTGTGTTACTACACTCCTCTACACCGATACTATCTGTTAAGGTATATTGTCATCTGATGTAATTTATATTATGTCTTCACAAATGTGCATAAACCTATGTTAAATGCAATTGTTCAAGTCATTTTCCTGGTATACCAGCAGGTGGCAGCATCATTGGTAGAGATAGTTTTAATGTTATGGCAGTTCAGAGTGGAACGATTCTTTTCTATTCTGCCCCCCTGCTGAACTGAAGTGGAGGATTCCATCTTCCTGCAGCAAGGGAGGGAAAAAACAGATCCAGATCTAGTTTTCTCCTGTATAGGGAAGACAGCAAGGACCAAATCTCGGTCTGAGACTTGATCATATGCCCAGTCTGAGCACCTTCAGCCTTGCATCCCCTGAGAATCTATCTATGAGTTAAGTCCAGAGACCTAGGAGAGGCCATTTCTCCTCAGCTAGTCTGTCCCCACAAAGCAGAAGTTACAGAAAAGTGCAGAAGATTAATTCCTGTCACAATTACAGAGCTACCAAGCAGACAACGTATCTTGCAAGCTCCAAATTTAAAGCAGAAGCATTCATTTCCTGCCAATCATTGATAAAACCTGCTGGGACCAGAGACCAAAGCTGTACACTGCTTGGATACAAATTATCTTCAGTAAAGAAACGTTTGAACTTCATCTAAAGGTTTGGACATAATTTACTCTGCAAAATTCCTCTATTACTCCTACTATCACTACACTCAAATTTATTGCAAGTGAGCCAGGAGTCCAGCCTTACCCAGGTAGGAGACACCGTGACACAACTATCACTACCCCACAGAGACATTATAGGCCATTACACCACTCTGGCATTCCTAATCTGGGATGTGCATTATAACACCTTGAAAGGGCCCTTACCTTGGGGTAGTACCCTGCGCACGCTGCAATTGGCATCACAACAAATACAGAACATTAACAACCCAGTACTGGCCACTGCAGGTGCAATACAACATTGTATTTTGTACCCCTGACACACAAATATAATAGATAATCCGTCTGTTAGTTAGTTGCACGTCATATACCCATTTATTGCTTAATGTACACCTGCACTGCATACGTGACAGGGAAATTGATATAGTTAATCCGTCTGTTAGTTAGGTGCACATCATATACCCATTCATTGCGTGAAGTACACCTGCACTGCATACGTGACAGGGAAAATAATATAGTTAATCTGTCTGTTAGTTCAGTGGGTGACCTCAAAGAATGAGGAAAGCATCAAATATGGGACGTGGCCCTGGTCGTGGTGTTGCTGGGGTTAGTGGAGCTCCTGTTGCAGGGAGAGGACGTGGTCGATCTGTGCCAGCTACACGCACAAATGAAGCACCTTCCTCAGGTGCACGTAGGCGACAGAACGTTCAGCGTTATTTTGTAGGCCCGAATATACGGTGTACGAATGGTGAGGCCAGCCCTGCCCCAGAAGTGGAAGAGATTGAGTGCAACCACTTGTGTTTCAGAATGTGGACATGGGTGGACCACCGCAGCACATCTCTGATGTTGACGAAACATAGGTGCCAACTGCTGCGGCTTTTTGCAGTGTGCAGACTGGCAAGGAGGGCAGGGGTGAAGAGGGGGTGGAGGATGATGCAGTTAGTTATTCCAATAGCGTTTGTTGAGATTCCCAAACTAGTCAGTCGCAAGCCAGGGCGTCATCAGTGAAATCGCACCTTACCCAGGTCCCCCATAACAGTGCCATCCACAGATCCCCCACATGACAGTGCGTCATTTACAGATCCCCCATAATAGTGTCATGCACAGACCACCATTAATTCAAAATCCACCAAAAGCACACCTTTTGGTTAAAAACATTTTTTTCTTATTTTCCGCCTCAAAAACCTAGGTGCGTCTTATAGGCCAGTGTGTCTTATAGGGCGAAAAATACGGCATTTTGTAGGCCCGAATACCGGTGTACGAATGGTGAGGCCAGAACAAGTAGAGGCGGTAGTAGATTGGATGGCTGACAGTGACTCCAGTTCCTTCACATTGTCTCCCACCAGGTCCCCTGCTGAAAACCCAGAATTGGCACTTGCAGCTCATGGGCATCTGTCTTTCACCTCACCCCCTTGCAAATCAGCCAAGCAGTCTGAGCCCCAAGTCATGCAGCAGTCTCTTATGCTTTTTGATGACTCTGCTGGCAGGGTTTCGAGGGCCTTCCACATAGCCCTGCCCCAGAAGTGGAAGAGATTGAATGCACTGATGCCCAACCACTTATGTTTCAGGATGTGGACATGGGTGGACCACCACAGCACATATGTGATGTTGACGAAACACAGGTGCCAACTGCTGTGGCTTTTTGCAGTGTGCAGACCGGCAAGGAAAGCAGGGGTGAAGAGGGGGTGGAAGATGATGTGGAGGATGATGAGGTCCTATTTAGAGATGGCCTTGCGGTTCACCCAGCGGTCATTTCGCAGCAAACTTTGCTCGTTCGCAGTTCGCTGAACAGGCGAACATATGGCGATGTCCGCCGGTGCCATATTCTTTGCATTGTGCAGAACTTTGACCCATGACACATCCATCAAGTGGGACAGGACAGCCAATTGAAACGTTTCAGCATATGGACATACCCTCTACCCTATAAATTAACCCGATCTGGCAGCCATTTTACATTCTGTTTTTGCCAGTGTAGGGAGAGGTTGCTGTGTGGAGCAGGGACAGACTGTTAGGGACACCAAACTCTAGCTAATAGGGCCACAAAAGTCCTTTTAAGGCCTGGTATAGGCGTGCTATTGATAGGTGTGACATACAGAGGGGTGTGATATACTTATAATATACTTTCTAATATAGAAAGTGTATTATAGTGCATTTGTATTGTGCAGCAGTTGTGTGCGGTTCTGCTGCGATACTGCAGCTAGATAGAGGGACAAACGCTATTGGAATAACTAATTGCAACTGGTGTGATATATCTGTTGTCCTGCAAAAAAACTGATTGAGGGGTGTGATATACCTATAATATACCTTCTAACATAGAAAGTGTATTATAGTGCATTTGTATTGTGCAGAACTTTTGTGCGGTTCTGCTGCAATACTGCAGCTAGATAGAGGGACAAACGCTATTGGAATAACTAATTGCAACTGGTGTGATATACCTGTTCCCCCCCCCCCCCCCCCCCAAAAAAAAAAACTGATTGAGGGGTGTGATATACCTATAATATACCTTCTAACATAGAAAGTATATTATAATGCATTTGTATTGAGCAGCTTGCGTGCAGTTCTGCTGAGATACCACAGCTAGATAGGGGGACAAACACTATTGGAATAAGTAATTGCAACAGGTCTGATATACCTGTTGCCCCCCCCCCAAAAAATGATAGAGAGGTGTGAAAAACCTATAATATACCTTCATAGAAAGTATATTATAGTGCATTTGTATAGTGCAGCAGTTGTGTGCGGTTCTGCTGCGATACTGCAGCTAGATAGAGGGACAAACGCTATTGGAATAACTAATTGCAACTGGTGTGATATATCTGTTGTCCTGCAAAAAAACTGATTGAGGGGTGTGATATACCTATAATATACCTTCTAACATAGAAAGTGTATTATAGTGCATTTGTATTGTGCAGAACTTTTGTGCGGTTCTGCTGCAATACTGCAGCTAGATAGAGGGACATACGCTATTGGAATAACTAATTGCAACTGGTGTGATATACCTGTTCCCCCCCCCCAAAAAAAAAAACTGATTGAGGGGTGTGATATACCTATAATATACCTTCTAACATAGAAAGTATATTATAATGCATTTGTATTGAGCAGCTTGCGTGCAGTTCTGCTGAGATACCGCAGCTAGATAGGGGGACAAACACTATTGGAATAAGTAATTGCAACAGGTCTGATATACCTGTTGCCCCCCCCCCCCCCCCCCAAAAAAAAAATGATAGAGAGGTGTGAAAAACCTATAATATACCTTCATAGAAAGTATATTATGGTGCATTTGTATTGTGCAGCAGTTGCGTGTGGTTCTGCTGAGATACCGCAGCTAGATAGAGGGACAGGCGCTTTTGGAATAACTAATTGCAACTGGTGTTATACACCTGTTTGCTCCCCCCCCCCCAAAAAAAAATCTGATTGGGGGGTGTGATATACCTATAGTATACCTTCTAACATAGAAAGTATATTATAGTGCATTTTTATTGTGCAGCAGTTGTGTGTGGTTCTGCTGTGATACAACAGCTAGATAGAGGGACAAACACTATTGTAATTGCAACAGGCGTGATATACCGTATTTTTCACTTTATAAGTGCGTCTTATAAAACGAATACTAGTCAGTGCTTCCATTATGGAAGTGGTCACTAGTATGTATTAGGAGCGGGGAGCGAAGCACCGCAAGCGCAGGTAATACTTACCCTCCCTGGTCTGCACCGCGGCTCCTCTTCAGCTGTCGCGCTCCCATCTTCCTGGCCTGCGCTGAACTCGCAGTGCACAGGAGGCAAAAAGCAGACTGCAAATCCAGTCTGAAAATCTGGAGCGAGCCATCCACCATGCGCGGTTACATCTGGCGCTGCCAGGACGCCAAAACATGGCTCCGCAGTGTGGGCTTTTTTTAACGTGTCACCTGCTTGACGTGCCAGGTGAGACGTTGCCATGCTGTGCTGCGGATGTTTTGCCTGGAAGCCAAGAGCCACGCTGGTCCTGTACTGCTTTCAGCTCTACAGACACAGGCCGATCAGTGGCTAACCACGCTCAATTTGACAGTTGGTAAAGTGGTGTGCGACAACGGTGCCAATCTGCTGAGCGCGCTGAAACAGGGCAAAATGACACACAGTAGGACAGGTTCTGGGGAGCTTGTTTTTTTATTTTTATTTCAATGTGCCACTGGATGCTCATGTGTTACACATGCAGACTTCTGCGGCCATTTGATGAGATCACCAAACTGGTCAGTCGCAAGCCAGGGTGTCATCAGTGAAATCGTACCTTACGCCTTCTTTCTAGAGCGTGTATTGCGTCATTAATCAAGCCGTCAAGGAGCAGGAGCTTGAAGATGAGGAAGCAACAATGCTAAATGATATTTCAGTGGGGGCTACACAATCTGAGACAAGTCAGCAAGAGTCAGAGGATGATGGTGACTGGGGGAGGATAGGATAAGCAAGAAAAGCAGGCTTTAAAAAAAGGAAAAAGGAGGATAAGCAAGAAAAGCAGGCTTTAAACTTTTCTGGGATCCCTGGTGTTGTCCGTGGCTGGGGGGAGGAGACCGAAGACGACATTCTCCTGGGCAATGAGCAGGAGCCAGGCTGCTTCACCGCTTCCAATTTAGTGCAAATGGGGGCCTTCCTGCCCCAGTGTTTGAAGATGGACCCCCATATAAAAAGAATAAAGGTCAAGGACCAGTACTGGGTGGCAACGTACTTAGACCCCCAGTACAAACACAAAATGGCAGACATGTTACCAGCATCACAGAGGGCTGTCAGAATGCAGCATTTCCAGACCTTGCTTTACAGGCACTGGCAGAGGAATTTCCACCCACAGAGAAACAGATGCGGGTACCAATCCTACAGCGCCTTCTTTCTGGAGCGTGCATTGCGTCATTAATCAAGCCATCGAGGAGGAGGAGCTTGAAGATGAGGAATTAGCAATGCTAAATGATATTTTAGTGGGGGCTACACAATCTGAGACAAGTCAGCAAGAGTCAGAGGAGGATGGTGCCTGGGGGAGGAGGAGAAGGAGGATAAGCAAGAAAAGCAGGCTTTAAACTTTTCTGGGATCCCTGGTGTTGTCTGTGGCTGGGGGGAGGAGACCGAAGACAACATTATCCTGGGCAATGAGCAGGAGCCAGGCTGCTTCACAGCTTCCAATTTAGTGCAAATGGGGGCCTTCCTGCTCCAGTGTTTGAAGATGGACCCCCGTATAAAAAGAATAAAGGTCAAGGACCAGTACTGGGTGGTAACGTACTTAGACCCCCATTACAAACACAAAATGGCAGACATGTTACCAGCATCACAGAGGGTTGTCAGAATGCATCATTTCCAGGCCTTGCTTTACAGGCGCTGGCAGTGGAATTTCCACCCACAGAGAAACAGTTGCTGGTACCAATCCTACAGCGCATGTCACCGGGATTTTGGGTATAGAGCTGAGTACATGGGTTGCTAGATGGCCACTAGCACATCCACAATACTCAGTCCCCATAGTTCTGTGTGCTTTTATTGTGTAAAAAAACTGATTTGATACATATTCAAATTAACATAAAAGAGTCATATCTTACTTGTGTGACCAGAGAAGAGTCATATTTTCAAGCTCTGACTCATCTCAGGTTAATTTGCATATGTATAAAATCTGGTTTTATACACAATAAAAGCACACAGAGCTAAGGGGACTGGGTATTGCGGATGTGCTAGCAGCCATCTAGCAACCCATGTCCTCAGCTCTATACCCAAAATCCCGGTGACAGGTTCCCTTTAATATGTGTTGGTCATTTCGGATATGAGATCATTCTTGCAGCCAACCCATCGACAGCCGCCCTGCAGATCCAGCATCAGGAAATGCCTAGACCGACAGGTGTCCGACTACATCGGGTTATTGGCCGATGTGGATGCTCTGAGAAGCAAGGAATCCCTTGACTACTGGGTTTGCAGGCTTGACCTGTGGCCAGAGCTCGCACAATTTGCCATGGAACTCTTGGCTTGCCCCTCGTCGAGTGTCCTGTCTGAAAGGACGTTTAGCGCAGCAGAGGGGATTGTGGCCGATAAGCGCACTTGCCTTGCTCACGACAGTGAATGAGGCATGGATCTCGGAGGAATTCAACACCTGTGACGACCAGGTTTAATTGAATTGCCTCATGCCAGCCCACACATATTCGGCACCATCTAGAACAAATAATGGTCCCTGTCTTACGTAAATACAGAGGCATAAAAGTCCTTTTCTGTCCGGTGAATGCCTAATGTTTGGGGCAACAGAGGAATTTAACACCTGTGACGACCACGTGTTATCAAATTTCAAATATTATCATCTGGTTTTTTTTCAAGAGGGGGGATTTTGTTAGCCATGTTTTTAATCCACATTTATATTTTTAGTTCTTTTAAACATATGTATTTGACATGTATTTGTACTGGCCTGCAGTAAAATTGTTATCCAATGACCGTCTAATATACCTCCAGCCACATAGTCACTTTTTCTTTTCTGTACGTTGAATGAATAATTTTTGGGGCCTGTACTCCACTAGCCTGAAGTAAAATTGTTATCCAATGACTGTCTAATATATCTCCAGCCACATGATCGCTTGATGTTTTCTGTCCAGTTATTGCCTAATGTTTGGGGCCTGTACTCCAATGGCCTGCAGTAAAATTGATATTTAATGACCGTCTAATATACCTTCAGCCACATAAACACTTTT
Organism: Bufo gargarizans; assembly: GCF_014858855.1. Taxonomy (NCBI): domain Eukaryota; kingdom Metazoa; phylum Chordata; class Amphibia; order Anura; family Bufonidae; genus Bufo; species Bufo gargarizans. The sequence continues at coordinate 440,804,657 of NC_058081.1, read as the reverse complement.
CTTTTCTGTACGGTGAATGAATAATTTTTGAGGCCTGTACTCCACTGGCCTGAAGTAAAATTGATATCCAATGACCGCCTAATATACCTCCAGCCACATAATTACTTGATGTTTTCTGTCTGTTGAATTAATAATTTTTGGGGCCTGTAGTCCACTGGCCTGCTGTAAAAAATGATATCCATTGACCGTCTAATATACTTTCAGCCACATAATCACTTGATCTTTTCTGTATGGTAAATGCATAATTTTTGGGGCCTGTAATCTAACTGGCCAACAGTAAAATTGTTATACAGTGACCGCCTAATGTACATCCAACCACATTATCAATTGTTCTTTTCTGTACCGTGAAATCCACAGGCCTGCAGTACAATTGAAATCCAATGACCGTCTAATATACCTCCAGCCACATAATCACTTGATGTTTTCTGTCTGGCGAATGCCTAATGTTTGGGGCATGTACTGCCGTGGTCTAAAATAAAAAGTTTCCCTTTAAGATGCATAAAAATGGCCCCTGATTAAAATACATATTTTTTGTGGGAATTTTTGCCATTGATCCCCCTCTGGTTTGTCACTGTCCCTGTTGTGGAAATTTGCGCACTTCTAGTAAGTATTTGGTGGCTGCAAATACGACCTGAAGGTTTATCAGGTTCGTCTGCTATTAAAGTGAATGGGGCCCGCCGCGATCTTGCGGTTCGCGAACATTTGATCGCGTTCGCCCATTTGCGAATCGTCCCGGCGGATGTTCGGCCATCACTAGTCCTAGACTACAAGGACAACGTGCCGTCCTTAATTCCATCACTGGAGCATGATCAAAGGTCATGAGCTAAAAACAATAATAAATTACTAATAGGAGTTTACTATAAACCACCTAATATACCAGAGTCCACAGAAAATCTACTACTAAACGAGATAGACAAGGCGGCAAATCATAATGAGGTGGTTATTATGGGGGACTTCAACTACCCAGATATAGACTGGGAAACTGAAACTTGTATATCTCATAAAGGAAACAAGTTCTTGGCAATAACCAAAGACAATTACCTCTCCCAACTGGTTCAGGACACGACTAGAGGGATGGCCATACTGGACTTAGTATTAACCAATAAGCCTGACAGAACAACAGACATGCAGGTTGGGGGACACCAGGGAAATAGTGACCATAAAGTAATAACCTTCCAATTATCATTCAAAAGAGCGTTTCTAAAGTGACGAACGAAAATACCAAACTTCAAAAAAGCTAAATTTAGCCAACTAAGAGAGGCCATAGGCCTAACTAACTGGGACAAAGTCCTCAAAAATAAAAATACAGCCACAAAATGGGATATCTTTAAAAGCATCCTAAAATCTTATTGTGAGAGGTACATACCATATGGGAATAAAAGGTTAAGGGACAAAAATAAACCAATGTGCATAAATAGAACTGTAAAGAAAGCAATAAATGACAAAAAGATAAATCACTAAAACAGGAGGGTAGCGAGGAAGCACTGAAAAACTATAAGTAAAAAATTAGAACCTGTAAAAAACAAATAAAAGCGGCCAAACTAGAGACCGAGAGATTAATTGCCAAAGAGAGTAAAACTAACCCTAAAATGTTCTTCAATTATATAAATGTTAAAAAGTATAAATCTGAAGATGTTGGCCCTTTAAAGAGTAATGAGGGGGGAGTCGCAGAGAGCAACGAGGAGAAAGCAAAGCTGTTAAATATTTTTTTTTCTCCAATGTATTTACTGAGGAAAATAAACTGTCAGGTGACATGCAGAATGTAAAAATAAATTCCCCATTAAAAGTGTCCTATCTGACCCAGGAAGAAGTTCATCAGCGACTTAAAAAGATTAAAATAAACAAATCGCCAGGATCGGATGGCATACACCCCCGTATCCTAAGGGAATTAAGTAATGTCATAGCCAGACCCTTATTTCTGATATTTGCGGACTCTATATTGACAGGGAATGTCCCACAGGATTGGCGCATGGCAAATGTGGTACTAATATTCAAACAGGGTCCAAAAACAGAGCCTGGAAACTATAGGCCGGTAAGTTTAACATCTGTTGTGGGTAAACTGTTTGAAGGTTTTCTAAGAGATGCTATCTTAGAGCATCTCAATGGAAATAAGCAAATAACGCCATATCAACATGGCTTTATGAGGGATCGGTCATGCCAAACTAATTTAATCAGTTTCTATGAGGAGGTAAATTCTAGACTTGACAGCGGCGAATGAATGGATGTCGTATATATCTGGACTTCTCAAAAGCATTTGACACTGCACCACATAAAAGGTTAGTATATAAAATGAGAATGCTCGGACTGGGAGAAAACGTCTGTATGTGGGTAAGTAACTTGCTCAATGATAGAAAACAGAGGGTGGTTATTAATGGTACACACTTAGATTGGGTCACTGTCACTAGTGGGGTGCCTCAGAGGTCAGTATTGGGCCCTATTCTCTTCAATATATTTATTAATTATCTTGTAGAAGGCTTGTATAGTAAAGTATCAATTTTCGCAGATGACACTAAACTGTGTAAAGTAATTAACACTGGAGAGGACAGTATACTACTACAGAGGGATCTGGATAGATTGGAGGCTTGGGCAGATAAGTGGCAGATGAGGTTTAACACTGACAATGTAAACAATGTAAAGTTATGCACATGGGAAGGAATAATGAAAGTCACCCGTACATACTAAATGGTAAAACACTCAGTAACACTGACATAGAAAAGGATCTAGGAATTTTAATAAACAGCAAAATAAGCTGCAAAAACCAGTGTCAGGCAGCTGATGCCAAGGCCAATAAGATAATGGGTTGCATCAAAAGGGGCATAGATGCCCGTGATAAGAACATAGTCCTACCACTTTACAAATCGCTAGTCAGACCACACATGGAGTACTGTTTACAGTTCTGGGCTCCTGTAATCAAGGTAGACATAGCAGAGCTGGAGAGGGTCTAGAGGAGGGCAACTAAAGTACCCTGAAAGATTATTAAAATTTGGGTAGGGGGCGTGGCCTGACTGTCATGGTGTGAGGACGCAAGTCGTTTCAGCTCCGCCACTATCCTGTATTATCCTGATCGTCTGTGCATCTGACCGGATTGAAACACCCCTATGTGACTCATAGCCTTGCGGTTTACCGTTACCCGGGCTTTCTGGACTGTAGCTGCTGCGGTCTCTGTCTGCGGGATCCCTTTGTGTGAGGCCTGTGAACGGAGTGGTTCCCTGTGCTACGGACCCCTCGGTGAGAGCGGGAGAAGTGGGGACGCTACAGGATTGTACTCACCAGCTCGGGCGATCGGGTGGAGTCTGGAGCTGCAGGTTGGTGTGACTCCTGGGCTCTCTCCCTCCTCCCTTACTGGACTGTCGGCGGCTCCCCACGTGTCTGGTGGTGCGGGCGCCATCTTACCGGTGACGCTGGGGACGGTCCTTTTCGCGCTCCTGAACTGGCGCGGGACCCTTGTGCTCCTGGTTGTATCGGGTGCAGCGGCGGCTTGCCTGCAGCTGTGAGACAAGTGCCGAGTGGTGCAGCTGCTGTCCTGTTACCCCTGTGTGAGGGCGCTGATTAAAGGGCCAGTACTCCTATTGCCGGTGGAGGGCTGGTCACCTTATGGGCCGAAAAACGGGCACCTCGAGCACAGCTATTCCACCTAAACTAATGCTGGACAACATGAGCCAAACGGATGATCGGGAGGCTGGGACCTCCTCTGGGCACTCAGCAGTGGACCTTGCGAAAGTTATGGCGGCCATCACTACCTGCCAGACGGCGCTCACGGTTAAAATTGACCATGTCCAGGCTGATCTTACTCTCCTCAGACATGATATAGAGAAAATTAGAGAGAGAACAACTGAAGTGGAAAGGAGGGTGAGTGACGTGGAGGACAGGGTTCAGCGTGATGACTCTGCGATAAACGCTCTGCAGAATCAAGTCAAGACTCTGATGGCGAAGGTGGAGGACGCCGAGAACCGTAACAGACGGAATAATATCCGCATTATGGGGTTACCCGAAAGAGCAGAGGGGCCCTCTCCTGAGGAGTTTGTGGAGCGTCTTATAAAGCAAATCTTTGATCCGATAAATCTCTCAGGGACTTTTGCGGTTGAACGGGCCCACAGGATTCCCACCCGTCCCCTGCCTCCGGGAGCACCTTCTCGTCCTTTTATCTTCAAGGTCCTTAATTATAGAGACCGTGATGCTATCCTGGCAGCAGCTCGCCGACTGAAGGACATTCATTTTGACAACACCCGGATTTCCTTCTACCCGGACTTTTCTGCAGAGGTGCAGAAGCAACGTAGGCAGTTTACGGCGGTGAGGGCCCGACTAAGAGAAAAGGGACTTATGTATGCCATGATGTATCCGGCACGGCTTAGAGTGCAGGAGGGAGAGCAGGTGAAATTCTTTGCCACCCCTGAAGAGGCATCGGACTGGCTTGACCGCAGGGGCTGAATGCTACCTATCTGATGTTTTGGGGTGTCTCACCGTATGTTTTCAGACGTTCGCAATATCATCGGAGCTGAATGTGTGATGGTTGAGGTTGCCTGCTGCATAGGTTCAGTTTAGGGTTTACCTAGAGCAGTGGGGTTAAAAACGGGGTCTCGTTTTCCCCTTTTCTATTAACGAGGTAAATGGGGGGGGTTATTAGGCTTGGATGAGTTGGGGGCATCTGGGCAGGGTGGGGGGCATTGCCTGTCGATACGGGCTTGTTTTGGGGCTCTGGTTCTAAGTTGGGGAAGATGGTATGACTGTGTGAGTGTATGGCTTGGGTGGTGCGGTTACTTCTGGGGTTATTGCCTTAACAAGCCGCCATGATGTCGGTATGTCGATTTGTCTCTTGGAATGTCAGGGGTCTCAATGACAAGATTAAAAGATCACTGGTCTTTAATTTTCTGAGAAACCACAACCCGGATGTTCTGATATTGCAGGAGACACATTTACAGGGGCGGAAACTTTTGGCGTTAAAGAAGCCCTGGGTGGGCTCGGCATACCACGCTGTTTACAATTCTAGGGCCAGAGGAGTGTCCATTCTGGTAGCAAAATCCCTTCCTTTCCGGTCATATTCTGTGTATACTGATGCGATGGGGCGCTTTGTGATTATCCATGTTGCAATCAGGGGCATTGACTACCTTGTGGTGGGTATTTATATTCCCCCTCCCTTTCGTAGGGAAATCTTGGATGAGATTATGAGGAGAGTAGCATTTATGCCCCCGGCGCCTCTGATTGCATTTGGGGATTACAACGCGACACTAGACCGGTCATTAGATCGGCTTCGCACTAGTGATGCCCATACTGACGCGTTAAGCTCCTGGGCGGATGTATTTGATTTAACAGAGGGTTGGAGGTACTTGCACCCGGGTTTGCGCCAATATTCCTGTTATTCTGCCCCGCATGCAACGCTTTCACGGATAGACTTAGTTTTCCTTAGTAGAGATCTATTGCCCGCTCTGGTGGTGGCTGACTATTTGCCACGAGGTATTTCTGACCATGCCCCCCTGTTGGTGGTTCTGAAGCAGCCCATTACACCAGCTGAGAGAGTATGGAGACTCAATAGTAAATGGCTGGAGGTCCTACCAGTTCTTTGGGCGGTACAGCAAGGAATAAAGGACTACTGGGATCTCAATGAGGGCTCAACTAACCCGTTGACAGAGTGGGATGCCTTCAAGGTGGTAATGAGGGGCACTCTGATTCAAGCAATAGCAACGTATAGGAAGGAGATAAGTGTTACTAGGACTAAGTTAGAGGGGGAGGTGGTAGAGAAAGAGCAGGCTTTTATTGCAAATCCAGATGGGGAAAGCCGTAGGTTATGGGATGAGGCTCAGAGGAAACTTAGTCTACACCTGACAGAATATACCCAGAAGAAGCTATTGTATCAAAGGCGTTTATTATTTGCTGATGGGGATAAGAATGGGAGTGCCTTGGCGTTCCTGGCTAGGACTGAGTCGCCTCAGACAGTGGTCCCGCACATCACTTGTGGGGATGGCGTGAGGGTATACCGGCCGGAGGACATCTGTGACCAATTTGTTCAATTTTATGCGGATCTGTATAGCTCCAAAATTGGGTTGTCCCCGGAAGAGATCCGATCCTTCCTTCATACCATCCCCCTCACACCAATTGAGAGGACGGATAGAAATTTTTTAGAGGCTGCTATTGATGTAGAAGAAATTAAGGCGGCGATCGGAGATATGGCAGTGGGGAAATCACCTGGTCCGGATGGGTTCCCAGTCGAATGGTACAGATTGGATGTTGAGATGCACTCTGCACGTCTATTGAAACTGTTCAACTATGCGTATGAGGCCGGTGGTTTGCCTTCATCCTTGGGAGAGGCTACCATTGTGGTGATTCATAAAACTGGGAAGCCTCCGGACCACTGTGCGTCATATAGACCTATTTCCCTACTGAATACTGATGCCAAAATCTTGGCTAAAATCTTGGCCAAGAGACTTAGTAGGGTAGTCTTATCTATTATTGATCCTGACCAATCTGGCTTTATGCCTGGGAAGACAACTGATATCAACCTTAGGAGATTATTTACGAACTTGCAGGTCAGGCATGATAATGCGGGTTCAAGAGCTCTGGCTTCTCTTGATAATCAGAAAGCTTTTGACTCGGTAGAGTGGCATTTTATCTGGGAAACAATGTCCCGCCTTAGCATCCCTCCCTCCTTTATTCAGTGGGTTCAATTATTGTATCAGGCGCCTACAGCGCGCATCAGAGTTAATGGCGTTCTTTCCCGACCTTTTAGGCTATTTAGGGGTACGAGGCAGGGCTGCCCCCTGTCCCCGTTGCTGTTCGCTCTGATAATGGAACCTCTTACGCAGTTGATCAATAATAGCTCTTTGATAGAAGGGTGGACGATAGCTGGGATACAAGAGAAAGTATCGCTATATGCGGATGACCTGTTGGTCTACTTAGCGGACCCTGGTCCCTCCTTAGAAACCCTCCTAGATGTGGTAAATGGGTATGGTAGATATTCAGGACTACGAGTGAAATGGGCCAAATCCAGTCTGTGTATAGTGGACACGGAGGAGGGAGTGGATATCTCTCCGGTATCCCCCCTGAAGGTGGTAGATAGCTTCCTTTATTTGGGGATACATGTACATAGAGATCCTCGGCAGTTCTGTCATCTAAACTTGAGGCCCACTATGGAATATGTCACGCGCAAGTTAGAGGCCTGGGAAAATCTCCCCTTGTCTTTAATAGGCAGGATTAACATCTTTAAAATGGTGTTGTTACCGAAACTATTATACGTATATAGAGCGGCTCCAGTGAGGGTCCCGAAGTCCCACTTTGATGCCTTGGACAAGGTCACGACCCGATTCTTATGGTGCCATCGGGCCCCTAGGATAGCAAGGAAGACGTTGAAAGCCTCCTACTTACAGGGGGGTTTGCAACTTCCCGACCTATATGTTTATTATATTGCGACACGCCTGATGTACGCATCCTGGTGGATTAGAGCAGACCCCAACAATCCAGCAGTGGTGCTGGAGGCAGCGCTGGTTGGCTCATATGAAGCTCTAACGAACTTGGTTTACAGGGGAGGTGGAGTTTTGGTCGAGGGGAGATACACGGAGGCTATGGTGACAGTTATAGAGGCCTGGGCGAGGTTTGTGGATACTCATATGGATACTCAGGCAGGGGACATCTGGTCTCCATATATCCCACTTTGGCGTAACAAGCACCTCCCTGAGCTTTTACATTTGCCAGATTTTGAATTTTGGCCTAGGAAGGGGCTTAAGTACTTGACGCAGCTGTTCCAGGAGGGGGTCTTTTGCTCTTTTGAGAGTTTGCGGTCGGACTTCCTGTTGCCTCAGACGTGTTTTTACCGGTTCCTCGAACTGAGACATGCTTGTGATAAACAATTCCACTCCTTGACCTTGAGCTTGGAGTGCGGCCCTCTAGAATCAATAGCTAGGAGGGCACAGCCATATAAACCGATTTCTTCCTTTTATGGTGAAATTATTAAGATGCAGGAATCTCCTATTCGGCGATCATTTGTGAAGTGGTCGACGGATATCCCGGAGTTGGAGGACTCTCATTTGGAGGAATGGCGTCTGGGGTGGAGGAGGTCCGTCGTGAGCGCTCGAGATCAGCTTATTCAGGTCAAGTGGATGCATAGGGTGTATCTGTCACGAGGGTGTCAAGAGCCACGCCTGACTCCGTTGTACCCGGGGTCAGGAGGTCGCAGCGGTTGGCTGCACGCTCTATGTCAGATAGGGAAGTTTCCTTATTGTAGCTTTCTGGGTTTGCTTTACAAACCCTTTTGGCTCACTCAGGGATCCGTAGCTCCTTCTCTCAGCTGTTCCTTGTCCAGCACTCCCAATCCTCCTTATATTCCCCTCTCACACTTCTCTGGTTGCCAGATATAGAGCTTCCTGCCTGGACATCTATTCTGACCCACTGGAGCTGTGTTGCTGCGTTCTCTGAGTGTTGCCTTAGAACGCTACCCTCCGGATCCCTGTTGGACCTTTGTGGACAATTGTTGCCGTCCACCTGGGTGTTTGTGTTTGTCTGTGTTTGTCTGTCCTCTCCCTGGTGTTTCCCTCTTAGTGCAGTGGTGAGGACTAGCGATCCCACCGGCCCGTTCATTATCTAGGGCTCATTTCAGGGAAAGCCAGGGTTTAGGCACGTGATCGCCGCACGGGTGAGGAACCCGTCTAGGGACGACAGGGCAGGCAGGTACCAGCTGCAAGGTGAGTTAGGGGTCACCACCTTTCCCTCTCCCTTGTGCAGGGCTTTCCCTGTTTTCCTCCCTGTGTGTGTTGCCGGTCATTACATTATATCTGGCCCTTATTTTTGTGTAGGTAAAAAAAAAAAAAAAAAAAAATTTTTTTTACCTACTTAGAATCCAGTATGGATCCAATTGCTGCTCTGTCCGAACAATTTCATGGCCTGTCTTTGGAGGTGGCAGGATTGAAGGCGTCGGTCCTCCAGCAACAGCAGCAATTACAACAGACCGCAAGCCCAGCGGTTGCTACTGGTAACCAGGTTGTTGCGGAACCCAAGGTCCCTCTCCCTGACAGATTTTCTGGGGGAAGGGACAAGTTTTTGACGTTCCGTGAGGCCTGTAAACTATACTTTAAACTGCGTCCTTACTCCTCTGGTAATGAAGAACAGCGGGTGGGTGTTGTTATTTCCCTGCTGCAGGGGGACCCGCAGTCCTGGGCGTTCTCTTTACCTACTGATTCCCAGGCTCTTCGGTCAGTGGATGAGTTTTTCGGGGCCTTGGGTCTCATATATGACGACCCTGACCGAGTCGCACTGGCTGAATCAAAATTACGGAGACTCCTACAAGGAGAGCGGCCGGTAGAGGAGTATTGCTCTGACTTCCGTAGGTGGGCTACGGATACCCAATGGAACGACCCGGCTCTCAGGAGTCAGTTCTGCTCTGGGTTATCCGAAAGGGTTAAGGATGCGCTTGCGCTGTATGAGACCCCCTTTTCCCTTGATGCAGTTACAGTATGTCCCTTTCTATCCGTATAGATAGACGCCTTAGGGACAGGTTGAAAAAACCGGAGCCATTGATAACCCCTCCCAAGCAGCAGTTAGTCTGTACGGACATAGACGAGCCTATGCAGCTAGGAGGAACTACTCGTCAGGTTCGTCCTCCTGAGGTTCGCCGTAGGCGTGGGGGTTGTTTTTTTTGTGGGGAGAGGGGTCATTTCATTAACGTCTGTCCTTCTTTCCTCAGAAACCAAAAAACCGTCGGAAAACTACTAACCCCAGGCTGTGTGGAGGATGTCAGCCGGGGGGTATACGTTTCCTCCATACGTACATCGCAATTTTTGTTGCCAGCGGTTATTGTTTTTGGTGATAAGACAGAGACTGTTTCTTTCTTTCTAGACAGTGGAGCAGGGGTAAATTTGATAGATGCCCATTTTGCCCGCACTATGGGTTTGTCTCTCTGTACGTTACAGAAACCTATTCCCATATTTGCTATAGATTCTGCTCCTCTGTCTCAGAGAAACCTCACCCACATCGTTCATAATTTACACCTTCGGGTAGGGGACCACCATAACGAGATGCTTTCGTGTTATGTTCTGGAGGGGCTTCCCACTCCGGTGGTGCTGGGCCTACCCTGGTTGGTAGCGCACAATCCAGTGGTGGATTGGCAGGCCAGGGAGATATTGGAGTGGAGTGAGCCGTGCAGAGAAAATTGCTTAAATAGCAATTGCTTAGTCGCCTCCATAACTACCCTACCTACATTTGTTTCGGACTTTGAGGACGTTTTTTCTGAAAAGGGTTGTCAGAAGTTACCACCTCATCGTCCTTATGATTGCCCGGTTAACCTCATTCCCGGCGCAAAATTACCCAAGACCAGGTTATATAATCTTTCAGGTCCAGAGAGACAAGCCATGAAGGATTATATCTCCGAGAGTTTGGCTAAGGGACACATCAGACCCTCTTCTTCACCCGTGGCTGCAGGGTTTTTCTTTGTTAAAAAGAAAGATGGGGGCCTGCGTCCTTGCCTAGATTTTCGTGAATTAAATCGGATAACCATCCGAGACCCATACCCTCTTCCTCTCATTCCTGACCTGTTTAACCAGATTGCGGGTGCTAGGTGGTTCTCCAAACTCGATCTTAGGGGGGCCTACAATCTGATTCGTATCAAGGAGGGGGATGAGTGGAAGACAGCTTTTAACACCCCTGAGGGGCATTATGAAAATCTAGTTATGCCTTTCGGCCTGACCAATGCTCCTGCCGTCTTTCAACATTTCGTTAATGACATTTTTAGTCATCTAATCGGCAGGTTTGTGGTAATATACCTAGATGATATCTTAATTTATTCGTCTGATCTGAAAACACATGAGGAGCATGTCAGACAAGTACTACAGGTCCTACGGACAAATGAATTATATGCTAAAATTGAAAAATGTGTTTTTGCCGTTCAGGAGATACAATTCCTAGGTTATTATTTATCTGCGTCAGGTTTCCGTATGGATCCTAGGAAGGTCCAGGCAATTTTGGATTGGGATCTTCCTGAGAACCTCAAAGCACTACAACGGTTCTTGGGCTTTGCGAATTTCTATAGGAAATTCATTAAAAATTATTCGGTGATCGTAAAACCCCTTACTGACATGACTAGGAAGGGGACTGATTTTTCTAAATGGTCTGACGCCGCTAAAGTTGCTTTTTCCTCTCTAAAAGAGAGGTTTACCTCAGCACCTGTACTAGTCCAACCTGATGTCTCTCAGCCTTTTATTGTTGAAGTCGATGCATCAGAGGTGGGAGTGGGGGCTGTGCTGTCTCAGGGTCCGTCTCCTGGCAAATGGCGTCCTTGTGCTTTCTTTTCTAAAAAACTATCTGCAGCGGAACAGAACTACGATATTGGCAATAGGGAACTGTTAGCTATTAAACTTGCGTTTGAGGAGTGGCGTCACTTTTTAGAGGGGGCAGTCCACCCCGTCACTGTGTTTACGGACCACAAAAATCTGCTGTACCTCGAATCAGCTAAGCGTCTCACCCCTAGACAGGCTAGGTGGTCGCTATTTTTTACCAGGTTTAACTTTGTGATTACCTATCGTCCTGGGGTAAAGAATACCAAGGCTGATGCACTATCTCGTTGTTTCCCTGGAGGGGGTAATGTGAGTGATCCGGTACCCATTCTACAAAGAGGAGTAGTTGTCTCTGCGGTACACTCTGCCTTGGAGGGGAAGGTGTTAGAGGCCCAGGGGGACGCCCCGGTCTCTTGCCCTTCAGAGAAGTTGTTTGTACCGTTGAACCTACGTCTCGAATTATTAAAGGAACATCATAATTCGGCACTTGCTGGGCACCCGGGTAGTAAAGCAACCTTAGAGCTATTGTCTCGTCGTTTTTGGTGGCCAAGGTTGCGTCAGGATGTATTGGATTTTGTGTCTTCTTGTTCTACCTGTGCGCGCGCAAAAGTTTCACATACACGTCCTGCAGGGTCTCTATTACCACTCGTCATTCCCAATAGACCATGGACACATCTGTCTATGGATTTTATCACTGACTTACCTTTGTCTGCGGGTAAAACAGTGATTTTGGTAGTAGTGGACAGGTTTAGCAAAATGGCACACTTCATTGCGTTACCCGCACTACCACTGGCAAGTCACCTTTTCTTGGTGCATATGGTTTTCATCCCCAATTCTGTACTTTCAAAGAGGGGGGGTCTTCTGGGGTTCCCGAAGAGGAACGGTTTTCGTCATCTCTTTCATCAGTATGGCAGAAGGTGCAAGCTAACTTGAAAAATATGGGAGGTAAATACAAATGCATGGCTGATAAGAGACGGTCGCCAGGTCCGGACCTAGGAGTGAATGACTATGTGTGGCTGTCTACAAGGAATATCAAGTTGAAGGTTCCCTCTTGGAAACTGGGTCCTAGGTTTATTGGTCCTTACAAGATTGTAGCCATCATCAACCCCGTGGCTTTTCGCCTGGAGTTACCTCAGACTTTTAAAATCCATAATGTCTTTCATAAGTCGTTACTCAAAAAATATGTTCCACCTCTAGAACCGTCACCGCTGCCACCCCCTCCTGTTGTCGTGGATGGTAGTTTGGAATTTCAGATATCCAAAATTGTTAATTCTCGTCGGGTCCGCCGCTCTCTCCAATATCTGGTGCACTGGAGAGGTTACGGTCCCGAGGAAAGAATGTGGGTTCCTGCGTCTGAGGTAAACGCCGACAGGCTAGTCCGGATTTTTCATGCCTCTCATCCTGAGAGACCTGGTCCTGAGTGTCCGGAGGCCCCTCGTAGAGAGGGGGGTACTGTCACGAGGGTGTCAAGAGCCACGCCTGACTCCGTTGTACCCGGGGTCAGGAGGTCGCAGCGGTTGGCTGCACGCTCTATGTCAGATAGGGAAGTTTCCTTATTGTAGCTTTCTGGGTTTGCTTTACAAACCCTTTTGGCTCACTCAGGGATCCGTAGCTCCTTCTCTCAGCTGTTCCTTGTCCAGCACTCCCAATCCTCCTTATATTCCCCTCTCACACTTCTCTGGTTGCCAGATATAGAGCTTCCTGCCTGGACATCTATTCTGACCCACTGGAGCTGTGTTGCTGCGTTCTCTGAGTGTTGCCTTAGAACGCTACCCTCCGGATCCCTGTTGGACCTTTGTGGACAATTGTTGCCGTCCACCTGGGTGTTTGTGTTTGTCTGTGTTTGTCTGTCCTCTCCCTGGTGTTTCCCTCTTAGTGCAGTGGTGAGGACTAGCGATCCCACCGGCCCGTTCATTATCTAGGGCTCATTTCAGGGAAAGCCAGGGTTTAGGCACGTGATCGCCGCACGGGTGAGGAACCCGTCTAGGGACGACAGGGCAGGCAGGTACCAGCTGCAAGGTGAGTTAGGGGTCACCACCTTTCCCTCTCCCTTGTGCAGGGCTTTCCCTGTTTTCCTCCCTGTGTGTGTTGCCGGTCATTACAGTATCTGACCCCGGTGCGTCTATACCAGATGCGTCAGATACCGAATCCTGGGTGTGACAGATGTGGGGGTGATAGCGGATCCTTTTTCCACATGGTCTGGTTGTGTCCATCTTTACAAGTGTACTGGAAAGGGGTGTGCAACTTCATTAGTGATAAATTGGGCCTACCAGGGATCTGCGATCCCATCATATGCGTGTTGGGATTAGTTGTGGAGGCGACTCCATCCAAGTATACTAGAATACTGTTACGATTATTAATGTTCTATGGCAGGAAGAACATACTTTTGAATTGGAAACCTCCCAAGTGTCCCACGGTGAATCAGTGGGTGCAACTTATTAACAAGGATCTTCAGATGTACAAATTGACGTATGAAGCGAGAGGACCCCCTGATCGTTTTGACAAAATCTGGGGTATATGGGTGCAAGCGGAGGGTACGGTTTGAGGCCCACTGTCGGTTGGGACTGCATCACCCAAGTGTGTGGCTGTGTGTGTGGTTGTGGAGTGAGTGAGTACAGACCTTTGTTCTCCTTTTCTTTTGTGATAACAGTGATGTACTGTAATTAATTGCATTTGTATCTCGTACTGTTGTACATTTTTGTCATTGATGATTCTGTCTGGTCTTGCTTGCATGTGTGGCTGGCAACTGGATCAGGTTTTTTTTTTTTTTTTTTTTTTTTTTTCTCTTTTTTCCCTTTTGGGATTGGTGTATTAACTTGAAAAATGTTAAATAAAAGCTATTAAAAAATAAATAAATTTGGGTAATTCACTTTAGAAACAAGACAACTGAGTGGAGATCTAATTAATATGTATAAATATATCAGGGGTCAGTACAGAGATCTATCCCATCATCTATTTATCCCCAGGACTGTGACTGTGACAAGGGGATATCCTCTGCATCTGGAGGAAAGAAGGTTTGTACACAAACATAGAAGAGGATTCTTTACGGTAAGAGCAGTGAGACTATGGAACTCTCTGCCTGAGGAGGTGGTGATGGTGAGTACAATCAAGGAATTCAAGAGGGGTCTGGATGTATTTCTGGAGCGCAATAATATTACAGGCTATAGCTACTAGAGAGTGGTCGTTGATCCAGGGAGTTAGTCTGATTGCCTGATTGGAGTCGGGAAGGATTTTTTTATTCCCCTAAAGTGGGGAAAATTGGCTTCTACCTCAGGTTTTTTTTTTTGGCCTTCCTCTGGATCAACTTGCAGGATAACAGGCCGAACTGGATGGACAAATGTCTTTTTTCGGCCTTATCTACTATGTTATTATGTTACTATGTAAGATGCGCAAGTACAAGCGCGCACTGGTAGACACGCTGCTGATGGCATTCCCACCTGACACTGGGGGCTCAGTGAAAGCACAAGGCAAAGGCAGAGGAGGAGGGAGAAGCGGCCAATGCAGCCAGAGCACTGCCAGCACCTCAGAAGGGAGTGTTAGCATGGCCGAAATGTGGAAAAGCTTTGTCAGCACGCCACAGCAACCAGCACCATCAGCTGATATGGAACGTCTTAGCAGGAGGCAGCATTTAAGCAACATGGTGGAACAGTACGTGTGCACACGCCTACACGTACTGACTGATGGGTCTGCCCCATTCAACTTCTGGGTCTCCAAATTGGGCACATGCCCTTTACGCCTTGGAGGTGCTGGCTTGCCCTGAGGCCAGTGTTTTGTCCGAACGTATGTTCAGCATGGCAGGGGGGTGATCAGAGACAAGCAAAGCTGCCTGTCCACAGCCAATGTGGACAAGCTTACGTTCATTAACCTTTTAACGCCCATCGCCGTACATATACGGCGCAACTGGACGTGACTTAACGCCCAGCACCTTACATATGGCGCGCTGATCGGGCAGGTGCAGGAGCTGCGCCCGCCCGATCCGCGGCAGGGGTCCGGCAGTCACTGATAGCCAGACCCCTGCTGTATGCTTCGGCATCGGTGAAATCACTGATGCCAGCGCATTAACCCCTGCACGGCCATGGTCAGCTATGTCCGTGCAGGGAGGAAGCCGGCATCGCGTCCCCGTGCTGTTGTGACGGGGACCCGATGCAGGGAAGGCAGCCCGATGCCTTTTTTAGGCATGGTGGCTGTTTTCCGGGAGAGCCTGTGAGATCCAGCCCCCTGGATCTCACAGGCAAGCAGGCTGTAAGTGTATTACAGTCTGTAATATACTTACAGGCTACAGCCAATGCATCACATTGTAAAGGGGATCAGACCCCCAAAAGTTGAAGTCTGAGAGTGGGACAAAAAAATAAAGTGATATTACCTAATATGTTTTAGTGTTTCCATAGTCTGAGAGCCATAGTATTTTTATTTTTTGGGAGGTAGGGGCTCATTTTTTGTGAGATGAGGTGATGGTTGGATTGGTACTATTTTGGGGGGCATATGCCTTTTTGATTACTTGGTGTTGCACGGTGTTCATCTGAGGGGTTAGGTGATGTGATATTTTTATAGAGCCAGTCGATACAGACGCAGCAATACTTAATATGTCTGCTTTTCTTTTTTTCCCTATTTTAATTGAAATTTTTTTTTTTACTTTATTTTGGGAAAAATACACATTTTATTTTTTTTACTTGAAACTTAAAATACATTTAAGTTTCAAGTAAAAAAAAAAGTGTCTTTTTCCCAAAATAAAGTAAAAAAAAATAAATTAAATTAAAATAGGGAAAAAAAGAAAAGCAGACATAGAAACATAGAATGTGTCGGCAGATAAGAACCATTTGGCCCGTCTAGTCTGCCCAATATATCTGAATCCTATGAATAGTCCCTGGCCCTATCTTATATGAAGGATAGCCTTATGCCTATCCCATGCATGCTTAAACTCCTTCACTGTATTTGCAGCTACCACTTCTGCAGGAAGGCTATTCCATGCATCCACTACTCTCTCAGTAAAGTAATACTTCCTTATATTACTTTTAAACCTTTGCCCCTCTAATTTAAAACTGTGTCCTCTTGTGGTAGTTTTTCTTCTTTTAAATATGCTATCCTCCTTTACCGAGTTGATTCCCTTTATGTATTTAAAAGTTTCTATCATATCCCCTCGGTCTCTTCTTTCTTCCAAGCTATACATATTAAGGTCTTTTAACCTTTCCTGGTAAGTTTTATCCTGCAATCCATGTACTAGTTTAGTAGCTCTTCTCTGAACTCTCTCTAGAGTATCTATATCCTTCTGGAAATATGGCCTCCAGTACTGCGCACAATACTCCAAGTGAGGTCTCACCAGTGATCTGTACAGCGGCATAAGCACTTCACTCTTTCTACTGCTTATACCTCTCCCTATACATCCAAGCATTCTGCTGGCATTTCGTGCTGCTCTATTACATTGTCTTCCCACCTTTAAGTCTTCTGAAATAATTACTCCTAAATCCCTTTCCTCAGATACTGAGGTCAGGACTGTGTCAAATATTCTATATTCTGCCCTTGAGTTTTTACGCCCCAGGTGCATTATCTTGCACTTATCCACATTAAATTTCAGTTGCCAGAGTTCTGACCATTCTTCTAGTTTTCCTAAATCCTTTTCCATTTGGCGTTTCCCTCCAGGAACATCAACCCTGTTACATATCTTTGTGTCATCAGCAAAAAGACAAACCTTACCATCGAGGCCTTTTGCAATATCACTTATGAAGATATTAAACAAAATTGGTCCCAGTACAGATCCCTGTGGAATCCCACTGGTAACATGACCTTGTTTTGAATGTTCTCCATTGACTACAACTACATATTAAGTATTGCCGCGTCTGTATCGACTGGCTCTATAAAAATATCACATGACCTAACCCCTCAGATGAACACCGTCATCACTAAAAGTGCAACACCAAGTAATCAAAAAGGCATATGCCCCCAAAATAGTACCAATCTAACCATCACCTCATCTCACAAAAAATGAGCCCCTACCTCCCAAAAAATAAAAATACTACGGCTCTCAGACTATGGAAACACTAAGACATATTAGGTATTGCCGCATTCGTAACAAACTGCTCTATAAACATAACACATGATCTAACCCCTCGGGTGAACACCGTAATTTTTTTAAAATAAAAACTGTGTTATAAAAGCAATATTTTGTCACCTTACATCACAAAGTGTAATAGCAAGTGATCAAAAAGTCATATGCACCCCAAAATAGTGCAAATCAAACCGTCATCTCATCCTGCAAAAATGATAGCCCCCCAAAATAGTCCCATCAAACCATCATCTCATCCTGCAAAAAAGGCATCCTACCTAAGACAATCACCCAAAAACTGAAAATCCTAGGGCCTCAGACTATGGAGACACTAAAACATGATTTTGTTTGTTTCAGAAATTATATAATTGGGTGAAATTTACATAACTTAAATAAAGTATACACATAAGGACATGCCAAGTCCGTAACAACCTCCTCTATAAAAAAAATCACATGACCTAACCCTTCAGATGAACACCGTAAAAAAATTAAAATAAAAATGGGGTAAAAAAAGCAATTTTTTTGTCACCTTACATCACAAAAAGTGTAATAGCAAGTGATTAAAAAGTCATATGCACCCTAAAATAGTGCTAATCAAACCGTCATCTCATCCCGCAAAAATGATATCCTACCTAAGACAATCACCCAAAAATTGAAAAAAAAAACTATGGCTCTCAGAATGATATCATTGTGTAAAACTTGCATAAATAAAAAAAATATACATATTAGGTATTGCCACATCTGTAACAACCTGCGCTATAAAAATACCACATGATCTAACCTGTCAAATGAACATTGTAAATAACAAAAAAAGTCACCAAAACAGCTATTTTTTGTTATATTGCCTGACAAAAAGTGCAATATAGAGCATCCAAAAATCATATGTACCCTAAAGTAGTAACAGCAAAACTGCCACCTTATCCCGTAGTTTCCAAAATTCGGTCATTTTTTGGGAGTTTTTACTCTAGGGGTGCATCAGGGGGTCCTCAAATGTGACATAGCAGCTTCAAATTATCCCAGTGAAATCTGCTTTCCAAAAACCATATGGCATTCCTTTCCTTCTGCGCAATGCTGTGTGCCCGTACAGCAGTTTACGACCACATATGGGGTGTTTCTGTAAACTTCAGAATCAGGGCAATAAATATTGAGTTTAGTTTGGCTGTTAACCCTTGCTTTGTTAGTGGAAAAAAATTGATTAAAATGGAAAATCTGCCAAAAAAGTGAATTTTCCCTTAATCCCCTGAATCTCCATCTTCTTTTAATTCTTGTGGAACACCTAAATGGTTACCAAAGTTTGTAAAATCAGTTTTGAATGCCTTGAGGGGTGTAGTTTCCAAAATGGGGTCATTTTTGGATGGTTTTTATTATTTAAGCCTCACAAACTGACTTCAGACCTGAACTGGTCCTCAAAAAGTGGGTGGCCAAAACTTCTAAGCCTTCTAACGTCCCCAAAAAATAAAATGGCATTCACAAAATAATCCAAACATGAAGTAGACATACGGGGAACGTAAAAGTAGGTATTACTATCTATTATAAAAGTAGAGAATTTCAAATTTGGAAATTTGCTAATTTTTCCAAATTTTTCGTAAATTTTGTATTTTTTCATAAATAAAAATTAAAATTCCCTCTGTCATGAAGTACAATATGTGAGAAAATCATCTCAGAATGCCCTGGATAAGTAAAAGCCTTTTAAAGTTATTACCACATAAAATGCCACATGTCAGATTTGCTAAAAATAGCCTAGGCGAAAGGTGAAAAATGGCTTGGTCCTGAAAGGGTTAAAATGAACCAGGCATGGATACCACAGGACTTCTCGGTACCTTGTGCAGAATAGACAAGTATACCGGTCATACCCAGCTATTTTTATGCTCCAGCACACTTTCTTTTTGTTTTCTTTTTTTATATTTCCCAATGTTTTGGGTCTTCCCAATTTTTTTTAAAGAACTACAAAAATAGTGTTGGCTGCCTCCTCCTCCTGCACCACTGCTACCACCTACACCACCATGCCCGGCGCCTCCTCAGCCTCCTACTCCACTTTGACCTCCTCCTCCTAGTTTAAGATCATTATTTTGTACTTTTTTAAAATTCTATGCTATTTTAATTAATTTCCCTATCCATATTTGTTTACAGGGCAATTGTCCTGCTCTTACCCCTATTTCTTCCTTTTGCAGCCCTTTCTATGACTTTTTTAGAGCCTTTTTAGTGCCCTAAAGTTCGGGTTCCCATTGACTTCAATGGGGTTCGGGTTCAGAGTCAAGTTCGGGTCCCGAAACCCAAACTTTGCGGCAAAGTTTGGCCAAACTTCCAGGTGTTTGCTAAACCCTACTCCTGATCACCCCATTCATTTATCCTGCACAATGAATGCTTTAACAAAAAATTACAATGCATGAATTGCTGTTTTTGGTCACCTTGCCTTTCCAAAAAATAGGATAAATAGAATACAAAGTGATCAGAAACTCTTGTGTACTACAAAATGGTAACAGTAAAAACTACAGCTTGCCCAGCAAAAAACAAGCCCTCACGTAGCTCCATTGTTGTGGACCTCTGAATTTGGCAGAACACAGAAAATTGTTTCTATATAAATTTGATATTGCCGAAATCATGCTGACCTTTATTAATTGGTGTAAGGGTCCATTCATGAAATTGTGGATCCGCAAAACATATGTTCCGGCCATGTGCATTCCGCAAAATGAGGAACGAACACAGCCAGCCAAACGATAGAAATGCCTATTCTTGTCCGGTGTCCACATCTATTGTGGTTCCTGTGAAAACGTTCCTGTGAATGGACCCTTATTGTGTTTTGTTTTCCATTCCAACCCAAAATACATTTTTCAGTACATTATATGGTTCATTGACTCATCTTGCAAATGACAAGCCCTCGTATGGTTGTATCGAAGATAATTTATAAAAACTTTAATAATAAATGTATGACTCCTTGGAAGCTGGGGATGGAAAATCTAAAATGAAAAAAATAAACAAATAAAAACTGACTGTGACATGAAGTTGCTAAGATCCAACAGTCTTTAGGCTCAATAACACGATGCACAAAGAGGTTATTCTCAGGCATGCGATTCAGCTGGTTCCCTCTATGGGCATCTACTGGGGCATTGCTGGTGCATGGGGGACACTATGAGGCATCTACAGGCACATCCTTGGGGACACTATGGGGGCATCTTATACTGGCACATTATGGGGACACTATGGTTTTGGAGGGGGGGGAGAACACTATAGGGGCATATTATATAGGCACATTATGGGGGCACTAAGAAGTGACATTTATGTTGGCACATTCTGGGGGACACTATGGGGGAATCTTATACTGGCGCATTATGGGGGCACTATAGGGAAGAGGAGAGAAGCACTATGTGGGCATTTACTAGGGGCATTATATAGGGGTATTTTATACTTGCACACATTATGGGGGCACTATGGGCACATTAGCTCAACTGGGGGCACTGAGGGGAATTTTTTTGTACTGGCATACAGAACGGGAGCATTTTTGAACTAGTGCACATTATTATTATTATTATTATTATTAATATTATTATTATTGAAGGTGGCAGGTGAGTTGTTAAGAAGGTAGGAGGAGGATGGAAAAGTAGGAACCTAAGATGTATTTTGTCAAACTGCAGAGAGGAGAGATGGGTGAAAAATCATCATGGTGGTCTGGTCTCAAAGGAGAAGATTAAGAAAGAGAAGGTCTGCATCAGAGGAGAAGTCACTTGATGTAAGAGGTATGTGATGCTAAATTCTGGATAGCACAGAATATTAAATGTATGCAAATATGTATTTAGTGCTAGGTACAAATGTGTATAAAATGTATATGGTGTATGTAAATCTACTGTAAGTGTAGCCTACTACTGTATGGTGTATATTGTGTATGTGATTATGTGAGTGTAGTGTCTATATCAGTGATGGCTAACCATAGCACTCCAGCTGTGGTAAAACTACAACTCCCAAGATGCCCCCCTTGCTTGGCTGCTCCCAGAACTCTATAGAAATAAATGGAGCATGCTGGGAGTCGTAGTTTCACCACAGCTGGAGTGCCAAGGGTAGCCATTACTGGTCTATATAGTCTGTTTATGTATGCATGCCTCCCAACCATCCCAGATATGGCATGACTACTGTGTGGGGGGCACAATGGAGACTAAGCAGGATGTACAGATAGACATTAGGAGGAGTTAGAGGTGTGGGCCAGCGCTGTAAAAACTTTCGCGTGACACTAATAGTTTAGCTCCTTAGGCTTTAAAAAAAAATTGTGGTATGTGTCTGTAGTGTATACATGGTGTATTTATGTACAGTACAGACCAAAAGTTTCGACACACCTTCTCATTCAAAGCGTTTTCTTTATTTTCATGACTATGAAAATTGTAGATTCACACTGAAGGCATCAAAACTATGAATTAACACATGTGGAATTGTATACATAACAAAAAAGTGTGAAACAACTGAAAATATGTCATATTCTAGGTTCTTCAAAGTAGCCACCTTTTGCTTTGATTACTGCTTTGCACACTCTTGACATTCTCTTGATGAGCTTCAAGAGGTAGTCACCTGAAATGGTTTTCACTGCACAGGTGTGTCCTGTCAGGTTTAATAAGTGGGAATTCTTGCCTTATAAATGGGGTTGGGACCATCAGTTGCGTTGTGGAGAAGTCAGGTGGATACACAGCTGATAGTCCTACTGAATAGACTGTTAGAATTTGTATTATGGCAAGAAAAAAGCAGCTAAGTAAAGAAAAACAAGTGGCCATCATTATTTTAAGAAATGAAGGTCAGTCAGTCCGAAAAATTGGGAAAACTCTAAAAGTGTCCCCAAGTGCAGTCTCAAAAACCATCAAGCGCGACAAAGAAACTGGCTCACATGCAGACCGCCCCAGGAAAGGAAGACCAAGAGTCACCTCTGCTGCGAAGGATAAGTTCATCCGAGTCACCAGCCTCAGAAATTGCAGGTTAACAGCAGCTCAGATTAGAGACCAGGTCAATGCCACACAGAGTTCTAGCAGCAGACACATCTCTAGAACAACTGTTAAGAGGAGACTGTGTGAATCAAGCCTTCATGGTAGAATATCTGCTAGGAAACCACTGCTAAGGACAGGCAACAAGCAGAAGAGACTTGTTTGGGCTAAAGAACACAAGGAATGGACATTAGACCAGTGGAAATCTGTGCTTTTGTCTGATTAGTCCAAATTTGAGATCTTTGGTTCCAACCACCGTGTCTTTGTGCGACGCAGAAAAGGTGAACGGATGGACTCTGCATGCCTGGTTCCCACCGTGAAGCATGGAGGAGGAGGTGTGATGGTGTGGGGGTGCTTTGCTGGTGACACTGTTGGGGATTTATTCAAAATTGAAGGCATACTGAACCAGCATGGCTACCACAGCATCTTGCAACGGCATGCTATTCCATCCGATTTGCGTTTAGTTGGACCATCATTTATATTTCAAAAGGACAATGACCCCAAACACACCTCCAGGCTGTGTAAGGGCTATTTGACTATGAAGGAGAGTGATGGGGTGCTGCGCCAGATGACCTGACCTCCACAGTCACCAGACCTGAACCCAATCGAGATGGTTTGGGGTGAGCTGGACCGCAGAGTGAAAGCAAAAGGGCCAACAAGTGCTAAGCATCTCTGGGAACTCCTTCAAGACTGTTGGAAGACCATTTCAGGTGACTACCTTTTGAAGCTCATCAAGAGAATGCCAAGATCGTGCAAAGCAGTAATCAAAGCAAAAGATGGCTACTTTGAAGAACCTAGAATATGACATATTTTCAGTTGTTTCACACTTTTTTGTCATGTATAAAATTCCACATGTGTTAATTCATAGTTTTGATGCCTTCAGTGTGAATCTTCAATTTCCATAGTCATGAAAATAAAGAAAACTGTTTGAATGAGAAGGTGTGTCCAAACTTTTGGTCTGTACTGTATATGTAAACAAGTGATGTGATGCTGCATATCTGTCGTTGAGTAGGGAAGCTGTTGTTAAAAATTTGAATCCCACCCCTGATTATTCTCCTTCTGAGTAACCCCTTTCCGACATCCGCTATACATGTATGGCGCAGTTGGCAAGGAGTTCCTTCATTGCGCTATACATGTACAGGAGCTGTTCTAGCATTATATGATCACATTTATATAGTTTATATTTATATTATATACTAAATTTATATAGTTTTTTTGTTAATACTTAAAAAATAAAAACAAAATAAAAAAGCTTTTTTCTTTGCATTGCCGTATTTTTACCACCAAAACGTTATATTTGCATCTACGGAGCTGTGTAAGGGCTCCTTTTTTGTGGGGTGAGTGGTTGTTGTTATTCATACCATCTTGATGCATGTATGACTTTTTGATCACACATTATTTAATTGGTTTTGAGAAGTGAAGAAAAAATTGTGAATCGGCCATCCCATTGTTTTCTGGTACAGCGTCTAGCGTAAAGGATAGATGAATGAACCTACTAATACCCAGAATGATGTTACCTCAGTTCATTCACACATCAATTTATTCATCCCTCCATTCATTCATTTCTTCTTGCCTTACCTTCTTCTTTTCCTTTCTCCAGTCATTCTATCCTTTCTTATACCATACTTACCCATTGACTAACACGTGGAGGATATCTAATTGGACAGTACAAAATTTCAAACCTAAACACACATGTCTATTGTTCTTTATAAAACTAAACGTACATGCTGATTGGTTGATTGCGTAGTTGTAATGCAAGGCACCAACAAACAGACCAGTGATGAAAGCAAAAAGGTGTTTATTCACCAGAAACATAAACGTCCAGGACACTTGCTGGTAACAAGGAATAATAACAAAAAACCAGGCAAGGAGATTCCAGGAATAGTCCCAACCAGTGCTGAATGATGCTGTGCACTTGGCAGTCGAGTCACTCCAGATCTTGGGTCCGCTGTAAGGACAAAGTTCCTGGCAGTCTTCAGTCACTAGGAGTTGTGACCTATACCTGGTTGAGGGAAAATAACAGTGGGCACTGATCACCCTGAGAGACCTCCTTTTAAATGCCTGCTGACCAATCCCAGGGTGCCAAGTGTCCACTACCATAGGTGAACAAATTGCCCTGCACCTGAGTACAAGGCCTAAGGCAATCACAAGTTGCTTAACCCATGGCTGGCTCCCTAATCCACTTTGCTCTTGTGAGTCAGTATAATATGCGCCACTGGTCGACGAAGTGCATAAGAAGCGCGTACTCGCGACCGTGTATCCCTTTGCGAACCTGCCCTCGTGCGTACGCACGGACGCATGATTGACTCAGCGCGAGTATGCGAGCGCGTGGACCCAGATGCGGAAACGGAAGTCGCAGGAGACACCGGAGACAACCCTGGCCGCGGCGTCTTGTCACTCGCCTGGCCACTCTGTCCCCGGGACTCCGACGGTCCTCCCCTCCGATGTCCACGCGAACGCATCTCCGCACTGGCTCGCAAAGGGGTCAGCGCTGGTGCATCAGAGACACGCATAACCTGTCCCGCAACTCCACGAGGACCCCTCTTGGTTCCCCTGGAGTGCAAAGCAGGTGAGGATCTTACATTACCCCCCCCCTCGAGGAGGCGGCTCTGAAGACTCCAAGCAAGCTTTCCCCGGATTATCCCGGTGAAAGGCTGCCACCAACTCATCCGCATGCACCTGGCGAGCAGGTATCCAACATCTCTCCTCCGGACCAAAACCCTTCCAGTCCACCAAGTATTGAAGAGACCTTTGGACAAAACGAGAGTCCAAAATTCTGTTCACTTCGAACTCCGGTACCCCTTAGACCTCCAGCGGGGATGGGGTCTGAATGAAGGGAGCGGAGTCGGCTGCCGATTTGAGAAGTGAAACATGAAAGGTGTTCACTCCTCGGATCGACGGTGGAAGAGCAACCTTGTACGTAACTCGGTTGATCTTTTGTGTCACTGGGTATGGGCCAATGAATCGAGGACCCAACTTGGAAGATGGCTGACGCAGCGGAATGTTCCGGGTGGAGACCCACACCTGATCTCCCACCTTAAACTTTTGCTCTACGGTGCGATGATGATCAGCAAATTTCTTCTGTTGCGCCACCGAACTGCGGAGATTCCGCTGGGCCGACGACCAAATGGGACGCCTATCCTTGAACCACTGATCCACCACCGGTGAGTCAGTGGAGGGTCCGGCCAAAGAAGAGAGTCTTGGATCCCTGCCCCCCACGCACCTGAACGGAGACATCTTAGTGGAAGCATGCTCAGAGTTATTATAAGCCACCTCCGCAAAGGGTAGATACGCTGCCCATTCCTCCTGGCAGTCTGACACGAAGCACCGGAGATATTGCTCCAGGGTCTGGTTAGTCCTTTCCGTCTGACCGTTGGTCTCTGGGTGAAAACCAGAAGAAAAAGACAAATTAATACCCAATCGGGAGCAGAAAGAACGCCAGAAGCGGGAGATGAATTGCACTCCTCTGTCTGAAACAATGTCATCCGGCGCTCCGTGTAATCGAAAGACATGATTCAAGAACAGATCTGCCAATTCTCTGGCCGAGGGCAATCCAGGGAGTGGGATAAAATGGGCCATTTTACTAAAACGGTCCACCACTACCCAGATTACCGTACTTCCAGAGGACCTTGGCAAATCTGTGATGAAATCCATGGAAATGTGAGTCCATGGAGCCTGGGGAATAGGCAGTGGGAGTAAAGTCCCAGAAGGGGCAGACCGAGACGGTTTACATCTGGCGCAAACAGTACATGCCTGGATATAGGCCTTAACATCCACGGACATGTTGGGCCACCACACGTGACGTTTAACAAGGGCAAGTGTTTTTTTAACACCCAAATGCCTGGCAGACTTTGAGTCATGAAGCTGTCGGATGACCTCCAATCGAAGGTTAATGGGTACGAACCATCGACCCTCGGGTTTGTCAGGTGGACTCTCTGCCTGTGAGGGCTCAAGAAGAGAGGACAAGTCCTCCATTACTTCTGCGGCCCCCAGGGCAGCAAGAAAACATTTAGTTGGGAGAATGGTTTCTGGCTCAGAGTCCAGGACGGAAGCAGCCTCAGGGAAGCAGCGGGACAGGGCATCTGCCTTCACGTTTTTGGAACCTGGTTTATAAGTGAGGCGGAAATTGAAGCTGGTGAAAAACAATGCCCACCTGGCTTGTCGGGAGTTGAGTCTTTTGGCACTCTCTAGATACTCCAAATTTTTGTGGTCAGTGTAAACCGTGATGGGATGTTCTGCACCCTCTAGCCAATGTCTCCACTCTTGAAAAGCCAATCTTACTCCCAGAAGCTCTCTATTGCCGATATCATAATTACACTCGGCTGGAGAGAGCTTCCGAGAGAAGAAGGCACAGGGATGTAACCTCTCGGGGTCCCCAGAATACTGTGAGAGAACTGCCCCTACACCGACCTCTGAGGCATCGACCTCGAGAACAAAAGGTCTGGAGGTGTCTGGATGAGTAAGAATTGGTGCCGTGCAAAAGGCCTGTTTCAGCGTCTCAAAGGCTCTGACTGCCTCTCTCGTCCACTTAGAAGGATTAGCTCCCTTCTTAGTGAGGTTGGTGAGAGGTACTACTATCGCAGAAAAATTCTTAATAAACTTGCGGTAGAAGTTGGCAAAGCCTAAGAAACGCTGCAACCCCTTAAGATCCTTAGGTTGAGGCCAATCCAAGACAGCAGAAAGTTTGGATGGGTCCATAGCCAATCCCTTTTCTGAGATAATGTACCCCAGAAAGGCAACTCCTTCACCTCAAACAGACACTTCTCAAGTTTGGCATAGAGGCGGTTCTCCCTCAGCTTCTGGAAAACCTGACACACGTGTCTCCGATGAGAGACCAGATCCGAGGAGTAGATTAGTATGTCATCTAGATAGACAACAACACATCTATCCAAGAAATCTCTGAGAACATCGTTGATGAACTCCTGGAAGACCGCGGGAGCATTACAGAGACCGAAAGGCATCACGAGATACTCGTAATGCCCGTCTCTGGTATTAAATGCGGTCTTCCATTCGTCACCCTCTCTAATGCGAACTAAATTATAAGCACCCCTTAAATCGAGTTTGGTGAAGACTCGGGCCCCTGCCACCTGAGAAAAGAGATCATCAATCAGAGGCAGTGGATACCGATTCTTCACCGTAATCCGATTAAGGGTACGATAATCGATGCAAGGTCTCAAGCCTCCATCCTTCTTCTCCACAAAGAAGAATCCAGCTCCAGCAGGGGAAGTGGATGGACGAATGAAATTCTTCTCAAGGTTCTCTTTAATATACTCCCGCTGAGCCTGAACCTCAGGCCCAGTGAGATTATAAAGATGCCCTCGTGGTGGCATGGTGCCTGGCAACAGGTCTATAGGACAATCATATGACCTGTGGGGAGGTAATACATCAGCCCCCTGAGGACTGAACACATCTCGGAAATTATGATACTGCTGTGGTAAAGTACTTAATACTTCCATGGAGGCTAGTGACAGGTCGGGACGAATGCACTTAGTAAGGCATTCCGTACTCCACTGACAGATAAGACCCGAGCGCCAGTCCACTACTGGATTATGGAGCCTTAACCAAGGGTGACCCAAAATCACGGGAGTGGATGGCATGTCAAGGACAAAAAGGCTTAAGGTCTCCCGATGATCAGCCACCACCGTTACCTGTATTCCCGGAGTCATCCACACTGCACGACCATCTTGAAGAGGGGAACCATCAATCGCAGTCACTGACATGGTGGTTTTCGGCTGGATCAACGGGATGCCAAGTCGACGAACCAAGGTTGAGTCCACAAAATTCCCAGCGGCCCCAGAATCGATTAGTGCTAACAACTTATGGACATTGTCTTGCCACCATAAGGATATGGATACCATCACCCGGCTTGGAGGAGGGATAATAGCACCTAGGGGGTTCTCCTCTATGCCCCCTAGGTTCATTTGTTTCCCGCCGGCAGGAGGGGACAGGTTTTAACGAGGTGTCCAGACTTCCCGCAAAATAGGCACAGGCCTTTCTGTTGGCGACGAGCTCGTTCTGCCTGTGTGAGATGGGAGGATCCAACCTCCATTGGCTCTTCGGCCGATTTTAGAGGCCCTGGATGTGGTCGAGAGGATGAAAACCGAGACGACCGTTCCACTCGCCTCTCACGGATTCGCCTGTCGGCATCGATTGCCTGAGAGATAGCCATTTCCAACGAGAAGAGGGTAGGCAAGGCCAAAAGAAGATCCCGGACCGCATCCGAAAGTCCCAAACGGAAGCGATGGCGTAGGGCTGCGTCGCCCCAGGTGGTGAAAGCTGCCTATCGCCTGAATTCTGCAGCGTATTCTTCAGCTGGGCGGCGGCCTTGTTGAATATGCTCAAGATTGGTCTCTGCGGTGTGAGTACGATCCGGGTCATCGTAAATCACAGCCATAGCCTCGAAGAAGGCATCCACTGACGAAAAAGCTGTATGGTCTTGAGGCAAGTTAAATGCCCAACGTTGGGGGTCTCCACGTAGCAGTGACATTACAATCCCAATTCTCTGCCTGAGAGTGCCAGAAGCCATCGGTCGTAACTGGAAATAAAGGAGACAGGAGTCCCTGAAGTTTAAGAACTCCTGTCGCTCTCCTGTGAAGGGGTCAGGCAGAGGGATCTTAGGTTCTGTTTGATGCCTTGCGATAGTGACGGGTAGTGCTGAGGCTCCCTGGATAAGCTGCTGAACCTCCTCCATCACAGTTGTCAGTTGCTCTTGAATTTGCGCTGCAGTGGCTGCTGGTATATTTGGGCGTCGTTGGAACAGCAGGTTAACAGCTCCCGTTAATTCATTCAGCTGCTGCTGGATCTTGTCCATGGCAACTGTTAGTTGGGCCCACTGTTCTGTAATGCAAGGCACCAACAAACAGACCAGTGATGAAAGCAAAAAGGTGTTTATTCACCAGAAACATAAACGTCCAGGACACTTGCTGGTAACAAGGAATAATAACAAAAAACCAGGCAAGGAGATTCCAGGAATAGTCCCAACCAGTGCTGAATGATGCTGTGCACTTGGCAGCGGAGTCACTCCAGATCTTGGGTCCGCTGTAAGGACAAAGTTCCTGGCAGTCTTCAGTCACTAGGAGTTGTGACCTATACCTGGTTGAGGGAAAATAACAGTGGGCACTGATCACCCTGAGAGACCTCCTTTTAAATGCCTGCTGACCAATCCCAGGGTGCCAAGTGTCCACTACCATAGGTGAACAAATTGCCCTGCACCTGAGTACAAGGCCTAAGGCAATCACAAGTTGATTAACCCATGGCTGGCTCCCTAATCCACTTTGCTCTTGTGAGTCAGTATAATATGCGCCACTGGTCGACGAAGTGCATAAGAAGCGCGTACTCACGACCGTGTATCCCTTTGCGAACCTGCCCTCGTGCGTACACATGGACGCATGATTGACTCAGCGCGAGTATGCGAGCGCGTGGACCCAGATGCGGAAACGGAAGTCGCAGGAGACACCAGAGACAACCCTGGCCGCGGCGTCTTGTCACTCGCCTGGCCACTCTGTCCCCGGGACTCCGACGGTCCTCCCCTCCGATGTCCACGCGAACGCATCTCCGCACTGGCTCGCAAAGGGGTCAGCGCTGGTGCATCAGAGACACGCATAACCTGTCCCGCAACTCCACGAGGACCCCTCTTGGTTCCCCTGGAGTGCAAAGCAGGTGAGGATCTTACAGTAGTATTGTTTTAGGGAAGGTCACATACAATAGTAACCTTTACTGTACAAATTCTAGCTCTTCACAATAAAAGGCTTCTTTATTCCACTTCTTTAAAAACAGACATCAAGAGCAGAGTAGTATTCTGTGACACGTTTCGGGCTGTTACGTCTTAGCCCTTCATCAAGACAAATATACAAACTTAAAATCTCCTTTTTATACACAGTGAGGAACACTCACTGCCATTTTGACCACCCGTCCTGCGATTTTGACCTTTATCGCACTATTATAGATGTGAATCATCTAGCAAGAAATCTTACCTTGAGAAAGCATTTTGCCCACATGGACAGAGATGTTGATGGGGGGCAACCAACAGCCTCGGACGATAATTTACAAGCTAAAACTTTGTCCGATGAAGATATATGTTGTAATCAGAATGTTTTTGATTTTTATGAGCTTGTTCTTTTGTGTCCTCACGGCAGGGAATGTATCGAGAGCCAGAGGATACACCTCTACAGAATTCTTCTGTTGGTTTTAAAACCTCAAATAGGGATGTTTATCCCATACAATCGAGGTCCCTGGCTCTCTATAGATTCCAAGAACTAGTGGAGAAGGATCTTTGCTCCCTTAAGGATTTTACCAGAATTGATCGACAAAGAAATTTTTCAAAGGAAGAATATGCGGCTCTAGTGAGTCTGTCTGATATGAAGGATGTTGTCCGGAGGGCTGATAAAGGGGGAGCGGTGGTGTTGCTAGACAGTGAGTTTTATAAAGTACAAATTGGGAATATGTTAAAAGACAGTGAAGTATATCTACCTCTGGCAACTACCCCTATCCCCCAATATCAATCCAGGATGTACGACATCCTTCAAGAAGGGGTGCACCTTGGCATCCTATCTGAAAAGGAGAAAGAATTCTTATATGTCAAACATCCGAGTACACCCATATTCCATGCCCTTCCGAAGGTGCATAAGGAGGGTTTTCCTCCACCATTAAGACCGATTGTGGCTGGAATTGGGTCGTATTCAGAACGACTTTCGGAATGGGGTGACTTCCTGTTGCAACCCCTCATACCACATATACCTGGTTACCTTAGAGATACATGTAGTGTACTTCAGAATTTCCATCAATTCGTATGGGAGGAGGAGTTTGTGTGGGTTATCGCAGATATTAACTCTTTGTACACCAATATCCCCCATCACCTGGCGATCTTAGCCCTGAAATGGTTTTTAGATGTATTCAGCAATTACACCTTGGAACTTCGTGATTATATCTGTATATATGTACAGATTTTTTTACTTAAACATAACTATTTTATGTTTAATCGTTTATATTACCTACAGATATCCGGAGTTTCAATGGGTGCCAAATTTTCGCCTTCAGTGGCAAATGTGTTCATGTCATGGTGGGAGATGAATTTATTTTCAGATTACAACCCATATGTAACATCACTAAAATGGTATGGGCGTTTCATTGACGACATGTTGTGGGTTTGGCAGGGTGATGCAGAAGTGTTGACATAATTTGTGGATTTTCTTAATGGTTGTATTCCATCGATCAAACTTACTATGGTCAGTGATTCCACCTCAATTGTTTTTCTTGACCTAGTATTATCTGGTAATCGAACAACCCAGAATGTTAGTACCTGTACACATCGTAAAGTTACGTCTGAGAACCCCCTTACTTCATGCATCATCCTGCCATCCCCCACATGTGGCCAAGGACATACCCAAAGGGGAGATGCTGAGGGCGCGTCGAAATTGCTCATCTCTGGATCTGTTTGTGAAAGAGGCATCTGATATTTCAACCAGGTTGCAGATCAGGGGATATTTGAGAGAAAATATTCGCAAAGCCAGGGAATATGCGATTTCGGTGGATAAGGAGTCTCTTATTTTTGCTCGAATAAAGAGTGCGAATAAGAAGAAGCGAAAAAATCGAAACTAAAATATTCGGGTCCGCACTCGCGATCCGAGCAACACTGCGACTTTTGTCACTAATTATAGTGTAGAATATTCCCTTATCTGCAATATTCTGCGCATGCATTTTCCAGTTATAGGCTTTGATGAAGGTTGGGGGGAGATTGCGGAGGCAGGTGTCAGATGTATCGCGAAAAAAGCACCAACTATAGGACAAAAAGTCAGCCCCAGTTTGTGTATGGAAAACGCAAGGTATGAACCAGTCTGGCTGAACACTAAAGGAAACTTCAAATGTGGAAGTAAAAAATGTATATGTTGCACACACATGTCAGTGAGTAAAGAGATTGTATCTACATCAAATAATAGCATACACAAAATGCGGCAATATATCAATTGCAATACAGAGTATGTAGTTTATGTCATCACATGTCGTGCATGCATGTTGCAATATGTGGGATGTGCGATCAACCAGCTCAAAGTGAGAATTCGGAAGCATCTGAGCGACATCCCACATATTGCAACACGCAATGTTTCAGCGGCTACATCGCACTTTGTGATAGTACATAAGGGCGATACCTCTGCGTTTTGTGTGCAGGGAATTGAGAGAGTCACGGCTCCAGTTAGAGGAGGAGACCGTAGGCAAAAATTATACAGTCGTGAAACATTCTGGATGTTTAATTTAGGGACATGTATACCTAAAGGATTGAATAGGAAGCATGACCTAACTTTACAATATAAATGAAGTGTTTTTTCCTGAAACTGTGGATTACTTCCCACCTGATTGGAATTGTTTCTCCCTGGGATTAACAGGTCAGGAACACCTGATACTGTTCTAGGGCATGGAAGTCAACCAATCAGGTGGGAGGGGTTGTTCCTCACTGTGTATAAAAAGGAGATTTTAAGTTTGTATATTTGTCTTGATGAAGGGCTAAGATGTAACAGCCTGAAACGCGTCACAGCATACTACTCTGCTCTTGATGTCTGTTTTTAAAGAAGTGGAATAAAGAAGCCTTTTATTGTGAAGAGCTGGAATTTTTTTTATTTTTCACATTTTCAGGTCTGTACATCCATGCTCCACTTGGTGAGGGGTGAGAGCTGCAGTAATCTCTGTATTTGTCTACTCTCTAACCTTTACTGTACGCAATATAAATCCATTGGAAACAATGACTCTCCTGGACAAAACACCCTAAAAAGGGCAACAAATTATTCCCAACAGCCAAGCAGGCTCTGTCTGAAAATAAGTGTTGTTAGGTAAGGAATTTAGGTAATAGGTAAGGTAAGGCATTTGTGAGACAGGTTTTTGCTATTGTCTGATTGCAATTGGGCATAGGGCCATTAAGGTGTTAAATTTGTAGTTGGGGGAGGAGCTTCTGTGGGAGTGTGTGTATATATAGTAACAAAGTATTAGTTTGCCTAAATTTAGCTTGCATTATTCTCAAAGTGCAGCATTTCTAAGTGCATTAGAGATATTCAAGAGATACTCAGGAGGTAATCTGTGGGGTGGATACAATCTAAAAAGTAAGGTTTGTTTAAAATCTTTACCCTGTTTAAAATGGCAGACTTAGTTCTGTGCAGGAATTGTTGTGCTTTTATTTCAGGTTCCACTCTTTGGAGGTTTGGATGCTGTCGGATCTGTAGACATCTCTCCGTAATAAAGCAGGAAATGCATTTTTGAAATCTGAGATTTTTTTCCATTAACTGTTAAACTCAGGCTGGGAATGTTGCAATGCCACTGCCACAGAGGCCCCCCAGAAATGGAAGATGGGTTACTGCAGGTTCTGGTAGACTTAGAGTTGTTGATAGAAGACATGTCCCACAGTCTTTTACTCTCCATAATTCATTTGCAGCACTTTCAGAGTGCAAGAGCAACATGGAGGATGGCTCAGGCACAGTGGGTGAGGAACAATCATCTCCTATGCCTAAAGTATGCAAGACTGCAGCCGAAGAAAATAACGATAAGGTGAGGACTGATAGTAAGCAGCTGTTGGTGGGTGATTCTATCATAGCAGGTGTGAAGTTCTAGGAAAATGGTTTTGTGAGATTTCTCGCTGGCACTACCGCTAGCAGGGACAGACAATGTATCCCTAATATTGTTAAGCAAGCAAAGCAGGAAAGGGAGGTGGGTGTTATTGTCCATCTTGGGACAAATGATCTGGCTTGTAATAAGCTTTCAAAGGTTAAGGAAGCTTTTCACACACTTTGTAATGATGTACGGTAGGTTACATCGACTGTTTCATTCTCTGCAATTTTGCCTGTGCATAACCTTCAGCATGACAGGCAGATGCGCATTAAGGAATTCAATGTATAGCTTGGTGAGTGATGTCTGAACCAAGGGTTTGGCTTTGTGTCTAATGTTAGCTCAAGTTGAAATGGAAAATAACTGTACAAAAAAAATAGTTTGCATCTTTCTCTTAAGGGAACGAATGTCCTCAGTGAACAGTTCAAAGTATTTGCTAAGGAGCATTTAAACTAGGAAAGGGGGGCAAAAGAGTAATAATCCATCAGTCCGACTGCCCCCCGAAACAATGTCAGCAGATGCAAGTAGCACATAGTTTAAGAAATTACAAGCTCAGAGTCTTGTCTACAAATGCTCGCAGTTTAGGGAATAAGATCAATGAACTTGAGTCTATAATGGCATCTGAGAATATAAATTTAGTGGTTGTTACTGAGACATGGTTCAATGAGAGTATTGACTGGGATATAACAATAGCAGGGTTCTCTCTATATAGGAAATACAGAGAAGGCGAGAAAGGGGGAGGGGTGACCCTGTATGTGAAAGATAGCATAAAATCTAATCTAATACAAGTTAGCAGGACCAATTTAGAGTCAGTTTGGGTTACGTTGCAGCTTGATATTCATAAGGTGACTCATGTAGGTGTGATATATAGACCACTTGGCCAAGTCAAAGAATTAGATGATCTACTAGTTGAGGAAATAGATAAAATTACATTGAAAGGGGAGGTTATAATTATGGGAGACTTTAATCTTCCTGATGTAAACTGGAAAACCAAAATAGCTAGTTCTGCCAGGAGTACAGATATTCTAAATTCCCTACTTGGATTATCTCTACAGCAAGTAGTTGAGGAGCCAACCCGAAAGGTGCCTATTTTAGATTTAGTATTCACAAATGTAAATTTGGTATCTAATATTACTGTAGGGGAAAGCTTGGGATCTAGTGATCACGAGTCAGTGTAGTTTACTATTGGTACAGTGACTGAGTCACACCACACAAAAACAAAAGTTTTAGATTTTAGAAAAACTGACTTTTCTAAAATTAGATTAGTGGTATACAAGTCCATATCAGATTGGAACAGTTTCAATGGAGTCCAGGAGAAATTGGACTACTTAAAAGTGGCACTATTGAAGGCAACAGATAATTGCATTAGGCTTGACAGTAAAAGCAAAAAAAAGGAAGAGAACACTGCGGTACTCAGCAGAAGTGGCCAAAATCATTAAAAACAAAAAGATAGGATGACAGGGAAATTTATAAGATTAGGCAGAGAGAGGCCAAGCAAGTTATAAGAGCTTCTAAAGCACAGGCAGAAGAGAAATTAGCTCAGTCAGTGAAAAAAGGTTATATGATATTCTTTACATACATAAATGAAAAAAAGAAATTAAAACAAGGAATTTACCAAATTAAAAACAAAATAAGGAAGGTATATGGAAGAAGATAAATAACTATCTGACTGCCTCAATGAATACTTCTGTTCAGTTTTTACAAAGGAAAATAAAGGAAAAGGACCTCAGTTAGGGAGGAAGACTAATGAATCTTTTGATGCATGTGTCTTTACAGAGGAAGAGGTTCTAAGTCAGCTGTCTAAAATTAATACAAATACGTCACAGGGGCCTGATGGGATACACCCAAAGCTATTAAAAGAGCTCAGCGGTGAACTAGCAAAGCCATTAACAGATTTATTTAACCAATCACTGGTAACAGGAGTGGTTCCAGAAGATTGGAAATTAGCAAATGTTGTGCCCATTCACAAGAAAAGTAGTAGGGAGGAATC
Organism: Bufo gargarizans; assembly: GCF_014858855.1. Taxonomy (NCBI): domain Eukaryota; kingdom Metazoa; phylum Chordata; class Amphibia; order Anura; family Bufonidae; genus Bufo; species Bufo gargarizans. The sequence goes on along the minus strand of NC_058081.1, from coordinate 440,768,831 downwards.
GGGCAACTATAGGCCAGTAAGCGTGACATTAATAGTGGGGAAATTAATAGAAACCATACTTAAGGAGAGGATTGTGGAACATTTAAAATCCCATGGATTGAAAGATGAAAAACAGCATGGGTTTACGTCGGAAGATCATGTCAAACTAATCTTATTGCTTTTTTTGATTTGGTGACTAGAATAATAGATGGCGGAGGTGCAGTAGACATCGCTTATCTAGACTTTAGTAAGGCTTTTGATACTGTCCCACATAGAAAGCTTATCAATAAATTGCAGTCTTTGAGCTTGGACTCCCATATTTTCGAATGGATAATGCACCTGGGGCGTAAAAACACAAGAGCAGAATATAAAATCAGTGATACAGTCCTAACCTCAGTATCTGAGGAAAGGGATTTAGGGGTCATTATTTCAGAAGACTTAAAGGTAGGCAGACAATGTCATAGAGCAGCAGGAAATGCTAGCAGAATGCTTGGGTGTATAGGGAGAGGCATTACCAGTAGAAAGAGGGAGGTGCACATGCTGCTCTACAGAGCACTAGTGAGACCTCATTTGGAGTACTGTGTGCAGAACTGGACACCATATCTCCAGAAGGATATTGATATTTTGGAGAGAGTTCAGAGAAGAGCTACTAAACTAGTACATGGATTGCAGGATAAAACTTACCAGGAAAGATTAAAGGACCTTAACATGTATAGCTTGGATGAAAGACGAGACAGAGGGGATATGATAGAAACTTTTAAATACATAAAGGGAATCAACAAGGTAAAAGAGGAGAGAATATTCAAAAGAAGAAAAACTGCTACAAGAGGACATAGTTTTAAATTAGAGGGGGAAAGGTTTAAAAGTAATATCAGGAAGTATTACTTTACTGAGAGAGTAGTGGATGCATGGAATAGCCTTCCTGCAGAAGTTGTAGCTGCAAATACAGTGAAGTAGTTTAACCCCTTCACGACCGCAATCTGTATATATACGTGATAGCTGCACATACCCCGTGCAGCTACCACGTATATATACGTTCTGGCAGCTTTTTAATCCAAGCGCTGCAAAGCGCTTGGATTAAAGCTTCTGCCCCTGCCCTGTATGCTGTCACAGACAGCATACAGTGCAGTAATGCCGGCAAGGGACCAATCAGAGTGGCCCCTTGCCGGCAATCGATCCGATTGGTTAGTCTGTGCAGACTAACCAATCGGATTGTGGCAGTGTTAAAATGCCGGTTTCAGGCTCTGATCTGCGCTCTGCAGATCAGAGCCTGAAATCAGTGTCCTCGTGCCCCCCCCGATCTATGCAGCCCCCTCATCTGTGCAGCGCCCCCCCCGCCCCCGATCTGTGCAGACACCCCCCCGATCTGTGCAGCCCATCAGTGATCTGTGCACCCCATCTTTCCCAGTGCTGCCCCCTCCTTGAGTCCGCCCCCTGAGTGACATACCTCCCTCCTCCCCCCCCTTCCAGTGCTGCCCCCCCGCTGTGCTTGATGGCGGCGGCTCCATTCCTGAGCCGCCACCATCATCAGAGTGTCAGCTCTATGCTGACACTCTGCTGATACCCCATAGATGCTGCGGCAGTGGTATCCATGGGGTTAATAGAGGGAGGGGGCTCCCTCTCTCCACCACCGGGGCTGCTGCAGAGCATTGCAAAGTATAGTACAGCCATCAGCCCCACTGGATCTTCATGATCCAAGAGGGACTTGATACAAAATATAAAAATATGTGAAAAAAATAAAAGTAAAAATAAATAAATAAAAATGTAAAATAAAAAAAATTGCCTTTTTTTCCTATAAAAAAAAGAAAAAAAAAAACTACACATATTAGGTATCACAGCGTCCGTAATGACCGTCTCTATAAAGATATCACATGATAGACCCCGTCCGATAAACACCCTAAAAAATAAAATAAAAACGGTGTAAAAAAAAAGCCATTTTTGTCACCTTACATCACAAAAAGTGCAACAGCAAGCGATCAAAAAGGCGTATGACCCCCAAAATAGCACCAATCAAACCATCACCTCGTCCCGCAAAAAATTATACCCTATTTAAGACAATCGCCCAAAAAATAAAAAAGCTATAGCTCTCAGACTATAGAGACACTAAAACATCATTTTTTCGGTTTCAGAAATGCTATTATTGTGTAAAACTTAAATAAATAAGAAAAAGTATACATATTAGGTATTTCCACGTCCGTAACGATCTTCTCTATAAAACTATCACATGACCTAACTCCTCAGATGAACGCTGTAAAAATAAATAAATGAAAACTGTTCCAAAACAGCCAATTTTTGGGCCCCTTGCCCCATAAAGTGTAATAATGAATGATCAAAAAATCCTATGTACCCAAAAATGGTACCAATAAAAACCTCAACACTTTCTGCAAAAAACGAGCCCCTGCACAAGACGATCGGCAGAAAAAAAATAAACATATGGCGTTCAGAAAACCAATCCAGCACAATCTGCCTTCCAAAAACCGTATGGCATTCCTTTCCTTCTGCGCCCTGCCATGCGCCCGTACAGCAGTTTACGACCACATGTGGGGTGTTTATATAAACCGCGGAATCAGGGTAATAAATATTGAGTTTTGTTTGGCTGTTAACCCTCAATGTGTTAAAGAATTTTTTTTTATAAAATGGAAAATCTGCCAAAAATGTGAGATTTTGAAATTTCATCTCCATTTTCCTTTAATTCGTGTGGAACGCCTAAAGGGTTAACAAAGTTTGTAAAATCAGTTTTGAGTAACTTGAAGGGTGTAGTTTCTACAATGGGGTCATTTATGGGGGTTTCCACTATGTAAGCCCCACAAAGTGACTTTAGACCTGAACTGGTCCTTAAAAAGTGGGTTTTGGAAATTTTCTTAAAAATGGTAAGAATTGCTTCTAAACTTCTAAGCCTTCTAACGTCCTAAAAAAATAAAATGACATTTCCAAAATGATGCCAACATAAAGTAGACATATGGGGAATGTTAAGTAATAAATATTTTATTAGGTATGACTTTCTATTTTAGAAGCAGAAAAATTGAAATTTGGAAAATTGTGAATTTTTCCAAATTATTGGTAAATTTGGGATTTTTTCATAAATAGAGGTGAAATATATTGACTCAAATATATGACTATCATGAAGTACAATGTGTCACGAGAAAACAATCTCAGAATGGCGTGGATAAGTAAAAGTGTTCCAAAGCTATTACCACATAGTGACTCATGTCAGATTTGTAAATTTTGACCTGGACACTGGGGCATCAATGACCCTTGGTCATGAAAGGGTTAAGCATGCATGGAATAGGCATAAGGCCATCCTTCATATAAGATAGGGCCAAGGGCTATTCATAGTATTCAGTATATTGGGCTTATCTGCCAACACATTCTATGTTTCTATGTTGCTATGTTTCTATGTATTGTAACCATGAGAAGAACCTGTTTAAATATCCTCCAATGTTACATTAACCCTTTAACCCCTTAAGGACCGTTCTCATTTTCACCTTCAGGACCAGGCCATTTTTAGAAAATCGGACCAGTGTCACTTTATGTGGTGATAACTTTAAAACGCTTTGACTTATGCAGGCCATTCTGAGATAGTTTTTTCGTCACATATTGTACTTCATGACACTGGTAAAATGGAGTAAAAAAAATAATTTTTATTTATATAAAAATACCAAATTTTTCAAAAATTTAGAAAAATTTGCAAATTTCCAAGTTTTAATTTCTCTACTTCTATAATACATATTAATACCTACAAAAATAGTTATTACTTTACATTTCCCATATGTCTTCTTCATGTTAGGATCATTTTGGGAATTACATTTTATTTTTGGGGGACGTTACAAGGCTTAGAAGTTTAGAAGTAAATCTTGAAATTTCTCAGAAATTTTTAAAAACCTACTTTTTAAAGACCAGTTCAGGTCTGAAGTCACTTTGTGAAGCTTACAGGATAGAAACCACCTAAAAATGACCCAATTCGAGAAACTAAACCCCTCAAGGTATTCAAAACTGATTTTACAAATGTTGTTAACCCTTTAGATGTTCCACAAGAAGTAATGGAAAATAGCGATACAATTTAAAAATTTTACTTTTTTGGCAGATTTTTCAATTTTTTTTTTTTTCCAGTTACAAAGCAAGGGTTAACAGCCAAACAAAACTCATTATTTATGGCCCTGATTCTGTAGTTTACAGAAACACCCCATATGTGTTCGTAAACTGCTGTATGACCAAATGGCAGGGCGCACAAGGAAAGGAATGCCATATGGTTTCTGGAAGGCAGATTTTGATGGCCTTTTTTTATGACACCCTGTCACATTTGAAGAACCCCTCTTGCACCCCTAGATTAGAAATACCATAAAAGTGACCACATCTAAGAAACTACACCCCTCAAGGTATTCAAAACAGATTTTACAAATGTCGTTAACCCTTTAGGTGTTCCACAAGAGTTATTGGCAAATAGAGATGAAATTTCAGAATTTAAATTTTTGGGCAAATTTTCCAATTTAATATTTTTTTTCCAGTTACAAAGCAAGGGTTAACAGCCAAGAAAAAAACTCATATACCCCATATGTGGTTGTAAACTACTGTACAGGTACAGGTACAGGGCAGGGCGCAGAAGGAAAGGTGCGCCACATGGTTTCTGGAAGGCAGATTTTGCTGGATTAATTTTTAGACACCATGTCCCATTTGAAGCACCCTGATGCCCCCCTGGAGTAGAAACTGCAAAAGAGTGGCCCCATTTTGGAAACTACGGGATAAGGTGGCAGTTTTGTTGGTACTATTTTGGGGTACATATGATTTTTGGTTGCTCTATATTACACTTTTTGTGAGGCAAAGTAAAAAAACATAGAAATTCTGAAATTTCAGTTTGTAAAATCAGTTTTGAATACCTTGAGGGGTGTAGTTTCCAAAATGGGGTCACTTTCTGGAGTTTCTACTCTAGGGGTGCATCAGGGGGGGCTTCAAATGTGTCATGGTGTAAAAAAAACAGTCCAGCAAAAACTGCCTTCCAAAAACCATATGGCACTCCTTTCCTTCTGCGCCCTGCCGTGTGGCCATACAGCAGTTTACGACCACATATTGGGCATTTCTATAAACGACAGAATCAGGGCAATAAATATTGAGTTTTGTTTGGCTATTAACCCTTGCTTTGTTACGGGGAAAAATTAATGAAAATGGAAAATTTGCCCAAAAATAGCTTTTGGCACAGTTTTTATTATTTACAACGTTCATATTGACAGGTTAGATCACGGGTGTCAAACACAAGGCCCGCCAGACCTTGTCATGTGGCCCGCCGCAGGCCTTCACCTTTTATTATCACTTCCTGCAGGCGGCCCCTGCAGGAATTGATAATAAAACTACAAGCGCTCGCCGAGACTGAGAGGAGGGAGAAGGCAGGCTGGGCGCTGGCAGTGTGAGTCATACGTCACGCGCCTGCGCCGCCCACTTTATGAATGAAGCAGGCGGCGTGGGCGCATGACGTATGACTCACTCTGCCAGCGCCTGTCCTCCCGGCCTGCCTCCTGCCTTTTCCCTCCTCTCAGTCTCGGCGAGCGCTTGTAGTTGTAAGTACCCACAGATCCCCCATAAGTGTCACCACAGATCCCCCCATAAGTGTCACCACAGATCCCCCCATAAGTGTCACCACAGATCCCCCCATAAGTGTCACCACAGATCCCCCCATAAGTGTCACCACAGATCCCCCCCCATAAGTGTCACCACAGATCCCCCCCTCATAAGTGTCACCACAGATCCCCCCCCATAAGTGTCACCACAGATCCCCCCCATAAGTGTCACCACAGATCCCCCCCATAAGTGTCACCACAGATCCCCCCCCATAAGTGTCACCACAGATCCCCCCCATAAGTGTCACCACAGATCCCCCCCCATAAGTGTCACCACAGATCCCCCCCATAAGTGTCACCACTGTTCCCCCCATTAGTGTCACCACAGATCCCCCATAAGTGTCACCACAGATCCCCCATAAGTGTCACCACAGATCCCCCCATAAGTGTCACCACAGATCCCCCATAAGTGTCACCACAGATCCCCCATAAGTGTCACCACAGATCCCCCCATAAGTGTCACCACAGATCCCCCCATAAGTGTCACCACAGATCCCCCCATAAGTGTCACCACAGATCCCCCCATAAGTGTCACCACAGATCCCCCCATAAGTGTCACCACAGATCCCCCCATAAGTGTCACCACAGATCCCCCCATAAGTGTCACCACAGATCCCCCCATAAGTGTCACCACAGATCCCCCCCCATAAGTGTCACCACAGATCCCCCCCCCATAAGTGTCACCACAGATCCCCCCCATAAGTGTCACCACAGATCCCCCCCATAAGTGTCACCACAGATCCCCCCCCATAAGTGTCACCACAGATCCCCCCCCATAAGTGTCACCACAGATCCCCCCATAAGTGTCACCACAGATCCCCCCCATAAGTGTCACCACAGATCCCCCCCATAAGTGTCACCACAGATCCCCCCCATAAGTGTCACCACAGATTCCCCCCCATAAGTGTCACCACAGATCCCCCCCATAAGTGTCACCACAGATCCCCCCCATAAGTGTCACCACAGATCCCCCCCATAAGTGTCACCACAGATCCCCCCCATAAGTGTCACCACAGATCCCCCCCCATAAGTGTCACCACAGTTCCCCCCCATAAGTGTCACCACAGATTCCCCCCCATAAGTCCGATACAACCGGCCCTTTGACGGTGACCAAACTGCTGATGCAGCCCCCGATGAATTTGAGTTTGACACCCCTGGGTTAGATCATGTGCAATTTTTATAGAGCAGGTTCTTACGAATGCGGCGATACCTAATTAGAGATGTCGCGAACATAAAATTTTCCGTTCGCGAACAGCGAACGTGTATTTTTGCAAATGTTCGCGAACGGGCGAACTGGGCGAACCGCCATTGACTTCAATGGGCAGGCAAATTTTGAAACCCACAGGGACTCTTTCTGGCCACAATAGTGATGGAAAAGTTGTTTCAAGGGGACTAACACCTGGACTGTGGCATGCCGGAGGGGGATCCATGGCAAAACTCCCATGGAAAATTACATAGTTGACGCAGAGTTGGATTTTAATCCATAAAGGGCATAAATCACCTAACAATCCCATTTTTTTTTAACAACGTGGTTTAAAACATCCAGTGTGTGTATACGATCAGGTATGATGTTGTATCGATCAGGTAGTGTAAGGGTTACGCCCGCTTCACAGACATTAACAGACCAAACTCCCCTTTTAATGCACCGCAAACTTCCCATTTGCAAAAGGTTGGATACCAAGCTAGCCATGTCCCGTTGATGTCATTGAAGGTTTCTTCCTTCACCCAGCGACATACAACACCAAGGGTCCCGGAAAGGTGAATTGAATTGATTTTTTTCGAATGGGGAGATGGTTAAAAAAACGCTGGCTCCCTCCCCTTTGTTTGAATCCACGGTCACTGCGTCTGTGCCGTGCATTTTACTGTCCCACCCGATATGAGTGCTATTTTCTATAGTTCTCTCTTCTCATCAGTTTAATCCCTGTTACGTCCCCAATCTGGGGTCCATTTATTAAATAGATTTTTTGAACGGGGAGATGGTTAAAAAAATACTGTCTCCCTCCCCTTTGTTTGAATCCACGCCACGGTCACTGCGTCTGCGCCGTGCAATTTACTGTCCCACCCGATATGAGTGGTATTTCCTGTAGTTCTCTCTTCTCATCAGTTTAATCCCTGTTACGTCCCCAACCTGGGGTCCATTTATTAAATTGATTTTTCGAACGGGGAGACGGTTAAAAAATTGCTGGCTCCCTCCCCTTTGTTTGAATCCACACCACGGTCACTGCGTCTGCGCCGTGCAATTTACTGTCACACCCAATATGAGTGCTATTTTCTGTAGTACTATACTCATCAGTTTAATCCCTGTTACGTCCCATATCAGGGTGGGATTGCCTTTTAGGAAAAAAAATTTAGGCCGTGTATCTTCGACTGCCTTCACAGTGACAGACCAAACTCTGATACACCAAACTGAATTGATTTTAGGAACCGGGAGATGGAAAAAGCAGCTTGGTAGGTCCTCTTACTCCCAAGTTGGGGCACTGCGCGTGCACGGAGCAATGTGCTGTGACACCCCCACATCCATAAGCATATAACATTATAAAGTGCATGTAATCCATCAACAATGAATAAGGCTCAAATACTTATCATATGATAAGTATTTGAGCCTTATTAATTGTTGATGGATTACATGCACTTTATAATGTTATATGCTTATGGATGTGGGGGTTTGTCTATGCGTTTGTGGTGAGTCAGGATGGCATGTGCTGATACATGGTTCACATGGCCTTGATTTGTTGTATACAACGATTTTAACCTATTCTGTGTTGTGTCTGTTTCCTTGAATAAATTTGTTATATTTTAGATGTGTGGCTCCTGTTTCGGTATTCTTTTCCCTCTTTTTTTGTTTTCAAAACAATGTTATTGTTGCAGCCGCTGTTGTAGCAGCGGACGGAAAAATTGATGTTTTCAAGGCAGAAAGGTGACTAAAACATTGGCGGAGAATTCACAAAAGTCATCCGTTATGCAGACATTAAATACAGCAGCGTGGGGACCATTTTGAGGCCAAGGCATGTCAGGCCTTTTGTTAGTTAAACGTATCCCCTACTGTCAGTCCCTTCGGGATCCATGCCTCATTCATCTTAATGAAGGTGAGGTAATCAACACTTTTTTGACCGAGGCGACTTCTTTTGTCAGTGACAATGCCTCCTGCTGCACTGAAGGTCCTTTCTGACAGGACACTTGAAGCGGGGCAGGCCAGAAGTTCTATCGCAAACTGGGATAGCTCAGGCCACAGGTCAAGCCTGCACACCCAGTAGTCAAGGGGTTAATCGCTCCTCAGAGTGTCGATATCTGCAGTTAAGGCGAGGTAGTCTGCCACCTGTCGGTCGAGTCGTTCTCTAAGGCTGGATCCCGAAGGGCTGTGGCGATGTGTAGGACTGAAAAAGCTCTGCATGTCCTCCATCAACAACACATCTGTAAAGTGTCCTGTCCTTGCCGCCGTGGTCGTGGTAGGAGGAGGATTACTTTCACCTCTTCGCCACTTAGATTCCCATTGTGCTGTGACATCCACCTTATAAGTTTTTTAGTTTGGTTTTGAACTGCTGCATCCTTTCTGACTTCCGGTAATTTGGTAACATTTCTGCCACTTTCTGCTTATACCGGGGGTCTAGTAGCGTGGCCACCCAGTACAGGTCGTTCTCCCTCATTCTTTTTATACGAGGGTCCCTCAACAGACATGACAGCATTAAAGACACCATTTGCACAAGGTTGGATGCCGAGCTACTCATTTCCCGTTCCTCCTCCTCACTGATGTCATTGACGGTCTGTTCTTCCCCCAGCCACGTACAAGACCATGGGTCCCAGATAGGTGACAACAACGAGCACCCTGGGATGCCTGCTGTGGTTGGTCTTCCTCCTCCTCAAAGCCACATTCCTCCTCTGACTCCTCTTCCTCATACTCCTCTTGCAGCATTGCCGCAAGTCCAGCAAGTGATGATGACAATGCTGTTTCTGGTGGTGATGGTGACCACAACTCTTCCTCTTCATGCTCATCTACAGCCTGATCCAGCACTCTTCGCAGGGCACGCTCCAGGAAGAAAACAAATGGGATGAGGTTGCTGATGGTGCCTTCGGTGCGACTGACTAGGTTTGTCACCTCCTCAAAAGGACGCATGAGCCTACAGGCATTGTGCATGAGCGTCCAGTAAAGTGGCAAAAAAATTCCCAGCTCCGCAGAGGCTGTCCTAGCACCCCGGTCATACAAATACTCGTTGACGGCTTTTTCTTGTTGGAGCAGGCGGTCGAACATTAGGAGTGTTGAATTCCAACGTGTCGGGCTGTCGCAAATCAAGCGCCTCACTGGCATGTTGTTTCGGCGCTGAATGTCTGCAAAGTGCGCCATGGCGTGTAGGAACGCCTGAAATGACCACACACCTTCCTGGCCTGCTTGAGGACGTCCTTAAAGCCTGGGTACTTAGACACAAAGCGTTGTACGATGAGATTCAACATCGTACAACACATGTGACAACTTGCCCAAATTCAATGCCGCCAACAAATTGCTTCCATTGTCACACACCACTTTGCCGATCTCCAGTTGGGGGGCTGGGGGGTTCAGTTGATGTGCAGCCAGACGCCGCAGCAGAAGAGGACTCAGCTGAGGAGGTTATGGAAGAGGATGGAGTAGGAGGAGTAGAGAAGGTGGCAGTAGGCCTGCCTGCAAGTCGTGGCAGTGTCACCAACTCCGCTGCAGAGCCACGCATTCCATGCTTGGCTGCCGTCAGCAGGTTGACCCAATGCGCAGTGTAGGTGATATACCTGCCCTGACCGTGTTTGCAGACCAGGTATCAGTGGTCAGATGGACCCTTGTCCCAACACTGTATGCCAGAGATGCCATGACTTCCTTTTCAATCACCGAGTAGAGGTTTGGGATTGCCTTATTAGAAAAAAAAATTTGTCCGGGTACCTTCCACTGTGGTGTCCCAATAGCAACAAATTTTTTGAAGGCCTCAGACTCCACCAGCTGGTATGGTAAAAGCTGGTGGGCTAAGAGTTCCGTCAAGCCAGCTGTCAGACGCCGGGCAAGGGGGTGACTCTGTGACATTGGCTTCTTACGCTCAAACATTCCCTTAACAGACACCTGACTGTGGGCAGATGAGATGGAACTGCTCAAGGTGAGAGGTGGAGTGGCGGGTGGTTGAGAGGGGGCAAAGAGGACAGCAGTGGTTGATGTGGCTGAAGATGCTGGACCAGGAGAAGGATGGTGGCTTTGAGCTTGTGTGCTGCTTCTACTCGTCATCATGTGTTTATCCCATAAGCATTTGTGATGTGCGATCATGTTCCTTCGCAAAGCAGTTGTACCTAGGTGGGTGTTGGATTTCCCACGACTCAGTTTCTTTTGGCACAGGTTGCAAATGGCATCTCTGTTGTCAGAGGCAGACACACAAAAAAAATGCCACAATGCTGAGCTTTGCAATGACGGCATTCTGGTGGTGGCAACAGCATGCGTTGATTGGAGTGCTGTCTGGCTGACCCCGGGTGCCGATACATGCTGTCTGACTGTGCCACTAGCTCCTTGCGACGACCTCCCCCTGCTTCCAACTCGTCTCCTCCTTCTCTCTGTCTCCCCTTCTGAACTTTCCCCCTCTTCTTATTCTCTTCGAGCAGGCACCCACGTGGCATCCACGGACACATCGTCATCATCAACCGCTTCACTTGTATCTGACACCTAAGCAAAGGAAGCAGCAGCGGGTACAAAATCATCATCATCACACTGTACGTCCATGTGTGTAATGCTGCCTGACTGAGACATATCCCTGTTATCTACATCCCCTGGCAATAATGGTTGTGCATCACTAATTTCATCCAACTGATGTGTAAATAACTCCTCTGAGGGATCAAGTGAAGCGGCTGTGGTGGCTGTGGTGGTAGTGGTGGTGGTGGTGGTGGCGGCGGGCCAAAGCTGAGCTGGAGGAGGATGGTGTGTCAAGGTTCTTAGCGGAAGCTGTTGAAGATTGGGTGTCCTGTGTAAGCCAGTCAACTATTTTCTCAGAATTTTTTGGGTTCAGGGTACGGGGCCTCTGAACACTGGGCAATATTTCAGGGCTAGTGGAAATCACAGCACCATGAACACGACGGCCCCTGCGGCGTGGCCTGCCTCTGCCTGTCATTTTTTATTAGATAAGTGTTACTATGCGTGCAAGGTACTGTGCCACTCTATATAAGTGGTGGGCAGTGGGCACAGTACAGTATGTGTGGGCCTGGCTGACACACATGGGCTTGCAAATGTGATTAGATCACAGTTACATTTTAAATAGAATTTTTTTTTTTCTGAAAGGTATTTGGGCGAATGACACCCTGTAACGGTATGAGTGCAGGCCTAACCAGCCACTAGCCAGTGGACACAATAGAGTATTTGTGGGCGCCTGACACACACGGGCTTGCAAATGTGATTAGATCACAGTTAAATTTTAAATATATATATTTTTTTCTGAAAGGTATTTGGGCGAATGAAACCCTGTAACGGTATGAGTGCAGGCCTAACCAGCCACTAGCCAGTGAACACAATAGAGTATGTGTGGGCGCCTGACACACATGGGCTTGCTAATGTGATTAGATCACAGTTAAATTTTAAATATAATTTTTTTTTTCTGAAAGGTATTTGGGCGAATGACACCCTGTAACGGTATGAGTGCAGGCCTAACCAGCCACTAGCCAGTCAACACAATAGAGTATGTGTGGGTGCCTGACACACACGGGCTTGCAAATGTGATTTGATCACAGTTAAATTTTAAATATATATTTTTTTTTCTGAAAGGTATTTGGGCGAATGACACCCTGTAATGTTATGACTGCAGGCCTAACCAGCCACTAGCCAGTGGACACAATAGAGTATGTGTGGGTGCCTGACACACACGGGCTTGCAAATGTGATTAGATCACAGTTAAATTTAAAATAGATTTTTTTTTCTGAAAGGTATTTGGGTGAATGACACCCTGCAACGGTATGAGTGCAGGCCTAGCCAGCCACTAGTCAGTGGACACAATAGAGTATGTGTGGACGCCTGACACACACGGGCTTGCAAATGTGATTAGATCACAGTTAAATTTTAAATAGATTTTTTTTTTTCTGAAAGGTATTTGGGCGAATGACACCCTGTAACGGTATGAGTGCAGGCCTTACCAGCCACTAGCCAGTGGACACAATAGAGTATGTGTGGGCGCCTGACACACACGGGCTTGCAAATGTGATTAGATCACAGTTAAATTTAAAATAGATTTTTTTTTCTGAAAGGTATTTGGGTGAATGACACCCTGTAACGGTATGAGTGCAGGCCTAGCCAGCCACTAGCCAGTGGACACAATAGAGTATGTGTGGGCGCCTGACACACACGGGCTTGCAAATGTGATTAGATCACAGTTAAATTTAAAATAGTTTTTTTTTTCTGAAAGGTATTTGGGTGAATGACACCCTGTAACGGTATGAGTGCAGGCCTAGCCAGCCACTAGCCAGTGGACACAATAGAGTATGTGTGGGCGCCTGACACACACGGGCTTGCAAATGTGATTAGATCACAGTTAAATTTAAAATATATTTTTTTTTTCTGAAAGGTATTTGGGTGAATGACACCCTGTAACGGTAAGAGTGCAGGCCTAGCCAGCCACTAGCCAGTGGACACAATAGAGTATGTGTGGGCACCTGACACACACGGGCTTGCAAATGTGATTAGATCACAGTTAAATTTAAAATAGATTTTTTTTTTCTGAAAGGTATTTGGGTGAATGACACCCTGTAATGGTATGAGTGCAGGCCTAGCCAGCCACTAGCCAGTGGCCACAATACAGTATGTGTGGGCGCCTGACACACATGGGCTTGCAAATGTGATTAGATCACAGAAAAATATTAAATATAATTTTTTTTTATCTGCAAGGTATTTTTTGTCACACCCTGTATGAATGGTGTGCACTGTGCACACAGTGCTGTCTATGACTGAGCCTGCAGCCTCTCACACACGGGCAGCCAGGCAACTGCAATATATATATATATATATATATATATATATACATATATATGTAGAAAAAAAAAGAAAAGCAGACTGATGTACCAGCCCTGAAAAGGGCTTTTTGGGGTGCTGTCTGGATGCTGTCCTTACAGCAGATGAGTCTGTGGACACAGAACAATGCCCTAGCTAACGCTTTCCCTATTGAATCAGCAGCAGCTACACTCTCCCTCCTCTCTCTGTGAATGCAGATTCCGAATGAATCTAAAATGGATGCTGTCCTGAAGGTGGGAGGGTCTGCTGCTGATTGGCTGGAATGTGTCTGCTGACTGTGAGGTAGAGAGTCAAAGTTTACTCAATGATGATGTATAGGGGGCGGACCGAACATCGCATATGTTCGCGCGCAGCGGCGAACAAGCTATGTTCGCCGGGAACTATTCGCCGGCGAATAGTTCGGGACATCACTATACCAAATATGTTTACTTTTTTTTATTTATTTAGGTTTTACACAATAATATCATTTTTATAACAAACAAAAAATCCTGATTTAGTGTCTCCACAGTCTGAGAGCCATAGTTTTTTCAGTTTTTAGGCGATTGTCTCAGGTTGGGTATCATTTTTGCGGGATGAGATGACGGTTAGATTAGTACTATTTTGGGGTGCATATGACTTTTTGATTGCTTGCTATTACACTTTTTGTGATGTAAGGTAACAAAAAGATTGCTTTTTTGACACTTTTTTTATTTAAAAAAAATTACAGTGTTCACCTGAGGGGTTAGGTCATATGGTATTTTTATAGAGCAGGTACTTATGGACGTGGCAATACCTAATATGTCTACCTTTTTTAAATTTATCTAGGTTTTACACAATAATATCATTTTTAAAACAACAAAAAAAAACATGTTTTAGTGTCTCCATAGTCTGAGAGCCATAGTTTTTTTTTATTTTTGGGGAGATTGTCTTTTTTGCGGGATGAGATGATGGTTAGGTTGGCACCATTGTGGGGGGCATGCTCTTTTTTGATCGCTTGGTGTTGCACTTTTAGTGACCTAAGGTGACAAAACTAATGTTTTTTTAGCACAGTTTTTATTTAATTTTTTTGACAGTGTTAACCTGAGGGGGGTTATGGCATATGATATTTTCATAGAGCAGGTCGTTACGGACGTGGCGATACCTAATATGTATACTTTCTTTTATTTTTTAAGTTTTACACAATAATATTATTTTTGAAACAAAAAAAATCATGTTATAGTGTCTTCATAGTCTGAGACCCATAGGTTTTTTTTATTTTTTGGGCCATTGTCTCATGTCGGGGCTCATTTTTTGCGGGATGAGATGATGGTTGGATTGGTACTATTTTGGCGTACATGTGAATTTTTTGATCACTTTTATTAACTTTTTGGGGAATTAAGGTGGGCAAAATTTCCTTGTAGTTTATATTTTTAAATTTTTATGGTGTTCACCATGCGGGGAAAGTAACATGATCGTTTTATAGATCAGGTTGTTACAGCCGCGGCGATATCTAATATGTGTAGTATATTATTTATTTTATTTTTTTATTTTTATTCAGTGATAAATGTTTTTTTATATATTTACTTTTTTTCACTTTTTTTTTATTTATTTTTTACCCAGACCCACTTGGTTCTTGAAGATCCAGTCTGATGTCTGTATAATACAGTACAGTACACTATATAGTGTATTGTACTGTATTTTACTTACACTTTGTCTGAACAGATCTCTGCCTTTAGCACAGATCTGTTCAGCACCATGGACAGCAGGATTCCTGAGAAGGCATCCTGTTGCCATGGGAACCTTCCCAGTCTGCCACAACTGAGCAGACGGGGAAGGAGGGGAGCTCCCTCCCTCTGTGATCCCTTCCTGTCTGGGGGCTGCAAAGGCACAGCAGCCCCCCGATGGGAGAGAGAGGGAGATCCCTGACTGTTAACCTTTTCCATACAGCGTTCTGTACGGACCGCGGTATGGAAAGGGTTAAACGGCTGACATAGCACAGATGTCAGCCGTTTATACCAGAGTGTCAGCAATGTGCTGAAACTCTGGTATACCCACTGGACGCCAATGAATATTCAAGAGGGATGCGGGCGGGGGATCGCTATCCTGCCTCCCGCACAGCCCGCACCGCCTGCAATCCCCCCCTGCACCACCCGCCGGCATAAAATCAATTAGGGGTGCAGGAAAGGTGAAAAATCTATATTTTCGGCATTTTAACCCCTTAAGGACACAGGGCGTACAGGTACGCCCTTGTGCCCTGGTACTTAAGGACACAGGGCGTACATGTACGCCCTGTGTATTTTCAATCACCGCCGCGCGGCCGGCGGCGATCGGAACCCCGTGCCTGCTCAAATCATTGAGCAGGCACTTGGGGCAAATGCGTCGGGGGGTCCGGTGACCCCCCCATGTATGCGATCACAGAAAACCGCAGGTCAATTCAGACCTGCGGTTTTCTGCGTTTCCGGGTTATTCGGGTCTCCGAAGACCCGATAACCCGGAACAGGATGGTGATGGTGGTGTGATTTCACTCCACCAATCACCATCCAGCGATCCTGAGTGGTGATGGTGACATCACCACTCAGGATCGCTTTCTGATTGGTCTGTGGGCGTTCCGGCGGCAGATTCAAAAGAGGCAGGTGCTCCTCTCCTCCTCCTTTTGTGTTCTGGAGCCGGAGGAGAGAGGAGCTGCCTGCACGTGTCTGCTGCCACCGCTGCACCACTGCCTGCACCCGATCTGTGCCCCCAGGACCCGATCTCTGCCACCAGCACCCCCCCCATCAGGTACATAGGGACAGCTAGGGAAAGTTTGGGTTAGGCAGGGAAAAAAAGGGAAAGGTAGTTTTTTGAACTTTTATTGCATCACCCCAGTTAGGGTGTCTGGGGTCCACAGCACAGCTGTGTATCCCTAGACCCCCAGGGGTGCTGCCACTTGCCCCCCCCCACCTTTTTGGGGGTGCTTTTTTTTTGTGTACGCTGACTGTGGCCGGCACTTAGCGTCCGGCCACTGTTAGCGCATCGCACACCCCACTGCTGATCAACTTCGGACGGTTTTGAATTTTTCCCCCCACATTTTTTGCCCTTTTTTTTAGTTAGTTTAGTTTTTTGTTTTTCTGTTAGTTTTAGGGTGAGTTCGTGAACACCCGTGCCCCCACACACACGCACACCAAATAAAGATTTACACACACGCACATACACACGCAGACACACACTCCCCTATGGCCCGCCGGACGTTCTCGGCCAAGGAGGCATACGCCCAGCTTGCCTCCGACTCCGAGAGTCCCAGTGAGGATGAGGATGACCCCACATTCCTGTTGTCATCCGCATCCTCCTCATCATCTAGCATTGATGATGAGCCCCCAAGGCGGCGGAGACGCCGCCAGGCGGAGCAAGGGGACCGCCATGTTAGGGACCCTGTGGCCCACACTAGTATGAGCAGCTCTGGGGCTCGTACTGGTTTCCCGGCCCACCAGTTAAATCCACCGGAGCACCCTGCCGGTGAACTAGTCTGGTGTAGCCCAGAGCGATACGAGCCCGTGATTCCTGATTTTGTAGGCCAATCAGGAATCCAGATTTCCACAGTGGGCTACACTGAATATGACTTTTTTTGTCATTTTTTCAGTGACCCACTGGTAAATCTGATGGTGGAGCAGACGAATCTGTACGCCCAACAGTTCGTCGCTCAACATCCGGGCTCCTTTTTGGCCAGGCCTGGTGGCTGGACGCCGGTCAGTGCAGCCGAAATGAGGACATTTTGGGGCCTCGTGCTGCATATGGGCCTGGTCAAGAAACCCAGTGCCAGGCTATACTGGAGTGGGGACGTCCTATACCAGACCCCACTTTACAGTACAGCCATGACACGCTCCCGATTTGAGGCCATCCAGAAATGTCTGCATTATTCCGATAATGCAGCATGTCCCCCCCGAGGTGATCCTGCCCATGACCGTCTGTATAAGATACGGCCGGTCATCGATCACTTTGGGGCCAAATTCATGGAGGCCTATGTACCTGGAAGGGAGGTCGTGGTTGATGAGTCTCTCATTGCGTTCAAGGGGAGACTCATTTTCCGCCAGTATGTGCCTTCCAAGCGGGCGAGGTATGGCGTGAAGCTATACAAAATTTGTGAGAGTACCTCAGGGTACACTTACAAATTTTGTGTGTACTAGGGGCGAGATTCCCGGATTCAACCCCCAGAATGTCCCCCCACTCTGGGTGTTACCGGGAAACTTGTGTGGGACCTTATGTACCCACTGCTGGATAAGGGTTACCACCTGTACGTGGATAACTTTTATACCAGTATCCCCTTGTTCCAGTCCCTTGCCACCAGATCCACGTCCGCTTGTAGGACCGTGCGGAAAAATCAATACGGCCTCCCTGCCCACCCCCTCCAGGTACCTATCCCCAGGGGTGAGACCCGTGCCCTTACCACTGGAAACCTGTTGCTGGTCAGGTATAAGGACAAGAGGGATGTCCTTATGCTGTCCACAATTCATGGTAACGGCATCACCCCTGTCCCTGTGCGAGGTACCGCGGCAACGGTCCTCAAGCCCGATTGTATCGTCGCCTACAATCGGTATATGGGAGGAGCGGATCAAGTCCTCAAGCCATATAACGCCATGCGCAAAACCCGGGCATGGTACAAAAAAGTTGCGGTCTACTTGGTGCAGGTTGCCATGTACAACTCTTTTGTACTATCCCGAAGCGCTGGCAGCACAGGGACATTCCTCCAGTTCTATGAGGCAGTCCTCAAGGCCCTGATCTTTTCGGCCCGGGAAATAGCAGGCCGGTGTACCTCGGGAACTGTAGGCGCCCGGATCGTCCCTGGCCAACACTTTCCAGGTGTGGTTCCCCATACTGGAAAGAAGGGACGAACCCAAAAAAAGTGCAGAGTGTGTCGCAGGAGGGGGATACGGAAGGACACCCCTACTCAGTGCGACACATGCCCCGATCATCTGGGCCTCTGCATTGACGGTTGCTTCAGGGAGTATCACACTTCCATGGAGTACTAAATTTATATCCCAAATTAGCACTGACATCGGATAAAAAAAAAAACTGGTTCTCAGACATGAGACACCCAAAAAACCGAAAATAATTTATTAAAAGTAGACATATTAGGTATTGCCGCGTCGGTAATAATCTCCTCTATAAAAATGCCCCATGACCTAACCCCCCAGATTAACACGGTCCAGAAAAAAAAAAAAAAGGTGCAAAAAAAGTGTTTTTTTGTCACCTTACATAATAAAAAGTTTAATAGCAAGCGATCAAAAAGTCATATAGCCCCCAAAATAGTGCCAATAAAACCGTCGTCTCATCCCGCAAAAAATGAGCCCCCACATAAGATAATCGGATAAAATAAAAAAATAGAAAAAGACTCTTAGACTTTAGAGATACAATTTTTTTTTTTTTAGGGTATCAAAAAGGATAATATAGTCTAAAACCTAAATAATTGTAAAAAAGTAGACTTATTAGGTATCGCCGCGTCCGTAAGAATCTCCTCTATAAAAATACCCCATGACCCAACCCCCCAGATTAACACAGTCCAAAAAAAAATTAAATATTTTTTTTGTCACCTTACATAACAAAAAGTTTTATAGCAAGCAATAACAAAGTCATATAGCCCCCAAAATAGTGCCAATAAAACCGTCCGCTCATCTCGCAAAAAATGAGCCCCCACATAAGATAATTGGATAAAAGAAAATAAAAAAAATGACACTTAGACTTTAGAGATACCCCAAAAAAAATTGTATCAAAAAAGATAATATAGTCAAAAACCTAAATAATTGTAAAAAAAAGTAGACTTATTAGATATTGACGCGTCCGTAAGAATCTCCTCTATAACAATATCCCATGACCTAACTACCCAGATTAACACGGTTAAAAAAAAAAAACGGTGCCAAAACCGCTATTTTTGGCACTTTTCCATTTCAGTCCGTTTTTTCCGGTAACAAAACAAGGGTTAAAGGGAGTCTGTCAGCAGATTTACCCCTTTTTAACAGTTGCCATACCGCTGTAGCCGCAAAACAGATGATTAACACGGTACCTTTATATGCTTTGGTGGACTTTTAAATATGCCAAAAACGAACTTTGATGAGGGCTCGCAAGTGCCCAGGGCGGAGTCCACCGTGTTGGAGCCCAGGCAGCTCTGCCTCTTCGGCTCTTATCCCCGCCCAGCCTCCTCCTCTGCTCGCCTATCTGTTGTCTCTCCCCCTCAGCGAGATCCCGCGCCGACGCGATGACTTGCTTGGTCGGGGCATGCACATAAGCTACTGCGATGCCGTGTCAGCAATGGGCATGGCAGTGCGCATGCCCCGGCCAAGGAAGTTATCGCATCGGCGCGGGATCTCGCTGAGGGGGAGAGACAACAGATAGGCGGGCAGAGGAAGAGGCTGGGCGGGGATAAGAGCCGAAGAGGCAGAGCTGCCTGGGCTCCAACACGGTGGACTCCGCCCTGGGCACTTGCGAGCCCTCATCAAAGTTCGTTTTTGGCATATTTAAAAGTCCACCAAAGCATATAAAGGTACCGTGTTAATCATCTGTTTTGCGGCTACAGCGGTATGGCAACTGTTAAAAAGGGGTAAATCTGCTGACAGACTCCCTTTAACAACCAAACAAAAGTTAATATTTATTAAACAGTTGCCTAGTAATTAGATTTTTATTAGATTTTATTATCACATGGGGTTTATATAATTTTACTTTTTAGAATTAGTGATTTTTAAAAATACCTTTATTAGTGATTATCTGGGTATAGGTATGTATATACCAACAGAGTGTGCTACAATTTCACAAGAATTTGTATACATATATTTCTTATGACCGGGGAGTAGTAGCCCCTACACATAACATTTACTAGTGATACAATAAGTCAGTAGGTTTAGGAAGTTCGAGGATCCAGTCAAATTATTAATAAAGATAATAGATAGTAGTGAGACAAGGTCTGAGAGAAGGGGCAGGGCAGACAAACTGCTTACCCTACAAGGCCCTCAAAAGACTGCTCAGCCCAGGGTGACCCCCTGATGGTGGAGGTTCCCTGTCCCCGAACCTAAAAACTAAACAAATCCCTAGGTTGACCCTATCCAGGGAAAAATATTATAATAACGATAAATCAGGAATGGAGGGTGGTTAAGTATAGATGGGGTCACCACCTACCCCTTCCAGAGGATTAGAAAAATAGGGATGAGATTCACAATTATATTATAGGAGTGAGAGAGAGTTTCAGATAATACGGAAATCACCATCCCACTCACGAGTACAATACGCACGTTTTTAAATTATGCACATCTTAATACATATATACCACGACGCGTTTCGCCTGTATACAATCAGGCTCATCAGGAGGTAGATAAAAAAACGAACAGAGTCCAATTAAGATGTAGATGTGATTAATAATATAGATGGTGAAAATGAAGCGATACTTAGCTACCGATGTTCAATAGGGAAGGCGTGGATAGAACATTACCAGAGGGCATGATAATTACAGCCATAGGGGATAAACCTAGAAGGATGTAAATAAAAGTATGAGGAGGACGCTTAGGTCAAAAAGTCACCACAACTATAAGTAAAAGTCATTGTAAGAACACTAAGATAGACTTTGAGGACTTACATGATGATGGTGCTGGCAAAGTCTCCCCCAGTAGCCTGTTTTAGGCCCAGGTACCGTGTCATTGGAATCGCAGCCCATTTATAGGGACCGATTCCAATTTCCGGACGCCGGAGGCACACTTCCGGTTTCCTGGAACGCATGGTGGAACGCATTGGGCCTCCGCGTCTTACGTCACTTCCGGCGCCGTGGAACGCATCGTGAGCCGCATATGGCTCGATGCCGGCGCCGGAGGGCGACTGTGGCTGGCATTCAATGCAGATTAACGCAACAGCTGATTGCAGGAATGGGAAGAGGCCAGTATAGATTTATTATATATAAAATTGGGAGCTAACGATAATAGAATCCTCGGGTGAGGAATGTGTCACGGTACCTGGAGGCATAAAAGGCCCTCATTGTCAGCCCCCCTAAGGAAAAGTATCACAGAATGAACCAAAGATACTAATGAGAAATATAGATCATGATGTGAAGAACATATAAACCTGTCTCAATGATAGTTTCATTAAAATTGAGAGGTCCTATGTAGTATTTGAAGATAAGGGTAATCGATAATTTTTAACCCATTAGTCATATAGTGCTTTTCGCACTGATAGGCACAGAAGCCCTGGGTCACATACCAATAATTCAGTAAAGAATTTGCTGAGGAAAGTAAAAATTGCCCCAGACAGGGAGGGTAATTAAATAAAGCAAGCAAAGTTTAGTCTTTCATTGAGTCCAAGGGGGGACTGGGATTGGAAACGATAAATCCAAGAGGACTCTTTTTGGAGAATCCTTCTATCCCAGTCACCCCTCCTCTCAGGAAAGGGGACCACCTCCAGAACCGAAAAACGAGCCAACCTTATATCGCCTTGATGGCAACTATTAAAATGATTGGCCACTGGAGTATCTTTTAATTTTTTGATGTCATTTAGGTGTTCACAGATTCTTCTCCGTAATTCCCTCTTAGTTTTGCCAATGTAGTCCAGAGGGCAACTACACTGGCAAATATAGACTACGCCTTTGGTTTTGCAATTGGCGAAGTCACGAACCACAAATTGTCGCTGAGTCACTGATGTTCTATCCACGCCTTCCCTATTGAACATCGGTAGCTAAGTATCGCTTCATTTTCACCATCTATATTATTAATCACATCTACATCTTAATTGGACTCTGTTCGTTTTTTTATCTACCTCCTGATGAGCCTGATTGTATACAGGCGAAACGCGTCGTGGTATATATGTATTAAGATGTGCATAATTTAAAAACGTGCGTATTGTACTTGTGAGTGGGATGGTGATTTCCGTATTATCTGAAACTCTCTCTCACTCCTATAATATAATTGTGAATCTCATCCCTATTTTTCTAATCCTCTGGAAGGGGTAGGTGGTGACCCCATCTATACTTAACCACCCTCCATTCCTGATTTATCGTTTTTATAATATTTTTCCCTGGATAGGGTCAACCTAGGGATTTGTTTAGTTTTTAGGTTCGGGGACAGGGAACCTCCACCATCAGGGGGTCACCCTGGGCTGAGCAGTCTTTTGAGGGCCTTGTAGGGTAAGCAGTTTGTCTGCCCTGCCCCTTCTCTCAGACCTTGTCTCACTACTATCTATTATCTTTATTAATAATCTGACTGGATCCTCAAACTTCCTAAACCTACTGACTTATTGTATCACTAGTAAATGTTATGTGTAGGGGCTACTACTCCCCGGTCATAAGAAATATATGTATACAAATTCTTGTGAAATTGTAGCACACTCTGTTGGTATATACATACCTATACCCAGATAATCACTAATAAAGGTATTTTTAAAAATCACTAATTCTAAAAAGTAAAGTTAATATTTATTACCCTGATACTGCAGTTTACAGAAATGCCACATTTGTGGTCATAAACTGCTGTATCAGTAAAAGGGAGGCCGCAAAAGGAAAGGACCGACATGGTTTCTGGAAGGCCGATTTTGATGGCCTTTTTTATTGACACCATGCCCCTTTTGAAGCCCCCCTGATGCCCCCCTAGAGTAAAAACTCCCTAAAAGTGACCCCATCTAAGAAACTACACCCCTCAAGGTATTCAAAACTGATTATACAAACTTTATTAACCCTTTAGGTGTTCCTTAACAGTTAATGGCAAATGGAGATGAAATTTCAGAATTTCAATTTTTGGTAACCTTGCCTCACAAAAATGTAATATAGAGCAACCAAAAATCATATTTACCCTAAAAATACTCCCCAAAAAAATGCCACCTTATCCCGTAGTTTCCAAAATGGGGTCACTTTTAGGGAGTTTCGACTCATGGGGTGCATCAGGGGGGTTGAAACAGGACACGGTGTAAATAAACCGGTCCATAAAAATCAGCCCTCCAAAAACCAAACGGCGCACCTTTCACTCTACGCCCTGCTGTGTGGCCGTACAGTAGTTTACGGCCACATATTGGGTGTTTCTGTAAACAGCAGAGTCAGGGCAATAAAGATACAGTCTTGTTTGGCTGTTAACCCTTGATTTATTAGTGGAAAACATGGGTTAAAATGGAAAATAAGGCCAAAAAATGAAATTTTCTAATTTCATCCCCATTTGCCAATAACTCTTGTGCAACACCTAAAGGGTTAACAACGTATGTAAAATCAGTTTTGAATACCTTGAGGGGTGTAGTTTCTTAGATGGGGTCACTTTTAGGGAGTTTCTACTCCAGGGGTGCATCAGGGGGGTTGAAACAGGACGCGGTGTAAATAAACCGGTCCATAAAAATCAGCCCTCCAAAAACCAAATGGCGCACCTTTCACTCTACGCCCCGCTGTGTGGCCGTACAGTAGTTTACGGCCACATATTGGGTGTTTCTGTAAACAGAAGAGTCAGGGCAATAAAGATACAGTCTTGTTTGGCTGTTAACCCTTGATTTATTAGTGGAAAACATGGGTTAAACTGGAAAATAAGGCAAAAAAATGAAATTTATAAATTTCATCCCCATTTGCCAATAACTCTTGTGCAACACCTAAAGGGTTAACGACGTATATAAAATCAGTTTTGAATACCTTGAGGGGTGTCGTTTCTTAGATGGGGTCACTTTTAGGGAGTTTCTACTCCAGGGGTGCATCAGGGGGCTTCAAATGGGACATGGTGTAAATAAACCAGTCCATAAAAATCAGCCTTCCAAAAACCATACGGCGCACCTTTCACTCTACCCCCCGCTGTGTGGCCGTACAGTAGTTTACGGCCACATATTGGGTGTTTCTGTAAACGGCAGAGTCAGGGCAATAAAGATACAGTCTTGTTTGGCTGTTAACCCTTGCTTTGTTAGTGGAAAAAATGGGTAAAAATGAAATATTAGACAAAAAAATGAAATTCTCAAATTTCATCCCCATTTGCCAATAACTCTTGTGCAACACCTAAAGGGTTAACAACGTATGTAAAATCAGTTTTGAACACCTTGAGGGGTGTAGTTTCTTAGATGGGGTCATTTTTGGGTGGTTTCTATTATGTAAGCCTCGCAAAGTGACTTCAGACCTTAACTGGTCCCTAAATATTGAGTTTTTGTGAATTTCTGAAAAATTTCAAGATTTGCTTCTAAACTTCTAAGCCTTATAACATCCTCAAAAAATAAAATATCATTCCCAAAATGCTACAAACATGAAGTAGACATATGGAGAATGTAAAGTCATCACAATTTTTGGGGGTATTCCTATGTATTACAGAAGTAGAGAAACTGAAACTTTGAAATTTGCAAATTTTTCAAAATTTTTGTTAAATTAGGTATTTTTTGGTGCAAAAAAAAAATTTTTGGACTAAATTTTACTAGTGTCATGAAGTACAATATGTGACGAAAAAAAAATGCCAGAACGGCCTGGATAAGTCAAAGCGTTTTAAAGTTATCAGCACTTAAAGTGACACTTTCTGATCCCCGAGGTCAGGGACTGGAGGGATCAGAAACTGCAGAAAGTGCAGCAAACTGCAGGTCTGAATTGACCTGCGGTTTGCTGCAATCGCCAACATGGGGGGGTCACAGGACCCCCCGGCGCAACTAGCCAAGGTGTCTGCTCAATGATTTGAGCAGGCACCGGGTTCCGATCACCGCCCGCCCGCCAGGCGGCAGTGATCGGAACCATACATGAAGTACCGGTACGTCATGTGTTCTAAGTACCAGGACAACATGATGTACCGGTACGTCATGTGTCTTGAAGAGGTTAAGGCCCTGAGGTTTTTTTTTTTGTGCTCCCTGCCTTTCCAGAGCCATAACTTTTTTTATTTTTCTGTTCACATAGCCATATGAGGGCTTATTTTTTCTGGGACAAGTTGTACAAGTTACCACCATTTAATATTGCATAGGATGTAGTGGGAAGCGGGAAAAAATTCCAAATGGGGTAAAATTGCAAAAAAAAAAAAGCAATTCCACCACAGTTTTACAGGTTTTTTATTTACAACGTTCGATGTGCGATAAAACTGACTGGTTGCTTTTATTCTACAGGTCAGTACAAATCCAGTGATACCTTATATGTTTAGTTTTTCTTGCGCTTTGATAGTGATAAAAAAAATTAAAAAGTGTTAAAAAAATCAGTTTTATGTTTTTGTTGCCCCTATAACTATTTTGTAATTATGTGTACAGAGCTCTATGGGGGCTCTTTTTTTGTGGGGTGAATCAAACTTTTCATTGCGACCATTCTGGGGTCTGTATGATTTTTCTATCATGGGGAATATATTTTTATATTTGTATATTATGGGCGTTTTTGCACATCACGAAAAGGGGGGTGATTTGAATTTTTATGTTTTCTTATTTATTTAAACTTTTAGAATTGACTACGGCATCTAAGGGGTTAATTGTCCACAATGGGCATTACTGTCGGTTGTGGACATGATCCGTGGGTGTCTGCTAAAAGAAGCAGGCAGCCACCCGCGGCTATGGCGCCCACAGAAGGCAAGAGCAGGCACCATTTTTAAACACCCACCCAGCACCGTACATGTATGGCGCTGGGCATGAATGGGTTAATGTAATGGCTCTGTGAACATACTATAACATATGTATAAATAAATATATATAGTAAACCAATGCTTGTCATCTGACCTAAACCCAGTAGAGATGGTTTGGAATGGGTTGGAGTCGGACCACACAATGGAGGAACAAGAACAACAGCTATATTCTATATATAAGTATAGTTAATGGTTAAATAGTTTTTGATTACTGTATAATTTGTTTATGTGTTATCATCACACAATCGAAAAACTATGGGCAACCACCACTCTTCCAAAAGGTGGTTTATATTGGCTATGACAATAGAAATTTCTGTTTAAATTCGTTTTATTAACCACTTCTGAACATCTATATGTAAGCTAGAGGTTGCAGGGCAGTTTTATCCATGCCTCAAGATAACTGGTCAGTCCTGCATGCTTACTATATCGAATTGTATATTACAGCTGACATATTGCTGCAACGGTCAGGTATGAGATATCTCAGATCCTGCCCATTTAACTGTTTAGATGCCACAGTCAATAGTGACTGTGGAATCTAAATGGTTAGGCAGAGAAGGGGTTTCCTCTTTTACTAAACAGCCTTTCTCCCATGCTCGCTGACTGTGAGGTCTGAGAGGTTGTCATGGCATCTGGAAGCCTAGCACTGATATCTGCCTTATCAGTACTATACTATACATCCTGCTAAAGAGTGTAATAGGATAGCACTAAAAGGCATACTGCACTGTACAAAAGTATTGCAGTGTATTATGTAAGCAATCACATATTAAAGTCCACTTGTAAGACTAAAGAAAAGAGTTGAAAAAATGTAAAATAATTTTGAAAGCGATTAAAAAAGAAAGTGCAAAAGAATCCCTCTCCTCATGTATCACATAAAAAATAGAAACAATTATAAATACAGGCACAAATATCACTGTGCCTGTAAAATTCTGAACTACTAGAATGTCATGTTATTTATTCCCGAACAATTAAATATTATTATTAATTTTTTTAAGCAAGAACTACTGTGACAATTACCCCAAAATGGTACAAATAAAACTGCAGTTCACTCAGAAAACAGCTCGATTGTCAAAAATTGGGTCAGGAAAGACGGGCATGAAGAAGCAAAAATGTCAAAGCCAGATTTGTCTGTGTGAGAAGGTGTTAATTTCTTTGTAATATCAATTTTTGTAGATTATGGTAAATTAAATCAATTTTTGGAGCAGAATTTTATTATAATATGGAGGGACTGATAGAAGCTGGAAATTGGGGAGAAAAATGTCAATTGTTATTTAGTGTAGAAATATTTAAGGTTATAAACTTAAGCTGTGTAATGTTAGACTCTGAAAGCATGTAGAACTGCATAGATTTTAAAGTGGACTAACAATTTACAATTATGGGACACAAAATGAAGCATAGTCACACAATGAAAAATATTACCTCTATTAGCTGTACAGGATATTGGGTATCATTTTGGGTTTCTGTAAGTACCAGAATGGCAGAGCTTGAGGGTTTCCGATGGAAGACATAATTATTATTAAGACAAGGGTGGATTGCATTGTCTAGATGAGAAATTGGGGTTATGTTTTTAAAAAAGTTAGCATATATTAAACTTTTCTACTATGTATTGATATATGTATAGTACATAATATGTCAACTGATGTTTTTAGGACTGAATATACAGCATAATGTTGTAGGGGCTATAAAGTGGGTTGACAGTACGGATAATATATTGTGACCTTATTATTTTCTATTTTTTCATTTTTTATTCTATTACCTTTTTTAAACTTTTTCTTCCTTTTTAGTACCTTTCTTATACTTTTTTGTAAATTTTTGCATATCAACTATAAAAAATTGTTAACCTTTTTTAAATATTTTCTATTTTTTTTTTCATTAATAGCATCAATAAATTGTTAACAGTACTACATATATTGTGGTTATTATACACAACCCTAGGTAATTATGAGTGCCTCCCACATTTATAATTTATTATAATCAATTTATTATAATCAATTTCATTCCGTGACACAAGGGTGAGTCGCTGGGTAGAGCACTTATCAAGATTTATTTCAGTTCGGAACAGCCACTGACCCAATTCACATATTGCGATTAATATACACAACCCCATCTATTTTGAGTGCCTCCCAGATTTAAAACTTTATTACATAATTATTATTAAGACAAGGGTGGATGGCATTGTCAAGATGAGAAATTGGGGTTATGTTTCAAAAAAAGTTAGTATATATTTAACTTTTCTTCTATGTATTGATACATGTATAGTACATAATATGTCAACTGATGTTTTTTAGGACTGAATATACAGCATAATGTTGTAGGGGCTATAAAGAAGGTGGACAGTATGGATAATAAACGGTGCAACTGAAACACTGTCATAGGAAATCCAGTCTGAATAAGGGGTGGTTTGTGCTCTATGTTTTTTTTCTAAACTGTCATGTATAGCAATTTAAAGTGTTAAGTGTCTAATGATACAGACAAAATCCCATTCTTATCATGGGGTTGCAGAAAATTTAATGTGCACCTCAATAAAAATCAAACATGCATTTTGTGTCCTACAGAGTTATTTTTTTTAAAGAAAGTCTATTTTATCATTGTGTTTTTATACAATTTGACAATGTAAATTTAAAAAGAGACTAAACCTAAACCTCATGCTATTTTCTATATGTAGTTTTTTATGTGCAATGTATCATAACATCTCTAATAGTCTACCATCTACATCTTTCAATCTCATGCCAGATCACAGTCAGGATATAACACGTTGTTAAAATAAAGTTCTTTGGAGCCCATACCTTAGGGAGCGTTCAGACTGGAAATGTTTCTATCTGGTCGCAGTCCAATTTTAGAACTATCAATAGATGAAAACACTCAGGGGTGCACCACCAATGAGGCCAAGGTGAGGCGATCGCCTCAGGCAGCATCAGGTAGGGGCAAGAGGGGGGCAGCGGAAGGGCCATGGGCAATAAGCACATTTATTGTGGCCAGGGCCGTCTTTAATATTGATTGGACCCTGGGCAAGAATTTACTTGGCCCCCTGGATCCCCCCCCCCCCGCTTTTTGCTGTACTTGCTATACAGCAGCACTTACCTGTCACATCCAGGGCCTCCAGGTGACGTCTTCTCTCTGTCATTATCTTCTCTGTAGATCTTCTCTCTCATCATCTTCTCCACTCTGTCTGGACAACTTCTCTCAGCCGCCTCGTCTCTGCAGAGTGTGACACACAGACATCTTAGCTTCCTCACATTCTATCATTATCCCCCAACTGGAGTCTCCACAGTGTTATCCTGCTGCCTTCTCTGCCTATAGGGGGTGCAGAGGTAGCATTCGCTACCGGGCCCAGGAGCATGAAGGGGCCCAAAGACACTTGTGCCGCATAAGAAGACACAGAAAGCACTGAGGGAAGGGGGGCCCAAGCTGAATTCTTGCACCGGAGCCCATGAGCCTTTAGTTACGCCCCTGCCCCCCCCAATACCCCCAAATACTTTCCCGAAGAAACATTACTGCCCCCCATAGTAATAGTGCTCCTCATAGTCCCACCAATAGTAATTCCCTTCTAGAATCCCCTCAATAGTAACACTGCCCCAACCGTGATAATGCTCCTCAACAATGCCCCCATTATTAGAAGAGCCCTCCCATATTAATAATACCCTCACAGAGCCCCAATAGAAATAAGGCCCCCTATTGTTCCCCCAGTGGTAATAAAGCTCCCTACAGACCCCTCGGTAGTAATAAGGCAGATCTATAAGACCCTCCTATAGAGCCCCCAGTAGTAATAAGACCACCTATAATGTCCCCTGGATCTGCAGTGCCCCCTGCAGTTATAATCCTCCCTCCACCATACAGTCCCATGTAAATAACATCACCTCCTCCCCAGCCGGCTCTAACGCACAATCCCATGTAAACATCACCCCCTAAGTCTACTTTCACACTTGCGTTCGTGCGGTTCTATCCTGTACTTGTACAGGACGGATCCGCACCGATAATACAAATTATTCGTTTGTATCAGATTTAAATTTCTAAGTCCCAATACGGATCCGTCCTGACTTACATTGAAAGTCAATGGGGGACGGATCCGTTTACAATTGCACCATTTTGTGTCAATGCAAAGGGATCCGTCCCCATTTACTTACATTGTAAGTCAGGACAGATCCGCAAGGCCATGCGGACACAAAAACGCTGCTTACAGCATTTTGGGGTCCGCCTTCAAAACGGAACGGGGGGCTATACGGAGCTGAACGAATGCATTCTGAATGGATCCGCATCCATTCAGAATGCATTGGGGTTAAACTGATGCATTTGGGGCTGCTTGTGAGAGACCTGAAACGGATCTCACAAGCGGATCCCCAAACGCAAGTGTGAAGGTAGCCTAAACATTAAGGCCCATGTACATAAACATCATTCCCCCCCCACCATCCACTTTCAACATACAGTCCCATGTAAATAACATCACTCCCTCCCCCAGCCACCTCAAGCACACAGTTCCATGTCAATAACATCCCTCCCTTCAGCCCTAACATACATCCTAGTTAAATAACTACAACTCCCAGCATTGCTCTGCCTCTCCCTTCACTTACCTCTCCAGTCCTCATATACAGACATCAGCATTAGGCTCCTTTTCCTCTTCACTCCGGTCCAATCCTGCACTGGTCACATGATGGTGACATCATCCAGGTCATCCTATCACAGCCTGTTTTGCTGATCACATGACCTGTGATGTCACCACAGGTCCTTCAGCTCTTCCCAGTGTATTAGATACAA
Source organism: Bufo gargarizans (assembly GCF_014858855.1). Taxonomy (NCBI): domain Eukaryota; kingdom Metazoa; phylum Chordata; class Amphibia; order Anura; family Bufonidae; genus Bufo; species Bufo gargarizans. The sequence goes on along the minus strand of NC_058081.1, from coordinate 440,738,016 downwards.
TTGTATTGCCGTTCTGTGTACGGCAATACAGTTGTATCTAGCAGGCAGGCAGGACATTCGGGCCTGGGAAAAAACATCCGGGGCCCAGGCCCCGAATGTTTTAACCTAGCGACGCCCCTGGACTAGTGAATGGGAGTCGGGAAACAGAGCTCCCTTGGGCCCCCAGGAGCAACTGGGCCAGGGGCAGCTGCCCCTTTTGCCCTGTGGCAAAGACGGCCCTGATTGTGGCAAAGGGGTTAGGTACAGTTTTTGCCTCAGGCAGCAGAATGGCTAGGTGCACCACTGAAAACACTGACCCATTCAACTGAATCAGTACATTCACATGGACGATTTTCTGCAAGGATCATCTGTCCATAAAGAGAAAATTGCAGCATATATTCTGTCCATTTTTCCTGCAAGAATCATTTATTCAAATTAATAGGTCAGAACATGGAAGAGTTTCCCATAAGCCATTTGAAAGGACCCTTCTAAGTTTCTCCAATATAATATTGACACACCTCATATCTCTTTGTGCAGGTCAGATGAAGAAATAAGACAACTTACAGTCAGGTCCATAAATATTGGGACATTGACACAATTCTAACATTTCTGGCTCTATACACCACCACAATGGATTTGAAATGAAACGAACAAGATGTGCTTTAACTGCAGATTGTCAGCTTTAATTTGAGGGTATTTACATCCAAATCAGGTGAATGGTGTAGGAATTACAACAGTTTGCATATGTGCCTCCCACTTGTTATGGGACCAAAAGTAATGGGACAGAATAATAATCATAAAACAAACTTTCACTTTTTAATACTTGGTTGCAAATCGTTTGCAGTCAATTACAGCCTGAAGTCTGTAACGCATAGACCTCACCAAACGCTGGGTTTCATCCCTGGTGATGCTCTGCCAGGCTTCTACTGCAACTGTCTTCAGTTCCTGCTTGTTCTTGGGGCACTTTCCTTTGTTTTGTCTTCAGCAAGTGAAATGGATGCTCAATCGGATTCAGGTCAGGTGATTGACTTGGCTATTGCATAACATTTCACTTATTTCCCTTAAAAAACTCTGTGGTTGCTTTTGCAGTATGCTTTGGGTCATTGTCCATCTGCACTGTGAAGCGCATCTTGTTGCATGGGGGTCCAGGTAATAACTGGTGTGCTGGATACCTGGGTGTGGTTGTTTGTAAGTGTGTTGTATGGTGTGCTTGCCTTCCGATCAAGTTATTGTATACAGTCTCCTCTTTTTCCTTGCAGCTAGGCCGCTGGAGACTCCTGTTCATCTGTGTCTGGGATGAACAGGTCGTCTCTGCCCTTTCTTTATTTGAGGGATTATCAGGGCGACTCCTAGATTTCCTGGGTATGAGCCGTCCTACCATCCAGGTCCACTCATACGATGAGGAGTTAGGGCTAGGATTAGGTGACCTGCTCCCTTATCCCAGTTGCTGGCCTAGTTGCTATCCCTTCTGCTTCCCATTGTATGGTGGGGAGTTTCCCCCACTCTCCACCGTCACAGGATCTCTACATGCAAAACCAATAATTTAACCTCTACGCTATAACACTACCTTACAGAGATGCATGTTTTATCATTAAGCCAATTCAAAGCAATATTGTGACATGCTAGCAGAACCATTAACAGGCTGCATCGTTCCACACAATCACTTAGTGGCCACGCATACTCCCATGCTCCCTCATACATAGCTGATGACATAGTACTGCAAAATCATTTTTTAAAGGCTGTTCATCTCTTGGTACACATTTTGGGATATGTTGGGCTGAGACCCACTTTTACATAACTCAAGTAAATATAGTAGACATTTCCCCAAATTATTCCTCCTTCTATACACTTAGCACAAATGATGAAAGTTTAATATTTTAGGTGCACTCAAGTATGAACAATATTATACACAATCTAAAATGATATGTACGTTGAAAAATGTGTTGTCTTCTCTAATAACTTACATGATGGGTATTACAAAGTTTTAGCCACTAAGCTTTATTTCTTCTCTTGTTATATGACTTTCTACTGCACAGAATATAGTTAGAATGGGATATCACTTGGTTATGCATGTTACATTTTGTACATGGTTGGATAATACCTAAATTGGCCAAGGAACTGTAAGACACTTGGATAATTGATAGATCTCAGTAGTACAGGTAAGTAAAAGGATTGTTGTTATATCCCTAGTGTAAAACCTACTTGGGAACTGACATGTTTTGAAAAGCTCTCAACATTTAAAATTGTGACTGATTCTTCCCTGCTCCGTGTTGTTCAGAGATTTGTCTCGTTCCTCTCTACAATCCAACTTAATGCTTTTCCAACCTCATGTTTAACCATTACAAAAAGCTCCCAAGTCAAAATGCCACCATTACATCTCAAAATGGGAATCATCCACATATGACATTACTTGAGAGAGTTGCATATCAAATTGTGCCAATATTTCCCGCAATATCATAAAATCGGTAAGTCTGACTGGTGCTTTTCACTTTTATGCTTTAAGTCTGAAAATTGTATTTTTTGTACCTTAAAATTACAAGACGCTTTTGGCTTAAAAGAATAAATTAAATCTGAGCCAAACCATACCTCAGCTGTGATGCAAGGACCAACTGATTTGTTTTCCATCTGGGAGATTAAATCCTACAGCCAAAGAAATGGCACCACAATAATTAGCTGTCAATCAAACAGCAAAACGACAGACTGCTTAGGATAATTGAATGGGCTGCAGCTTCTCATTAGGTGTTGTAGTAGTTACACTTCTATGTCTACATCCCTCTCTGTTATAGGGCACAGCAGAATTGTAAAAGCAACTGTACAAGGTTATTTCTTTAGAAGAGATTTGCTGTATTAAGATGTTTATGGAACTATATTTACAAGATAATAAAAGATACAAAAATACGAAATAGCATAAAAGTTAAATAGATTTCATTGGCTGTACTATTCTTTAAATAAGGTGTTTCATTCATTCCCATTGCCCTAGGTGTATAAAATCAAGCACCTAGCTCAGTGATGGCTAACTTCTGGCACTCCAGCTGTGGTAAAACTACAACTCCCAGCATGCTCAATTAATTTCTATTGAGTTCGAAAAAACAGCTAAGCAAGTGTGCATCTTGGGAGTCATAGTGTTACGACAGCTGGAGTGCCGGAGGTTAGCCATTACAGACCTAGCTTACTGAATTTGAGAGTGGTACTGTAATAGGATGCCACTGTTGCAGTAAGTCAGTTCATGAAACTTCTTTCTTCCTAAATATTCCACAATCAACTATGAGTGGTATTATCGCAAAGTGAAAGTGTTTAGGAACCCTAGCAACACAGCCACAAAGTGGCAGACCACATAAAATGACAGAGTGAAGTAGTCAAGTGCTGAGGCAAATAGTGCATAAAAGTTGCCAATGCTCTGCTGACTCAACAAATGCAAACCTCTTCTGGCATTAACTTCAGCACACAATGGCATGGGTTTCCTTGGAAGAGCAGCTGCATGCGAGTCTTTCATCACCAAGACAATGCTAAGCTTCAGACGCAGTGGTGTGAAGAAAGCTGCCACTGGACTCTGGAGCAGTTGAAATATGTTCTGTGGAGTGACTAATCACACTTCTCTATCTGACAATCTGATGGACGAGTTTGAGTTTGGTGAATGCCAGGAGGAAGGACATTGCTTAACTTGTGCCAACTGTAAAGTTTGGTGGAGGCATAATGAATATGCAAAAATGCACAAAGCAAGGTCTATAAAGGCATGGTTGTGTAAGTTTGGTGTGAAAAAACTTGACAGGCCCACACAAAGCCCTGACCTCAACCCCAAGGTGTCTGGCCATTGGCTGGTGACAATTAGGAAAAGTACAATAGTTAGGACAAGTGTGTTGGCCTATCGGTAGAGACAGAGACACGTTGCTGGCAATCGAACTGCAGCCTGTGTGAAGGTACAGAGCAGGCCTGATGGCAGGACCTCCCGGGAACAAGAAAGGACATTGATCAAGCACCACTAGCAGTTTAAACTTTGTTAGTTTTAGCTCAATCGCATAAAGTTTTCCAAGAGATCTTTTCTTTTTGGAAGGAAACATATTTAAAAATCTTTACCAAATTAGTTTTCCAAAAAGAAGTAAGATATACTAATTTTCTTATATTTTACCAGAAACAAGAGAAGTGCTGGTGGGACTACTGTACACCTTATTAAAGATAAGTGAAGTTTTCGATTTGATCACTTAGGGTACTTTTACACTTGCGACAGAGGATTCCTGCAAGCAGTTCCGTCGCAATCCGGCAATCTGGTCGCAAACGGGTGCATTTGTGAGATGGATCCTGATGCGGATCCGTCTCACAAATGCATTGCAATGCTGGATCCGTCTTTCCGGTTGTCATCTGGAAAAATGGATCCACTATTTATTTTCTTCACAGATTTAATGGTCTGCGCATGCGCGGACGGAAAGAACAGATCCGTTTTGCAGGAACACTTAGGGCTGGATATGGCATTAATGCATTTCAAAGGAAATTAATGCATTTTCTCCAGCCAAAAAATGTAAGAGGGACAGAACTGATACATACTGAACGAAATGCTCTCCATTTAGAATGCATTAGGATAAAACTGATCAGTTTTTTTCTGGTATTGAGCCCCTTGGAAGGAACTCAATACCGGAAAACAAAAACGCTGGTGTGAACGTACCTTTAGCTGAATTTTTCCCAAAAATGTGTTTCATTGCAAATTAGTTCTTCACGAAGCACATTAAATCAGGTCTAAACCTGCTTGCAGTTAAACTTCAGGGAGAATGCATCCTGGTGTACATCACTGTGCAATGCATCAACATGCATAGTTAATCCTTTCTGGTAGTGAAAAAGTTACTGTGTGTCAGAATGACAGGCAGGTCACATATATGGACATGCACATTATCGTACAGGCCACCAACATTCCTAGCTAACCCCTAGCTAATAAAAAAAAAAAAAGAATACTGCATTCTTCAAGTAAAACAAACAAATTTATATAAACCCTGCACACCCTGCAGGTGTCCCAATGACTCTTTAGTGGAATATAAAAATGATTATTTTGATCCATATTGTGGCAGTGTAAACATATGCATTTGAATCCCTTCTGTTAGCTGTAGAATGACTGTGCGTCACTATTAGGCTTAGTTCACGATTCACTTATTTGGTCAGTTATTCTCATCAGTTACTGTCACCCCGAAGAAGGTGTGGGTCAAAACCACAGAACAGATGCAGATTTATTCATGATACCTAATCCAAGAGTAGGCTTGGCTCCTGAATTTGGCTCACAATAAGTAATGGAAATAACTGACCAATTAACAGAAGGTTGCACTCAGCCTTACTGGTAAATGTTAGTGTCAGCTCTAATTTATCCATGTGGACTTTTACTGTGCAGTGGCCCAAGGTTCAAGTAGTGGCCCCATGACAGTAGGGAGGGTGGCAGTATGGCTATACTCACATCATTGTTTATGTTGACAGATCATAAGAACAGGCCAAAAAATGCGGATCATGTAGTTTGAGCATCCGTCTCCAAACAGTCAGTATTTCTTTAGCATTTGATCAGGCAAAACACAACTAAGACTTAACTTGTAATCTATATCAGATAAAAGGACGTCCTATAATTTTGGATGAACAGAAAAAATACACAAGGGCAATAATATAGCCCCCCCCCCCAAAAAAAAAAGTAGGCGTGTGTCATCCACTAAAAAGACCCAATAATGGAATGTGTTGCTATCAGGATAAAGATGCAATTGGTTAGGGTAATGATAGGGGAAAGAATCAGAGGTCCAGAAAAATGACCGGAGTTCTACTTCCGGTCTCCTGGAACGCATGCATCGCTTCCTGTTCAGTGTATCGCATGAGCTCTAGGACAGCAGGCCCACACACAGCCCCAAAGGGTAATGGTGGTCGGAGCACCTCACAACAAAGAAAAGAACTCTGCCCGATGAAAGAAGGGGAGAACAAAAAGTGGGGGCTACGTTAAAGCAAACCACCCTTAATGTCCTACCCCTTCTATTCAATTCAGGCTTAACTGGGCGAGAGACCTGTGTCCAGGTAAGGGGGGGAACTAACTCTCCTTAGTGAGAGTTAAGCCAGTACTCTCTGCTCTGCACTGATGAGCGGCAATCACCCCGAAACAGCTGTTTGCAGATGAGGTGCTGGCTTATTTAATATCCATGTCATGTCTCAAGGCTTATTTTAAGAGCTGAACATTGACTTATAGGATAGCTGCCTTACATCTTGTGGCATTAGAGGCAGAGCTTGTTGGGATCTCGTTTGCATCCCTTCCTTCCCAAGTGTAAATCATTCATGCTGGAACAGTTCCTATGTACCCGTAGATACTGGCCTCTAGGAATCCCTTTTTTCTGTGGGACATGGTGGTGGCTTTCCCAGTGCAGAATTGTATTGGTTGCTGTAGGTTTTCGAAAGATGGTGTTCATAAGTCTATCCCCATTTGCTGACCTTCACATCCAGAAAGTTGATCTGTTCAGTTTGTATCGCATACGGATGTAGTAGAGTTAACATACATGCTTTAAGAGACGTGTTATCTAAACTAAATGCATTAAGCAAACACCTTCAAATGATTTTCAATGGCTTTTGTTTTAAGATAACACGATGAGTTAAGAAATTTGAGTTAAGAGTTTGTGTGTTAACCCTGCTACATCTGAATGTGAATTTTAGGCCAATTTCATTTTTATTCAGAGTATCCACAAACCTGATAAACTCGTCCTTGTTGCCACTCCAAAGCACAAAAACATCATCAATATACCTTGTGCAGAAGGTTAATTTTTCATTCCACCATGTTGTGTGGCAGGAAAAACTATATTGTCCTCCCACCAGCCAAGGAAGAGATTGATGTACGTGGGTGCACAGGGGAATCCCATCGCCGTCCCCCTGAGCTGGTGGTAAAACATCTCATTGAACAGGAAGTAGTTGTGCTTCAGAGTGAATTCAAGCAAGGTCATAATGAAATGATTGTGGGCATTCAAGAATATCTCTCTTGTACCAAGATAGTATGCTACTACCAGAAGTCCCTTATTGTGCAGTATGCTGCTATACAGGGATCAAGCAAAAACAGGAGTGGGACCAAAACAGAGGTAGCATATGATGGAAATATTTGCATGTATTCCATGTTTTGGACACACTCCTGCTTTTGGCTTTCAAATTATGATCAAATCCTGATGCAAAATACTAACCATATGATAGAGGTCTCATGGATGCTCAAGCATGAGTTTTGGCAATTTGTGTCTGAAATCAGTTTTACTTAGATGTCAACACAGCCAAACAGGGACACTAGTGGCACTGTAACAGACTGGTGAGTATGGCAACAGCATGAAGAGTCATAATAGTGGCCCAAGAACAGAGTGGGGAGGGTGGCAACAGCATGAAGAGTCACAATGGTGTTCCTGTAACAGAGTAGTGAGGGTGACAACAGCACGAAGAGTTATAATAGTGGCCCGGAACATAATGGGGGAGGGGCAACAGCAGTGGTAGTAACAGCACAAGATGGTGACAGATCACAGTAGGAGCATATGGGAGTAAAGGCAGAAGGCTTGTGGCATTAGGTGGGTGACAACATCAGAATAGTGGCAGCAGCACATGGGCAGATGTGACGGGGGATTTGTCACCATTTTCAGGTGTGGCAGCACACTACAGTCAGATCACTACTGCCAGTGTCCTGTTCTCACAACATGTACCCCCGGGGTCTGTATGCAGTTCAACAGGCAGATATCACCATTCTACTAGTTAATAAGATGAGACTTGTTTCTGTAGTCTGTGGTTTTTATTAACCGGCAGTAGATAAGGTAAACTAGGAAAATGAACATACAATAACTGAGTATACAGCACAATGTACACAAAACCAATACAAAAACATAAATAAATCCCTTACCGACGATGCTTTAGTAAGAGACACACAATGTGCAGCTGCTCCTTCCATGAGGTGAGGAGAAAAGGAAGCAGGAGCCTGTCTCTTTCCCAGAAAGCACTGTGAGCAGGAAGTCAGGTGACCTAATGAATATGCATAACTTAGCAAGGAAGAAGATGCACTTACAGCTAAAGGTCACTAGATGGTGCTGAAGGCACACACATGAGCACTCACATTAACAAACTATGAAAGAAGACAGTACACTCCCCGCTTGACATCAGCCGATGTCACCATTAGAGTCCTCAACAGGTAACAGTAGGATTAGTTCGGAAGTAGGTCTGATAAACAGTTTGGTCTCATTTTGTTTGAAAAAATCTTGACCTCTACTTTACGGACATGTCCGTCTTCACTTGGGAACACTTTAGTAATGAGGCCCAAAGGCCAATGATTTCTTTGAGCCTGAGAGTCTTTAACAAGAACAATGTCATCAGGTTTTAGGTTGGGCTTAACTGTGTGCCATTTGGTTCTTCTCTGTAAGGTGGGAAGATATTGCCTCTTCCACCTATTCCAGAAGGTATCGGCAAGGCCTTGCACTTGTCTCCATTGGCGTTTGTAGAGATCTTTGGTGCCAAACTCTCCAGAAGGAGCACTCACTATACCACTGTCTTTTGACACAGGTTTTTTGTTGTTGATGCAGTAGAGTTCCTTAGCGAATGTCTCTTGTTGCATGGAACAAATAATTTGATTTTTTGATTGTTCTAGCTCACTTACTGAGTATCCATTCTTACAATGGTTCCAACCTTTGCAGTTACATTCCATGACAAATGGGGCATGCTTGAAAGAACGGGCTATGTGTGCTAAGCAGGTGATAGCTCGCACAAGTGACTTCCAGGTGGAAAACCTGATGAAACGGTGACTACCGAGCTGATTGTACGAATTTACAGTGAGTAGTACAGATACCTGGGGGCGGATTTCTTTGTCAGAATCTGCATCTAACAGCTCATATGAGTCACAGGCAGAAGAATGTTCTGAGTTGTATAGAAAAGCAGGACCGGTGAACCAAACTGTGTCCTTAAGGTGACTGGCAGCAACTGACCTGGTTGCTAAGTCTGCTGGGTTATGGTCAGTAGGTACAAAGTGCCATTGCTTTGGGATAGTGGACCTCCTGATTCTTAACACTCGGTTGTTAACGTAAACGTAAAAACGCCTAGTTTGGTTGTAAATGTAGCCCAGGACCACTTTACCGTCTGTATAAAACTCGGTGTCTCGAATCTCTAGGTTTATCTCTGTTGTAATTAATTCCGCTAGTTCAACGGCTAGTACAGCGGCACAGATTTCTAGCCTGGGTATTGTATGTTCGAGAAGTGGTGCGAGTTTTGCTTTGCCCATGACAAACCCTGTGTGGCACTGACCTTTGTTATCTATAGTTTTAAGATACGCTACAGCGGCAATTGCTCTGATGGACGCATCAGAGAATACATAGAGTTTTTGTGTTTTTACTTCTGTGGATGGCACAGGAGCGTAAGAACGTGGAACATGCAGGCTAGATAAAGTCTTTAGGGAGTTTCTCCACTCTATCCATAGGTTTCTTTTTTCAGGGGATAGTGGGTGATCCCAATCCAAAGTTTCCTGAGTTAAGTCTCTAAGTAGCGACTTGCCCTGGATTGTAACAGGGGCAGTGAATCCTAAGGGATCATAAAGACTGTTTATGGCAGACAGGACACCTCTACAGGTAAAGGGCTTCTCTTCCTGGCTGACTTGGAAGGTAAACGTATCTGATTTTAGATCCCAGAGGAGACCAAGGCTACGTTGTATAGGAAGGGAGTCAGTCCCTAAGTCTAAGCTCTGTAGGTCATTTGAATGGTCTTGAGAGGGAAATGCTTCTATCAGCTGCTTACTATTAGAGGCTATTTTGTGGAGTCTCAGGTTTGAGCATGCAAGCATTTCTTGAGCTCTCTTAAGGAGACTTATTGCATCCTCAACGGTGGGTAGTGATTTTAGACAGTCATCTACATAAAAGTCTCTTTCTACGAATTGTCTGACGTCTGACCCATATTCTAGTTCGCCTTCCTGAGCAGAATGTCTAAGACCATAAGTTGCAACTGCAGAGGAGGGGCTGTTACCAAAGATATGTACCCGCATGCGGTACTCCGCAATATCTTTTGTGGGGTCATTGTCAACAAACCAAAGAAATCTTAAGAAGTTTCTGTGTTCCTCTTTAACGAGAAAGCAATGAAACATCTGCTGAATGTCTGCCATGAAGGCAACAGAGTCTTTGCGAAAACGAAGCAGTACTCCTAGGAGCTTGTTGTTAAGATCAGGACCTGAGAGCAGGACGTCGTTTAAGGAGACGCCTTCATATTTTGCACTAGAGTCAAACACTACTCTAATTTGACCCGGTTTCTTTGGGTGGTAAACCCCGAATATGGGTAAATACCAACATTCTTCAGAGTTTTTAAGGGTAGGAGCTACCTCAGCATGACCATTCTCAAATATTTTCCTCATGAAAGTAAAGAAGTGGTCTTTCATTTCTGGTTTCTTGTGGAAGCTACGCCTTAGAGAGACAAAACGTCTGTAGACTTGCTCTCTGTTGTTAGGCAAACGTTGCCTTTGAGGCCTGAAGGGAAGGGGTGCTACCCAACTATTTGTTTCATCCTTAGTGATTTCCTTTTGCATGGTTTCTAAAAACAATCTGTCTTCGTGGGACATTGCTACCCGATTGTCCTCCTTGGTCCTTTGGAACACTGAGCAACCTAGATGGTCTTTGTCACTGTCACAAGCTATGTCGTGGTCTACAGAGTCTATAAAAGAACAAGGTAGTTGAGTACTATGTGGCAATTCCTTTATGAGGAAGTTGTTTTTACATGGTTGGAAGATAGAGGGACGTCCATTATCTAATGTGCTTGTAAGCATGCTATTAATGGAAGTTGGTTTGTGTATGCTTCCTAAGCAGACATCTCCTACTATGACCCATCCTAGGTCATGCCTTTGGGCATAAGGAGCATGATGAGGGCCATTAATCTGCTCTCTAGTTTTATGAACTTGTAAGATATCTCTCCCTAGGAGTAAGATTATCTGAGCGTTAGGATCAAGTTTTGGTAAGAGATGGGCTATACACTGTAAATGGGGGTGATGTATGGCTACCTCTGGTGTAGGGATCTCGTGTCTATTATCAGGAATTTGGTTACATTCAGTAATAGTTGGTAAGGAAAGACACGTTTTACCATCTATGGATTCGATTAGATAGCCACTAGCTCTCCTCCCCGCCGTTTCTACAGTACCTGCACAGGTCTTTAGGGAATAAGGAGTGTTGGGCCCTTTGATGCTGAAAATGTCAAAGAAAGTAGATTTGGCTAGGGACGCATTACTTTGGTCATCTAGGATGGCGTAAACATTGATGGCTTTGTCTCTGCAGCCCTTTGGGTATACTTTTGTTAGGCAGATTTTTGAGCAGGACCTGCCGCCTATGAGTCCTTTACAGACTTCAGTGCATTGTGAAGTAACTGCTGGTGGGTTAGCTTCAGGGGTACTTTCCTCCCCGCCATGCTCTCTGGCACTGTTACTCTGTGATGAGGTCCATGGGGAAGGCCCAGGATGTAGGGCCGTGTTGTGATCGGAGTTGTTGCATTCTGTGCATTTTACACTAACCTGACAGTCTTTGGCAATATGTGATGTAGATGAGCAGCACTTGTAGCAAATGCGGTTCTCCTTGAGGAAGGCTTTGCGATCTCCTATGGGCATTTCTCTAAAGGCTCTGCACTTCAGAAGAGGGTGTGGCTTCTTGTGTAGAGGGCACTGCTTACCAGGATCTTTGACTGTTTCGCGGCTGGCGGAGCCGTAATGCCTGTAAGAATCTGCAGGTGAAATGTTAGTTTTGTGCACTGCCACTGATCCTTTGTGTGGTCTGTGGTCATAGGGAGTGGCACAAGACTGTGATAGATCAAAGCTAGGGTCATTACGAATATTAGCTTCTAGCCTTACAAAGTCAACAAACACACTGAAGGGAGGGAATGGCACCTTGTAGGTATGTTTGTACCTTGACCCGTGGGAGACCCATTTCTCCTGCAGGTTGTGGGGAAGCTTTAATACGATAGGTTTGACACCTCTGGCAGTGTCGAGGAAAGCAAGCCCAGGTAAATCCCCTTCGGCTTTGGCAACCTGTAATTCCATCAGTAGATCACTTAAATCCCTAAGTTTCTGGAACCCTTTGCCAGAGATTTTAGGGAATTCGTCAATTCCTTTAAACAACGCATCCTCTATGACCTCTGCAGAACCATAACATTCATCAAGTCTATCCCAGATCATTTTTAGGCCAATCTCTGGGTAGTTTATATTAATATCCCTGATTCTCTTGGCATGTACTACCGAGTCTTTTCCAAGTCGATCTACGAGGAAGTCTATCTCCTCACTGTATGACAGACCCAAGTCTTTTGTAATGTTATAAAAGGAGGCCCGCCATGCTCTATAGTTTTCAGGGCGATCGCTGAACTTCGCCAGTCCCTTTGTAACAAGCTCTCGTTTAGTAAAGAACCTGGCAAAGTCTATTGTGCTCTGGTTACTACTAAGGTTGGTTGGAGGTGGAAAGTCACAGTGAGAGTGTGGTGTGCGATCATACCTGTATGGAGTCTCTGACTTAGGCCAGCCCGTGTCATACCGTCTTATGGGATGCGGTGGCTCTGCAGGCTGGACTGGAAGCTGGCTTCCTTGGTGTGCAGGGAAGTTAGCTGGAGTTTTGTCACGTGGCTCTGGGTTCTCTTGTTTGTAGGACTGGGTTCCGAGTGTGACTCTTTCTTTTGGACGGTATGATTCTTCTGTGGCATAGGTGACATCTTCGGTTCCTGGGAATGGATCAGCATTGCTGCTTGGTCTGGAGTGTTGACGGACGTACTCTGAAGTGCGTTGTACAGGATCTTGCTGGCCGAGTTCTGGGCTAAGCACGCTGCGGTGACTTCCGGTTTTTGGGTATTCCATTGCCTCCAAGAACTCTGCTTCAGCTATGGCGGCTGCCGTTTCTTTCTCTACGGCGAGTTTCTCTAGCTTTGCATCTAAGAGGACCTTTTGCATGTCTATTGAAGCCTGTTGCTTTGCTTTCTCAGCCTTTAGCTTTGCCTTTTCTTCTTTCATCTTCATTTCCAGCTGTGCCTTTTCTTCTTTCATCTTCATTTCCAGCTGTGCCTTTTCTTCTTTCATCTTCATTTCTTGTTCGGCGAAGGCTGCTTTGACCTTCGCGGCTTCTGCCTTTGCGCGGGCAATGGCAGCCGCATTGCTAACAGAAGACGACTTAGTGGAACCATCCTTCCCTGATCTTGTCTTGTAGCTTGATACTGTGCTACGCGACATGGTGTTGATGAAGACACTTAACCGCGTGGAGACTACTGTGCGGTGGAATGCCGTTCGCTGTGCTTAGAGAGCGGTCACAGTATGCAATCAAATGTGTCTACATTGCTTGAAGCGGCTATCCCCTTGCAGCACTGGACTGTATAGAAGTCGCTGTGGTGTCCGTTTGCAGATATTGCGTGGACCGTAACAGACTTCTGTGTAGTCAGGTGTGCTTCTCTTGCTAGAAGTCGTCGTTTACTGTCCTGTTCTCACAACATGTACCCCCGGGGTCTGTATGCAGTTCAACAGGCAGATATCACCATTCTACTAGTTAATAAGATGAGACTTGTTTCTGTAGTCTGTGGTTTTTATTAACCGGCAGTAGATAAGGTAAACTAGGAAAATGAACATACAATAACTGAGTATACAGCACAATGTACACAAAATCAATACAAAAACATAAATAAATCCCTTACCGACGATGCTTTAGTAAGAGACACACAATGTGCAGCTGCTCCTTCCATGAGGTGAGGAGAAAAGGAAGCAGGAGCCTGTCTCTTTCCCAGAAAGCACTGTGAGCAGGAAGTCAGGTGACCTAATGAATATGCATAACTTAGCAAGGCAGAAGATGCACTTACAGCTAAAGGTCACTAGATGGTGCTGAAGGCACACACATGAGCACTCAAATTAACAAACTATGAAAGAAGACAGTACAGCCAGAATGATCTAGTCTGTCATAACAGGCACCGGTGTCTGGAAATCCTGGTTTATCCAGGAGTGATTCATCTTTATAAAGGTTAGTCTCTCAACATTTTGTGTTGAAAGGCAAGTTCTCTTTGGGGTAACTATGCCACCCGCCACACTAAACAGTCGCTATGATGCCACACCAGTGGCTTGGCAGGAAAGCTTGCCCAGGACCACAATTCAAGTTTTTCTTCCCAGTACTCCAGGGGATCTTGGATATGGGGGAACAGGGTGATATCCAAGTATGCCACCACCTGCTGGTTCAGGTTCTGCCTCATGTCCTGCTGGGTGGTTTCTTCAGTAGGCGGATGAAGAAAATTTCTCGTTAGAGACTCAAGACTTAAGTTGCTGCTGATGGAGCTGATGCTGCTCCTGCCCCCCTTCCCCTCCAGCAGTCTTGGCAGTGTTTCATCCCTCTCAGAAGGTGTAAAAAAGGCCCCCATTTTTGACCGGTAGTGAGTGTGTAACACTGTGGAGAGCCAGTAGTCATCCCTCTGCCGAATGGTGATAATGCGGCTATCACTAGGCAAGCAACTCAGCATGCATCTGGCCATTTGAGCAAAGGACTCGGACAGACTCCCTGCCTCCATCTCCACTGCATACTACCACGGTCTATCTCAGTTATCTGCATCGTCTTCATCATCTCCCTCTAGCTCCTTCTGCTCTACTGCTCCTCTCCTGCAGCTTGGGCAGATAAACCACCTAGTTCTGTATAGAATTCTTGGGCGTTTATGTCCTCCTTCTCGTCCTCCTCCCTCTCCTGTGCCAGTTCATCCTCCACAGAACTCAGGTGGCTGTGAGATGTAGGCATCTCGTCTTCTGTCCCCTAACCAGTCAGATTTATCAGCATCCCCACTAGGACGTGAAGGAGTGGAATGACATCATTTATCCCATAGTCCTGGCGATTGACAATTAAAGTCATGAGCTGCCATTGTCTAACATCAAAGTTATTCTGGGGAGTAGTCCTGTCCGTCTGCAGCATCAAGAAATCGGTCATGGCTTTCCGCTGCTCATACAGTCGGTCCAACATGTGGAGCACGGCGTTCCAACGTGTGCAAATTAGGGATCGACCGATATTGATTTTTTAGGGCCGATACCGATACCGATAATTTGTGAACTTTCAGGCCGATAGCCGATAATTTATACCGATATTCTGGGAATTTTCATTTTTGAAAAAAAATAAAAAATTCCCACAAATCTGCTGAAAATTAATGTTTATTGTTAATGTGTATTTTTTTTTTGTAAATCTTTCTTTTTCATTTATATTTAATATTTTGGTGTTTTTATTATTTTTTTTGTAACTTTTTTTTTTAACTAACTTTTAGCCCCCTTAGGGACTAGAACCCTTGTCCTATTCACCCTGATAGAGATCTATCAGGGTGAATAGGAGCTCACACTGTCCCTGCTGCTCTGTGCTTTGTGCACACAGCAGCATGGAGCTTAGCATGGCAGCCAGGGCTTCAATAGCGTCCTGGCTGCCATGGTAACCGATCGGAGGAGCAAGGGAGAGGGGATCCTGTGGAGGGGCGCACTGCGACTGGCGTGGGGGGGCCCTATGCGCCACCACTGCCTAATACTGGGGGGGAGGGGGGCGCACTGCGCCACCAATGCTTAATACTGGGGGGGCTTGGGGGGGAGGCGCACTGCGCCACCAATGCTTAATACTGGGGGGGGGGGTTGGGGGGGGGTGCACTGCGCCACCAATGTCTAATACTGGGGGGCTTGGGGGGGCGCACTGCGCCACCAATGAAGCTTAATCTCTAATTCATTCATATACAGGAGGCGGGAGCTGGCTGCAGAATCACATAGCTGGCTCCCGACTTCTATGAGCTGTAGCTGCGATCCGCGGCACCTGAGGAGTTAACTACTGCAGATCGCAGCTACAGCTCATAGAGGTCGGGAGCCGGCTATGTGATCCTGCAGCTCCCGCCTCCTGTATATGAATGAATGATAGATTAATCTTCATTGGTGGAGCAGTGGCCATAGCTCCTCCCCTCCTCCTGTCCCCTGTCCTTACATTGGCGGCAGGAGCAGCACAGGGGGAGGAGACACTGCTCCTTCTCCCCTGTGCTGCTAAGGGGAACACGGAGAGCGCTGTCAGCAGCGCGATCTGTGTTCCCCATACACTATCGGAATATCGGCAAAATAGATGCCGATACCGATAGTGTTCAAAATCCTGAATATCGGCCGATAATATCGGTAAATCCGATAATCGGTCGATCCCTAGTGCAAATGTATAAGAGGCAATGTTGGGGAACAACATTCTGCCTTTGCAGCTCAAGGAAGGCATGTTTTGCATGGTATGAGTGGCTGAAGTGCATGCACAGTTTCCGTGACATTTTCAAGACGTCTTGCAGTTTGGTGGAAGACTTCAGGAACCGGGCAATAACCAGATTGAAGATTTGTGCCCCATGCAGGCGCATGGATCAGCCCTCCCTGCAGCACAGACAGAATGTTCTTCTGATTATCAGTGACCATGGTTCCTATCTCTAGTTGGCGAGGAGACAGCCAGGATTTGATTTCTTGGTTGATGATGCAGAGTACTTCCTCCCTGGTGTGACTCCTTTTGCCCAGGCTGACCAGGTGCAGAACCGCATGACAATGCCATGCTTTGGATAGGTGGTATGCTGGAGGACGACTATGAACCGTGCCTACAGTGGAGGCTGAGGACAAGGTGGAGGATCAGGAGGCAGAGGAGGACATTGGTGCAGAAATCCCATTATTAAAATGTGGAGGCGGCATTGCCATCACCTGGCAAAGTTGCTGGTGTGCCTGGGCTGGAAACACATTCACCCAGTTTTTGACCATAGTTACAGCTCCACACATCTGTGCTCGCATGAACTGTACAAGACGCCAACAGGCTCAAGGAGTGGCCCACCTTCTGCTTAACATAAGTGTGCAGGGTTAGTACAGTTAGTACAGTTTTGTTTTTGAGAAGTAATGATGGCTTGGGACTCTCCACCTTGGGTGGGCAGAAGCCATCAGTTCTCTGAAATATTCAGAGTCCAAAATATGGAAAGGGAGGGACTGTAGTACCAGAAACGTAAATTGAATGAGTGCACACATACTGTTGTCTCTTTGCCGTTGCCTCACTGATCGACTGCTGGCTAAACGAGTGATGGAGGAGCATCAGGAGCAATAGACAAAGGGAAGGAACAACAGCTTCTTTCTGTTGAGGTTAAGGAGCCGTCACTGCTGGAGAAGGCATGTGGGCCTTTGGAAAATGCAGCGATTGCTGCGTCAGCTGTACCATTATAGTGCCATCATTAACACACTGACCACACTTCGTCTTCTGCCAACATATCCTCCATACTGCCACGCTATTGTCCCCTAGTGACTTTATAAAGAATTCCCACACTGCAGAGTATGGCATTTTAGCCCCACCACTCTGTGCTGACTGACTGCTGCTGCTGATATGAATCCGTGCACCGCCACTCTCACCCCCTGTTGATGATAATGCCCCCTCTTCACCCGGCTCCCACATGTAATTGGCTACTTCATCATCTACTAATGTCTAGTCGTCACTTATGCCACCCTCACCAGTCTCATGGCCACGTCCCTAACCGCTCGCAACACATGCTCACACCAGACTGTCAGCATCATTAGTTGCACACCTAAGGAAGGATGCAGGCGACCTCTCCTCCAGGAGAGTAGCTAAAGGGTCATGGGCCCTGGTGCAAGAGTCCATCTTTGGCCTCCCTTTCCTCAGTGCTTTGTGGCCAGGGACAGAGAAGCACATAGCCTTCATGCTGCCAGAGACAAAAATAGAAACTGCACCCCCCATGCCAAATTCTTGACCTAACTCCTTTCCTCCAGCCAGCGTGTAACTTGCCCAACATGCATTGTTGGGCAATGCATGTTGGTGTATTTTTATGTGGCACAAGGGTTTTTAGGCCCCGCAGGTTCTTGGGCCCGTTAGCGACTTCTACGTCTGCACCCCTATAGCTATGCCCCTGCTCTCCTCCAAGTTTGTGTTGGCCTGCAGATTCTGACTGTCCTCACTAAGCTCATCCTCACTGAAAAGTGGAGCATAGACAGCACTACGCATTACTTCACAAGCAGAAGGAGCAGCAAAAGAAAGAGACAGTTGCAGGACAGGTGAGGGCATAGAGGTTCTTCCTGGGCCATGACAACTAAGTGTGGTGTTAGAGAAGCCCACCGATTTCTGGCTGTGTGTATCTGTTGTCACCTATGATGATGTTGAAGAGCGAGTCAGCCATTCCAGTACAGCTGGATTGTTGGTCAAATCACGACCAGAGTATGACAGTGGCAGCTTTGGCTTGTTGCTGTGGCTGCTATCACCCTCCTTTTTCTGCTGCTACTTGTGCTGGCTACAGCAACATTTTTGCCAGTCCCCATTCCTTTGGAGGGCCCAGGCAATTGTCTGTTAGCCATAGTGTACAGTAACTGAATCATTAATGTAACAGATTAAGTATGAATGGCACAGCAGATGAACTAGAAAATCATCCTATGAATCAGACCACCTGTTGACAATGAGTCTGATGCACAGTAAGTCTATGTATAACTGAACAGATTAATTATTAAAGGTACAGCAGAGGAACAAGGTAAATGCACCTATTTATTGGACTACCTGTTGACAATGAGTCTGATGCACAGTAAGTCTATGTATAATAGAACACATTAGGTATAAATGGCGCAGCAGGTGAACTAGATAAATGTGCCTATTCATTAGACTGACTGTTACCAATGGGTCTGATGCACAGAGTAAATCTATATATAACAGAACATATTAATTATTAATGACGCAGCAGATGAACTTGGTAAACTCGTCTATATATTAGACCGCCTGTTGAGACTAAGTCTGATGCACAGTAAGTCTATGTCTAACAAACCAGATTAATTATTAAAGGTGCAGTAGGTCAACTAGGTAAATGAGCCTAAATATTAGACCACCTGTTGGCAATTAGTCTGATGCACAGTAAGTCTATGTATAACAGAGTAGATTAAGTATAAATGGTGCAGCGGATGAAATAGGTAAATGTGCCTATATATAACACTACCTGTTGAGACTAAGTCTGATGCGCAGTCAGTCTATGTATAACAAATTAAGAATGAATGGCGCAGTAGATGAACAAGATGCACAAGGCGATTACACTGAGCCTACACTGTCCCTGCAGTCTCCCTATGCTCTCCATACAGTGTGTAAAAACTCTCCATACAATCTCCCTACACTGTCCCTGCACTGTCCCTATCCAATATTCTACAATCAAAACCTTTGTTAACCACTGTCCCTAATGATTGGCACGTCTGTGGGTACCGTATTGTCATGGTCTTACCTCCTTGCTGTTCTCCTTCGTTTGACATGTGCTGGCGGCCATCTTGGTTTCTGGGTTTCTTGTAGCCTCCCACCCTGCGGCTCCTCCTTCCCACTGGGAGGAGCTGGATGCCTAGCTCATATATATAGGAGGTCTGTGGCTTCAGTTCCTTGCTTGGTCCTCCTGTGCTCACATGCTTCTAAGACTGCTGCTGCTTCTGGTTCCTGATCCTGGCTTCGTCTGACTACCCTGCTGATTCCTGATCCTGGCTTCGTCTGACTACCCTGCTGATTCCTGATCCTGGCTTCGTCTGACTACCCTGCTGATTCCTGATTCTGGCTTCGTCTGACTACCCTTCTGGTTCCTGATCCCTGGTTTCGCAAGACCCTGCTTCGGTTTAGCCATCCGTTTGGACTTTTGCCTTACAGCTTT
This sequence comes from Bufo gargarizans, assembly GCF_014858855.1. NCBI lineage: Eukaryota > Metazoa > Chordata > Amphibia > Anura > Bufonidae > Bufo > Bufo gargarizans. Next base: position 440,718,426 of record NC_058081.1, on the reverse strand, counting down.
ATTTTCAATAAAGCCTTCTTATTTCCACTCATCTCTTGTTGTACGTCTGGTTCATGGTTCCATGACATTAGGACCAAGCCATGAATTCTGACGGTACAGGGCCATCCTCGCTACCTACGCTGGTTGCCAGACTTGATCAGCAGGATCACCTGTTGGGTCGGTTCGCTGTGGCGTTGCAAACCCTGCTTGAACGCACGGCTCATTTAGCTTCCGTTGCCGATGGGTCGGTTGTCGCTCCTGGGCCCGCTCCTACTGCCGCTCCGGTTGTTGCGCCAGAGTCTACCCCGACACCTGTTGCTGCGCCTGCGGTGTTTCGGGGTATGACCGGTTCTGCCCCCCTTCCACAGCGCTTTGGGGGAGAGCCAACTCAGTGCCGAGGTTTCCTTAACCAGGTGGGCATTTACTTCGAGTTGCTGCCACATGCCTTTCCTACTGAGAGATCAAAGGTGGGCTTCTTGATCTCGCTGCTCTCTGACAAGGCCTTGGCCTGGGCCAGCCCTTTATGGGAGAACAACAATCCGGTGGTTGACGAGTTTTCTGGTTTTGTTGCTTCTCTTCGGAAGGTATTCGATGTGCCGGCTCGTGCTGCCTCTGTTGCGAAGCTCCTTATGTCCATCAGACAGGGTTCACGATCCGTAGCTGAATACGCCATTGAGTTTCGTACCCTGGCAGCAGAGGTGGGCTGGAATAATGAGGCTCTGGTCGCTGCTTTCTCTCATGGTCTCTCGGATGCCTTGAGGATGAGGTTGCAGCTAAGGACCTACCAGTGGAGCTCGAGTCTCTTATTTCTTTCCTGATTTTGATTGACACCAGACTCAGGGAGAGACCTTCCTTTAAGGAGAGCCTGCGGAGGCCTTCTAACAGATTGGCGCCTACGTTTGCTGTCCCACCCGTGCCTCCCTCTCCTCCCACGCCTCCTGGGGATGACTTGTCTGGGGGTGAACCCATGCAGCTGGGGTTTGCTCGCCTGTCCGAGGGGGAGAGGGTACTCCGGAGACGCGAGGGCCGATGCATGTACTGTGGTCTCGGTGGGCATTTTCGGTTGGCATGCCCGAACCGTCCGGGAAACGCTCGCACCTGAGATCCTGTCGGGGGCAGATCTTGGGTGGAGTCTCCTCGTCCCCGGTTTCCCGTGTTGACAAACCACTGATTACTGTTGTCCTCTCCTGGGTCGGGGGCTCGGTGACGACCCAGGCGTTGGTGGACTCTGGTGCTGGTGGTTTGTTCATTGATAGTGTGTTCGCTGCCGCCAATTCCATTCCTCTGCAGCCTCGAGGTTCCCCACTGGCTCTTGAGGCGATAGACGGCAGACCCCTTCTGCCGCCACACGTGACTCATGAGACCCTTCCAGTGGGGATGGCCATTGGTGCCGTTCACAGAGAGTCGGTCTGTCTCCAGGTTATTTCGTCTCCACACTACTCGGTGGTCTTGGGGTACCCCTGGCTCCAGAAGCATAATCCGACTTTCGATTGGAAATCGGCCGAGATCCTCTCGTGGTCACCGCAGTGTGGGGCTAGTTGCATCCATGGGCCTGTCAAGTTGCTGTGTACTTCCTCGGACTCTCTGTTGCCTCCTGAATACGAGGAGTACCGGGATGTATTCGATAAGGTGCGTGCGGTTGCCCTACCTCCGCACCGCCCATACGATTGTGCCATAGAGTTACAATCTGGTGCCGTTCCGCCTCGTGGCAAAGTCTATCCACTGTCGGTAGCGGAGAATGAGGCCATGGAGGAGTACGTGAGGGAGGCGCTTTCACGCGGACACATTCGCAAATCCTCGTCCCCGGCAGGGGCTGGATTTTTCTTTGTGAAAAAGAAGGGCGGTGAGTTGAGGCCTTGCATCGATTACAGGGGTCTCAATCGCATCACGATCAAGAACGCTTACCCGATACCCTTGATTTCCGAGCTGTTCGATCGCCTCAAAGGGGCCACAGTCTTTACCAAACTCGACCTGAGGGCGGCATATAACCTGGTAAGGATCAAGGCGGGAGATGAGTGGAAGACCGCGTTTAACACCAGGACCGGTCATTATGAATCCTTGGTTATGCCCTTTGGGTTGTGCAATGCGCCCGCAGTCTTCCAGGAATTCATCAACGATGTTTTCCGTGACCTGTTGCAGCAGTGTGTGGTGGTCTATTTGGATGACATCTTGGTATATTCTGAATCCATGGAGGCCCACATTCTGGATGTCAGACGAGTGTTGCAACGGTTACGAGAGAACAAGCTGTTCGGTAAGCTTGAGAAATGTGAATTTCACCGATCCCAGGTAACCTTCTTAGGTTACATCATTTCCGCTGAGGGGTTCTCCATGGATCCTGAGAAGGTTTCGGCTGTCTTACAGTGGCCGCCAGCCCAGTGGTCTTTGTGCCCTGCAGCGCTTTTTAGGCTTCGCCAATTATTATCGGAAGTTCATCAGGGACTTTTCCATGCTAGCCAAGCCTCTCACGGATCTGACCAAGAAGGGCAGTAATCCCCAGGTCTGGCCGCCCGAGGCCATCCGAGCTTTTGAGGCTCTAAAGTCCGCCTTTGTGTCGGCTCCGATTCTGTCGCATCCCAACCCTGGGTTGCCGTTTGTCCTCGAGGTGGACGCGTCTGAGACGGGAGTAGGCGCCCTCCTGTCTCAGCGTAGAACACCAGAGGGTCCTCTGCTTCCTTGTGGCTTTTACTCCCGGAAACTGTCTTCCGCGGAGTGCAACTATCAGATTGGTGACAGGGAGTTATTGGCCATCGTGCAGGCCCTTAAAGAATGGAGGCACTTGCTCGAGGGCTCGGTGGTTCCGGTTCTCATCCTGACGGACCCCAAGAATCTGACCTACCTCTCTGAGGCCAAGAGATTGACACCACGTCAGGCCAGATGGGCTCTGTTCTTGTCACGTTTTAATTACGTGGTCTCCTACCTACCCGGTTCCAAGAACATCAGAGCGGATGCCTTATCACGGCAGTACTCCGAGCTGTCCGGGGAGGAGTCGATTCCGACTTCGGTCATACCTCCGAATCAGATCCTGGCCGCCATTCGCACCAGCCTGACCTCTCCCCTGGGTGAGCAGATTTTGGCGGCTCAATCTGGTGCTCCCTCTGGGAGACCCAACGGCAGGTGTTTTGTGCCTGAGGAGTTGCGCACTCGGTTGTTGCGAACCTACCATAACTCCAAGGCCGCGGGGCATCCTGGAAAGAATCAACTGTCCTGGGCTGTTTCACGTCTGTTCTGGTGGCCTTCTCTACGTTCCGGCATCGCCGCATATGTAGCGGCATGCTCCGTTTGTGCCCAGAGTAAGTCCCCTCGGCACCTTCCGTTGGGCCTTTTGCAACCCATAGCCACCGGGGAGCGTCCATGGTCACAGCTGGGGATGGATTTCATTGTGGACCTCCCTGCATCCCGAGGCCATACGGTCATTCTCATGATAGTGGATCGGTTTTCCAAAATGTGCCACTGTGTTCCTCTTAAGAAGTTACCCTCTGCACAAGAGTTGGCCTCGATTTTTGCCAGGGAGGTCTTCCGGTTGCACGGTTTGCCCAAGGAGATTGTGTCGGATCGGGGGAGTCAGTTTGTGTCCAGGTTCTGGCGCGCCTTTTGCTCCCAGTTGGGGATTCATCTCTCTTTTTCCTCGGCCTCGTCCGGTCCAAGTGGGCAATCGTGAGGAGTATGAGGTGAGCAATATCCTGGACTCACGCCTGGTCCGCGGCCGGGTGCAGTTTTTGGTCCATTGGCGTGGTTATGGTCCAGAGGAGCGTTCCTGGGTTCCCTCCGCAGATGTCCATGCTCCTGCCTTGCTCCGAGCCTTCCACGCACGCTTCCCTCAGAAACCGTTCCTTACTCCGCGGAGGAGGGGCCCTTGAGGGGGAGGTACTGTCATGGTCTTACCTCCTTGCTGTTCTCCTTCGTTTGACATGTGCTGGCGGCCATCTTGGTTTCTGGGTTTCTTGTAGCCTCCCACCCTGCGGCTCCTCCTTCCCACTGGGAGGAGCTGGATGCCTAGCTCATATATATAGGAGGTCTGTGGCTTCAGTTCCTTGCTTGGTCCTCCTGTGCTCACATGCTTCTAAGACTGCTGCTGCTTCTGGTTCCTGATCCTGGCTTCGTCTGACTACCCTGCTGATTCCTGATCCTGGCTTCGTCTGACTACCCTGCTGATTCCTGATCCTGGCTTCGTCTGACTACCCTGCTGATTCCTGATTCTGGCTTCGTCTGACTACCCTTCTGGTTCCTGATCCCTGGTTTCGCAAGACCCTGCTTCGGTTTAGCCATCCGTTTGGACTTTTGCCTTACAGCTTTATTTTCAATAAAGCCTTCTTATTTCCACTCATCTCTTGTTGTACGTCTGGTCCATGGTTCCATGACACGTATTTTGTGTATTTCTTTTTTTTTTTGCAGTATAATAGATAAAGTTTTGCATTAATGAGGCAGATATGGCGACGGTTTTGGTTTCTGTGTGCATTTTTTTTAAATCATTCTTGTTTGTTCGTGTTTAATTATTTATTAACCCCTTACCGACTGTGAAATTTTCAATTTTTTGATTTTCATTTTTTTACTCCAAGCCTTTCCAAAGCCATAACTTTTTTATTTTTTTCATTCACATAGCCGTATCAGGGCTTGTTTTTGCAGGACAAGATGCACTAATGGCACCATTTTCCAAAACAACATTCCATCAGAGTTTTATAGGATTTTTTTTACACCATTTCTTATGTGGCGAAGCTAACCTGTTACTTTTATTCTCCAGGTCAGTATAATTATGTTGATACCACATATGTATAGTTTTCCTTGTGTTTTTCTTGTGTTGTAATACTGAAAAAAAAATGTTTTTTCTTTTCATCGTCTGTGTGACCCCTATAACTTTTTTGTAGTTATGTAAATGGAGCCTTGTGCAGGATAATTTTCTGCAAAATGATCTGTATCTTTCAATGATACCATTTTGGGGTGCTTATGACTTTTTTGATAACTTTTTACTTAATTTTTTTGTGGGACGGAAAGCAACCAAAAAACTGCAAATCAGCCATTTTGACTTAATGGTATGAGCGTTTTTGATCGTGGTGTTGCCCATGATGTGTATTTTTTCCCCAAAATTTTTATTTACATTCTTACATTTTGGGAAAAGGGGGGGGGGTGATTTTAATTTATAATAAAATGTTATTAACATTTTATTTTAATTTTATTTTTTTAACTTAAAAATAACAACAAACTTTTTTATAGTTCCCATAAGGAAGTATAACAAGCAATCATAAGTCTATGAGAAATTAACTATGTACCCATGGATCCCTGTCAAAGGCAATGCCTCCATAGAAACTAATATGCACACAGGTGGAGAGGGGCTGCCTCATACACGCTCTAACTCCTTCAATCCCTGCTGGGGGAGTACACCCGAAAGCGTGGTTTTAGGGCATCCAGATACATCAAGTTTGACCACAACATCTGAAGGGCTAAAAGACATTAGTTCCCGGTGTCTGTTGTTTAAAAACGATTCCAACCAATCAGAAACACGGTGGCGTATACTGCGGTATCCTCCAGTGTCGACTCCGGTGGGCGGTATATTATTCACGTATGTTATCTGAACAACGTCCTATACACCTTGGTAAGTCTCTATGCACCCAACACACATCCTCAACGCTTCCTTCAGAAGCTCCTGAATAAGGTCCAATCCGTCCAACAAGGGAGGGTCCTTATTTGTGGTGATTTTAATATAGTCCCAGATATATCTGTAGACTCATCCTCCCTTACAAGAAGGAATTCTACTACACTAACGGGCATACTCTCTAAGATGGCCCTATACGACATTTGGCGCCTACACCATGCCTCGGAACGTGACTACACGTATTTCTCTCCCTCACATCTGTCGTATTCCCGCATAGATCTTGTGCTGGTGGACAGAGCTTCACTCCTGTCTATCACAAATTCCGATATAGGTACCATATCATGGTCGGACCATGCACCCGTTTCAGTGACGGTCTCAGAACAGTATAACCGCCCTCCGAACCCGACTTGGAGACTAAATGAATATTTACTGGCAGATATGGATTGCCAGCTAGAGGTGAAAGCCGCACTGTCTGAATATTTTCAGAATAATGTCAACTCAGTAGACAATCCTTCTATCACCTGGATAGCGCACAAGGCCTATATTAGGGGCATTTTCATTAAGCTTGGGCACAGAGCTAAAAAGAAAAGGGAACATCTCACTAATTATCTACTGAACAAAATCCGTGCATTAGAGATTCTGAACAAAGCGTCTCCTACGCTTAGCCACTCGGAGGAGCTTTGCTCTCTTAGGGCTCAGCTGAGGGAGCACATGCTGCATAACTATGAAAGGTCCCTGAAAAAAGTGAAAGCTCTGTATTATTCCCAAGCAAATAAGGCTGGGAAATTACTAGCCAACAGAATCAAATGTAAGGCCCAAAATTCCCGGATCGCCTTTCTCTGGAACCCTTCAAAAACCCACAAAATATATGACCCAAAAGGAATTGCAAACAGTTTCATGTCCTTTTACTCGCAACTCTATAACTTAGCTGATCATAAGGAGGTGGTTCAGCCTTCTGTACAGGACATAGATGCATTTCTCGACTCCCTTTCATTGCCTTCCATGTCTGGAGAGCAAAAAGCTCAAATTTGCATGCCCACCACACTGGAGGAAATACTGCGTATTATTAGGCAATTACCCCACCAAAAGAGTCCCGGCCCGGATGGCCTGTCTAACTCCTACTATAGACTTTTCTCAGAGATCCTAGGGCCGCATTTGCACTCATCCTTCCTGAGAACTATGTCAGATGGTCATATGCCCAAAGAGATGCTCGAGGCCACTATTGTCACTTTGCCAAAACCTGGCAAGGAGCCAACCGCCCCCCAAAATTTCCGGCCTATTTCCCTCCTCAACACTGACCTGAAAATCTACGCTAAATTACTGGCAAACAGGTTGGCGGAGATCGTCCCGTCCCTGATTGCCCCTGATCAAGTGGGTTTCGTTGCAGGTAGGCAAATCACTGATAACTCTAGGAGAGTATTAAACCTTCTTGATAGAGTCAACAGCCTGCGAGTACCCGCGGTGTTCCTTACGCTGGATGCCGAGAAGGCATTCGACCGAGTTAATTGGTCGTTTGCCTTCTCGGTGCTCCAAAAGATGGGTTTCCCTGCTGATGTCATCAAAGCTATAGGAGCATTGTATAGGGGCCCTGCTGCTCGAGTTTTGACCAATGGGGAACTGTCAGACCCCTTTATCCTTTCAAATGGAACTAGGCAGGGCTGTCCCCTATCCCCCCTCATATTTATTTTATCCTTAGAGCCGTTAGCACAAGCTATCAGACAAAATGGGAGTATCTCGGGAGTCCAGATTGGTGATAGGCAACACACTCTTTCACTATATGCGGATGATATAATCCTTTCCCTGACCAACCCGGCCGTATCCCTCCGTGAGCTAAAAAAGGTCATACACACATATGGCTCTTTGTCATTTTATAAGCTTAATGAGAGCAAGTCCCAAGCCCTCCCCCTTTTTATACCCAATCATACCCTGAATCAGTTAAAACAGTCCTACTCTTGGGATTGGCAAACATCAGGAGTTCAATACCTTGGGGTCCAACTTACCCCCACTATCCCAAAATTGTACGAAGCGAATTTTCCTATTTTCCTCACAGATCCATTGGATAACATAATGAAAACGGAGCTTTCGTGGTTGGGCAGGGTGTCAGCCTTTCAGCAGCATGTGCTCCCTAAGCTTCTTTATTTGTTCAGAATTCTCCCATTGGACCTTCCCAGCTCCTTCTTTAATACTGTTAACAAACTACTGAATAAGTTTATCTGGAAGAAGGGCCCACCTCGCATCGCTAAATCAATAATGTCGAAATTTAGGAAAGTAGGAGGCCTAAATCTTCCGAATATTTTTGATTATTACCTTGCCACTAGAGTACACCAACTTAAGGAATGGTGGGTCGCGGACAGTTCCAAGCACTGGGTCCATATTGAACAGACACTTGTCCCTACCCATAATTTGAAGGCTATATTGTTAGCCTCTCTTTTCCAGGAACCATCACCACACTCCCTCCCGTATTTAATCTCTGCCTCTTTGAAAGCCTGGAAAAAATACCATGGAGGTGAGCACAAGACATCTGTATCCATAGCAAAAATCACTCCAATAGAGGCGTTGCAATACCTTATCCCTGATCTCTCTCTGGAGGGATGGAAAAAGGAGGGAATAGTAACGGTGGCGGAGTTGCTCAATTTGGAGGATCTTGACTCCTTTGAAAACTTGCAAAAAAGGTTCAAAATACACAAAAACGACTTTTACAAGTACTTGAGAGTTCGCCACCTCTTAGCCACAAATCCTACGCTACGGGTCCATTCACATACGGAACTCCTGTGCCAATGGAACTTAACACAGTCCAAGTGGAAGGGAGTCCGTCCTCTATATACATTCTTAGGCAAGAAAAACTCATTTGTAAAAACCACACCCATTATCTCGTGGGAACAGGATCTTGGTCGCAGCATCCCCCCAGCGCAGTGGTCCACAGCTATCACATATGCAACTAAACGATTGAGATGTGTATCTCACCTTGAAGCATATTCGAAAACTCTACTCAGGTGGTACTTCACCCCTCTGAAATTGAGCCGCATTTATCCTGGCTTGGCGCCGCTGTGTTGGAGGGGATGTGGGGGCAGAGGGTCCCTTATGCACATATTATGGAGCTGTCCCTTGCTAAAAGATATATGGTCTAGCATCTTCCAGCTAGTGTCAAAGTTAACGGGCCGTGAGCTAAACAGTGACCCGGCTTTGGCCCTGCTCTTTATTAACATTACAGAGATCCCATATGATTTTAGGACCATTGCCATGCACTTATTCCTAGCCACAAAGTTGGCCATAACTAGGAACTGGAAAAGTTCATCAATCCCGACCATACAGGAGATCATCAACTCAGTGGACACTACTAGGTCTTTTGAAAAAATGTTAGCACACAAAAACTTTGCGGTACGCAAATTTGAAAGGGAGTGGGCACAGTGGAGTGGTAACCCCAGTGATCAATAGATGGTCTCTAACCCCCTATAATCATATTTGGTGTTTACATTGACATTACTTACTTGCATTATCTTATGCCTTGATGTACACTCAGAAGCCTCTATATTCTACACAGAGTCTGCCTCTCTGCCTTTTCTTTATTTATTTTCTAGTTTTTCTGTCCTATTTCTCCATGTTTATTCTGTAGGATCTGGTCATTGGATTGTACTATTGTTATACTTACCTATTGTACAGATATAATCTTTGGAGTACAGGATTCCACCTGGTACATGCAAACGACGCATATTAGTGTAATATAATATAACCCGTTGCACGGGTGATATGTACGATCCCTCTGATCATTGTATTTTCTTGGATTTAGAAAAAAATCTCAATAAAGATATATTGAAAGATAAAAACGATTCCAACAGCTGATCGACAGGAATGCTCGGAATTAGCAGTCCACCAATCAGATATTGATGATCTGTCCTGAGGATGGGTCATCAGTATTTAAATCCCAGAAAAAATAAATTTATTTTGGAGTCTGGTATGATGTATAATTCCTTTTGTCTCCTGGTCTGTATATATACAGTGCTCAGCATAATGAGTACATCCCCTTTGATCTCTAAAGTCAGTGGTAGTGAAGGTGACGATTATGACGTGTTGAAGGACGTCACGTGGGTGCCCACAAGAGAGGAAGAGGAGGGGAGTTCAGAGGGAGAGACGGAGCAGCAGATAGGGAGGAGAAGGAGAAGAAGCAGGCAGAACTTACAGTGCACAGGAGGCAAAAAGCAGACTGCAAATGTATCTGGAGTGAGTCATCCACCATGCACGGTCACATCTGGCGCTCCCAGAACGCCGGCACATTGCTCCACAGTGTGGGCTTAACATGTCAGCTGCTGACAATAGTGTGGCCATCTGCAGCCTGTGCTGTCATCGCATAAGTCGCGGTAAGCCCAACACTCACCTAGGGACGAACGCCTTAAGAAGGCACCTGGCCTCCCATCACCGAGCCAAGTGGGATCAACACCATCAGAACCCACAAAGTCACACTCCCGGCACTCCACGTACTTCCTTTTCTCCTCTCTCCTGCCATTTGTCCTCCATTACACCTTCCACCGTGCCTTCGTCTCATTCATCTGGCAAAACGCAGGCTTCCATGGCCCAAATGTCTGAACATGAAGTTGATGACGCCGCCAGATAACCCTCTTGCCCAACTGCTGACCGCCGGCTAGCCCTCCAACTACTGCCATATAAACTACTGCCATATAGCCCGGAACTGCTAGCCCTCCAACTACTGCCATATAAACTGGTGGACTCGGAGGCCTTTAGAAAATTTGTTGCCATTGGCACACCGCAATGGAAGGTCCCCGGAAGGAAATATTTCTCCCAGAAGGGAATCCCAGAGCTATATGGCCATGTTCAGCGGCAAGTGAATGCATCTCTGGCACAAAGTGTCGGTGCCAAGATACATCTGACCACTTGGTTAACCTTCTGACAACTGTCAAGCATGCAACCCGTGGCACCTGTGTGGATTTGGTGTTACCGCCATGGATTTCATGCAGGCCTGCCTCTTCTTCTCTTCCTCCTACTCCATCCTCCCTCTCCTCCTCGGCTGACTCCTCCTTTTACACTGCTACCACCTCTTCCGCTGCACCCCCCTAAGCTCCCGAGAACCTATTCAACGTGCCAAGTGAGACATTGCCATGCTGTGCTGCGGCTGTTGTGCCTGGAAGCCAAGAGCCACACCGGTCCTGCACTCCTTTCAGCTCTGCAGTCACAGGCTGATCAGTGGCTAACCCAGTTCAATTTAACAGTTGGTAAAGTGGTGTGCGACAATGGTGTCCATCTGCTGAGTGAAAAAAACTATGGCTCTCAGACTATGAAGACACTAAAACATTATTTTTTTGTTTCAAAAATGAAATCATTGTGTAAAACTGAAATAAATTAAAAAAAAATTATATATTGGGTATTGCCGCGCCCGTATTAACCTTCTCTATAAAAATATCACATGACCTAATCCCTCAGGTGAATACCGTAAAAAAAAAAAACGGTGTAAAAAAATGCAATTTTTTGTCATCTTACATCACAAAAAGTGTAATAGCAAGCGATCAAAAAGTCATACGCACCCCAAAATAGTGCCAATCAAACCATCATCTCATCCCGAAAAAAATGAGCCCCTACACAAGACAGTCGCCCCAAAAATAAATAAAACTATGGCTTTCAGAATGTGGAGACACTAAAGACTTTTTTTTTTTTTATGCTTTGTTATGTAAAACTGAAACAAACAACCATATTTGGTATTTTCGCGTCCGTGAAAACCTGCTCTATAAAAATACTACATGATCTAACCTGTCAGATGAATGTTGTAAATAACAAAAAATAAAAATGGTGCCAAAACAGCAATTTTTTGGGTACTTTGCCTCACAAAAGTGTAATATAGAGCAACCAAAAATCATATGTACCCTAAAATAGTACCAACAAAACTGCCACCCTATCCTGTAGTTTCTAAAATGGGGTCACTTTTTTGGAGTTTCTACTCTAGGGGTGCATCAGGGGGGCTTCAAATGGGACATAGTGTAAATAAACCAGTCCAGCAAAATCTGCCTTCTAAAAGTCACACGCCGCACCTTTCCCTCTACAGTAGTTTACGGCCACATATGGGGTGTTTCTGCAAACTACAGAATCAGGCCATCCCATATTGAGTTTTGTTTGGCTGTTAACCCTTACTTTATTGCTGGAAAAAATGGGTTAAAATGGAAAATTTTCAAAAAAATAGAAATTTCAAAATTGTTTCTCCATCTGCCATTAACTCTTGTGGAACACCTAAAGTGTTGACAAAGTTTGTAAACCCAGTTTTGAATACCTTGAGGGGTGTAATTTCTTAGATGGAGTCACTTTTTTGAAATTTCTATTCTAGGGGTGCAAGGGGGGGGGGGGGGCTTGAAATGGGACATGGTATAAACAAAACCAGTCCTGCAAAATCTGCCTTGCAAAACCCATATGGTGTTCCCCTCCTTCTATGTCCTCCCGTTTGGCCAAACAGTAGTTTACGACCACATATGGGGTTTTTATGCAAACTACAGAATCAGGGAAATCCATTTTGAGTATTGTTTGGCAGTTAACCCTTGTTTTTTTCCAGAAAAAAATTGATTATATTGGAAAATTTTCCCAAAAATCAAAATTCTTAAAATGTATGTCCATTTGCCATGATGTCTTGTGGAAGACGTAAAGGGTTAACAAAGTTTGGGAGGTTTCTATTATCTAAGCCTCACAAAGTGACTTCAAACTTGAACTGGTCCATAAAAAGTGGGATTTTGAAGATTTCAGAAAAATTTCAAAATTTGCTTCTAAACTTCTAAGCCTTGTAACATCCCCCCCAAAAAAAATATCATTCCCAAAATGCTACAAACATGAAGTAGACAATGGGGAATGTAAAGTGATCACAATTTTTTGGGGTATTACTATGTATTACAGAAGTAGAGAAACTGAAACTTTTTGGTAAATATGGTATTTTTTAATGGAAAAAAATTAACTTTTTGGACCCAATTTTAGCAGCATCATGAAGTACAATATGTGACGAAAAAACTATCTCAGAACGGCCTGGGTAAGACAAAGTGTTTTAAAGTTATCAGCACTTAAAGTGACACTGGTCAGATTTGCAAAAAATGGCCTGGTCCTTAAGGTGAAATAGGGCTGTGTCCTTAAGGTTTTTTTTTTAAAGGAAAACTGTCAAAAATGTGCCCTGCTGGAGCCTAGAAATTTTTTATTTTAGACCACGGGAGTACAGGCCCCAAACATTATGCATTCACCATACAGAAAAGATCAAGTGATTATGTGGCTGGAGGTATATTAGACAGTCAATGGATATCTATTTTACTGCAGGCCAGTGGACTACAGGCCCCAAAAATGATTCATTCACCGGACAGAAAACATCAAGTGATTATGTGGCTGGAGGCATATTAGACGGTCATTGGATATCAATTTTAATGCAGGCCAGTGGAGTACAGGCCCCAAACATTAGGCATTCACCGGACAGAACACATCAAGTGATTAAGTGGCTAGAGGTATATTAGACGGTCATTAGATAACAGTTTTACTTCAGGCCAGTGGAGTACAGGCCCCAAAAATTATTCATTCAACGTACAGAAAAGAACAAGAAAATAAGTGGCTGAAGGTATATTAGACGGTCATTGGATATCAATTTTAATGCAGGCCAGTGGAGTACAGGCGCCAAACATTAAGCATTCACCGGACAGAAAACAACAAGTGATTATGTGGCTGGAGGTATATTAGACGGTCATTGGATATCAATTTTAATGCAGACCAGTAGAGTACAGGCCCCAAACATTAGGCATTCACCGGACAGAAAACAACAAGTGATTATGTGGCTGGGGTTATATTAGACGGTCATTGGATATCAATTTTACTGCAGGCCAGTGGAGTACAGGCCCCAAACATTAGGCATTCACAATTCACCAGACAGAAAACATCAAGTGATTATGTGGCTGGAGGTATATTAGATAGTCAATTAATATCAATTTTACTGCAGGCCAGTGCACTACAGTCCCCAAAAATTATTTATTCACCATACAGAAAAGAACAATTGCTAATGTGGCTGGAGGTACATTAGGCAGTCACCGTATAACAATTTTACTGTTGGCCAGTTAGATTATAGGCACCAAAAATTATGCATTCACTGTACAGAAAAGATCAGGTGATTATGTGGCTGGAGGTATATTAGATGGTCAATGGATATCCATTTTAATGCAGGTCAGTAGATTATAAGCCCCAAACATTATTTGCAAACCATACAGAAAAGAACAATTGATAATGTGACTGGAGGTACATTAGGCAGTCAACATATAGCATTTTTACTGTTGGCCAGTTAGATTACTGTCCCAAAAAGTAACACATTCACCGTACAGAAAAGATCAAGTGAATATGTGGCAGGAGGTATATTAGACGGTCAATTGATATCAATTTACTGCAGGCCAGTGGACTACAGGCCCCAACAATTATTCATTCACCATGCAGAAAAGAACAATTGGTAATGTGGCTGGAGGTACATTAGGCGGTCACCGTATAACAATTTTTCTGTTGGCCAGTTAGATTACAGGCCCCAAAAATGATGCATTCAACGTACAGAAAACATCAAGTGATTATGTGGCTGGAGGTATATTAGATGGTCAATGGATATAAATTTCACTGCAGGCCAGTGGAGTACAGGCCCCAAAAATAATTAAATTACCGGACAGAAAACATAATGTGATTATGTGACTGGAGGTACAGTGGGATGCGAAAGTTTGGGCAACCCTGTTAATCGTCATGATTTTCCTGTATAAATCGTTGGTTGTTACGATAGAAAAAATGGCAGTTGAATATATCATATAGGAGACACACACAGTGATATTTGAAAACTGAAATGAAGTTTATTGGATTTACAGAAAGTGTGCTATAATTATTTAAACAAAATTAGGCAGGTGCATAAATTTGGGCACCACAAAAAAGAAATGAGATCAATATTAAGTAGATCCTCCTTTTGCAGAAATTACAGCCTCTAAACGCTTCCTGTAGGTTCCAATGAGAGTCTGGATTCTGGTTGAAGGTATTTACAAAACATCTTTAGTTCATTCAGGTTTGATGGCTTCCGAGCATGGACAGCTCTCTTTAAGTCACACCACAGATTTTCAACTATATTCAGGTCTGGGGACTGAGATGGCCATTCCAGGAACATTGTACTTGTTCCTCTGCATAAATTCCTTAGTGTATTTTGAGCAGTGTTTAGGGTCGTTGTCTTGTTGAAAGATCCAGCCCTGACGCAGCTTCAGCTTTGTCACTGATTCCTGGACATTGGTCTCCAGAATCTGCTGATACTGAGTGGAATCTATGCATCCCTCAACTGTGACAAGATTCTCAGTCCCTGCACTGGCCACACAGTCCCACAGCATGATGGAACCACCACCATATTTTACTGTAGTTAGCAGGGTTTTTTCTTGGAATGCTGTGTTCTTTTTCCTCCATGCATAACGCCCCTTGTTAGGGCCAAACAACTCAATTTTAGTTTCATCAGTCCACAGACAGCACCTTATTCCAAAATTAAGCTGGCTTGTCCAAATGTGCTTTAGCCCACCTTAAGTGGCACTTTTTGTGCTGTGGACGGAGAAAAGGCTTCCTCTGCATCACTCTCGCATACAGCATCTCCTTGTGTAAAGTGCGCCGAATGGTTGAACGATGCACAGTGACTCCATCTGCAGCAAGATGATGTTGTAGGTCTTTGGTGCTGGTATGTGGGTTGACTCTGACTGTTCTCACCATTTGTCGCTTCTGTCTATCCGAGATTTTTCTTGGTCTGCCACTTCGAGCCTTAACTTGAACTGAGCCCGTGGTCTTCCATTTCCTCAATATGTTCCTAACTGTGCAAACAGACAGCTAAAATCTCTGAGACAGCTTTCTGTGTCCTTCCCCTAAACCATGATGGTGAACAATCTTTGTCTTCAGGTCATTTGAGAGTTGTTTTGAGACCCCCATGTTGCTACTCTTCAGAGAAAATTAAAAGAGGAGGGAAACTTACAATTGACCCCCTTAAATACTCTTTCTCATAATTGGATTCACCTGTGTATGTAGGTCAGGGGTCACTGAGCTTACCAAGCCAATTTGAGTTCCAAAAATTAGTTCAAATGGTTTTGGAATCAATAAAATGACAATAGTGCCCAAATTTATGCACCTGCCTAATTTTGTTTAAACAATTATAGCACATTTTCTGTAAATCCAATAAACTTAATTTCACTTCTCAAATATCACTGTGCGTGTCTCATATATGATATATTTAACTGACATTTTTTATCATAACAACCAACGATTTATACAGTAAAATCATGACGATTAACAAGGTTGCCCAAACTTTCGCATCCCACTGTATATTAGACGGTCGTTGGATATCAATTTTCCTGCAGGCCAGTACAAATACATGTCAAATATATATATTTAAAGGAATAAAAAATATAAAATTAGATTAAAAAACGAAATCCCCCCTCTTGAAAAAAAACAAATGATAATAGTTGAAATTTGATAACAAGCGGTCGTCACAGGTGTTGAAATCCTCCAAGATCCATGCCTAATTCATTTTTAGAAATGTGAGGCAGTTCACACTGTTGTGAGCTAGGCGAGTGCGCTTATCGGTCACGATCCCCCCTGCTGTGCTGAACGTCCTTTCAGACAGGACACTCGACGAGGGGCAAGCTAAGAGTTCCATGGCAAATTGTGCCAGCTCTGACCACAGGTCAAACCTGCACACCCAGTAGTCCAGGGGTTCCTTGCTTCTCAGAGCATCCACATCGGCCATTAACCCGATGTAGTCGGACACCTGTCGGTCTATGCGTTCCCTGAGGCTAGATCCGTATGGTGCCTGACGATGGGTTGGCTGCAAGAATTACCTCATATCTGAAGTGACCAACACATCTTCAAACCACCCTCTTCTTGCATGCGCTGTAGGATTGGTACCCACAACAGTTTTTCTGTGGGTTGAAATTTATCTGCCAGCACCCGCAACAGCAGAATGCAGCATCTCTCGAATTAAGTCCTGGAAATGCTGCATTTTGACAGCCCTCTGTGATGCTGGTAACATGTCCGCCATTTTGTGTTTGAACCCAGGGTCTAAGTACTTTGCCACCCAGTACCTGTCCTTGCTCTTTATGCTTTTTATACAAACACTGGAGCATTAAGGCCCCCATTTGCACTAAATTGGAAGCGGTGGAGTGGCCTCGCTCCTGCTCATCGCCCTGGCTCGGTCTCCTCCCCTATCCACGGACAACACCAGGGATCCCAGAAAAGTTTGAAGCCTGCTTTTGTTGCTCCTCCTCCCCCCAGGCACCATCCTCCTCTGACTCCTCTTCATTCTCCTGCTGACTTGTCTCAGATGGAGTAGCCCCCCTGGGAATTCATTCAGCATTGCGACTTCCTCATCTTCCTTCTCCTGCTCCTCAACGGCTTGATCAATGACACAACGCAATGCACACTCCAGAAAGAAGGCGTAAGGTACAATGTCACTGATGGTTCCCTGGCTGCAGCTGACCTGTTTGATGATCTCATCTGAAACTTTATTTTTTTATTCAAAACACTTTTTTTTACTTTTTTTTTTAAAACGTTATTTCTGTCCCACTCTTTTAGGGGTCTGATCCCCTCTGCAATGCATTACAATACATCTGTATTGTAATGCATTGCCTGTTAGTGTATGACACTGAGTCATACACTAACAGGTTGCCTAGGAGACCCAGCCTGAGGCTGGATCTCCTCAGCTCCCGTAGAAAGCAGTTCCCTATGCCGTGCAGGGCATTGGGCAGCCTCTGCACGGCATCTGGCTGCCTTGTCACGCATCGGGTCCCCGCCACAGCAGTGCCGGGACTCGATGCGATCACTCACCTGCCGCAAACCACTTCTATGTCACGGTCAGCGCGGACCGCGGCATAGAAGGGGTTAATCCGCCGGCATCGCTGTAAACAGCAGGGGCCCAGCTACCAGGGGCCCAGCTACCAGGGACTGCCGGACCCCTGCAGTGAAAGGCTCGCACCGCTCCGGTGCCCGCCCGATCATCCCGCCGTACATGTACGGCGGAATGCATTCTGGCAATGCATCCCCCGCCGTACATGTACGGAGTTCTGCACTAAGGGGTTAAGACACATAAAAATGGCCCCTGATTAAAATACATATTTCTTGTGGGAATTTTTTGCCATTGATCCCCCTCTGGTATGTACCGGCTGATGTACATCCATCACTATTCGTAATCATCTGAGTGGCTTTTTGTTTGTGTCTATATGTATAAATAAACACTGAGAACAGGGAAACCTAGACTCTATTGTACACCAATTCTGTGTATGCTTATTGGCCCCTGACCGGTGAATTTCTTAATCCTCGACAACCACATTTTTATTGAAGAAAGCTACTAGTCTCTGAGGACTCAAGATTTTTAGGAAACATGTTTTCTCTTTTCGTTAATTTATGATTTTTTTTTATGCCCCCCACCCTGTTCTTGAATGCAATGATGGAGGGGGGACACTGACATACATAGCTATGGGTAAACGCATGTTTTACAGTGTTAAAAACACACCGAGCCTTGGCATATGTTATGATTTTTAATATTCAAAAGCATCCAAAAATGATGCCTTCACAGGGTCCGAATGCCTGCCCATGCGACAAATGTTCATTGTCAGAAGAAAAAGAGGTTCATTCCCAACAATCCTTGGAAAATTCTTCCTTTTAATTGAGAGCAGCAGCAGTAAAGTGTGGATGTGCAAAGGGCAAAGTACTAGAGGCACGTGGCGGGAGCATAGCATGGAACATGCAAGGCTGTACATCAGCTGTCTATGGGTAGTAGTAGTTATAGTGATAGTAGTGATAGTAGTGGCAGATTTGTAGCTTTAATAGTGTTGGCGGTGGCATGATGTAGGCAGCAGCTACAGCCGTACGAAACATGATGGTAGTTAGTCAGCAACAGTGGCATGAAGGCATCAGTGGCATGATGGAGGCAGCAGCAGCCATACAGAGCATGATGGTAGGCAAGCTGCAGCAGTGGCATATTGTTGGCAGTGGCATGACCAGTGGTGGATCCAGAGCCTGGTCTCGGGAGGGGCACTTCCAGATTATTTTCTGTCCGCCGCCACAAAGCAATGGTGCTTATAGAACAGACTACACAATGTAAAGGTATACTGTATATTGTGTGGCACAGTGGACAGGGACGTCTTTAATATTGATTGGACCCTGCGCAAAAATTTACTTGGGCCCCCTGGATCCCGCCTTCCCACACCTTAGCAGACAATAACGCCCTCCACCACAACAAACACACAAAAAATCCACACATCTGGTAGAGTAAAGTGAATGACTGTAAATTCTTCCAGTTCTGAAGACTCCAGCGGCTCAGGATCAGTGCTCTGGGCAGCTGGGCTCAGGCTGGAAGTGGGCACCGCTTTGCAGGAAGGAGACCAGGGCTCGGCTCACCCTAGTGTTACAGTGCACCCTAGCACCCCACAGTATGCAGTATAGGACTCTATAGTATACAGCAACCCACAGTATGCAGTATAGCACCCTATAGTATATAGCACCACACAGTATGCAGTATAGCACCCCACACTATATACAGTACCCCACAGTATATAGTAGAGTAGTATAGCAGCCCACAGTATACAGCACCCCACAGTATACAACACCTCACAGTATACAGTAGAGCAGTATAGCACCTCACCATATACAGCACCCCAAACTATACACGATACAGCATCCCACACTATACAGACCCCCACACTATACAGTACAGCAGTATAGCACTCCACACTATACAGCACCCACAGTATACAGTACAGCAGTATAGCACTCCACAATATACAGCACCCACAGTATAGAGTATACAGCCCCCCACACTATACAGGCCCTCACACTATACAGGCCCCCCAGACTATACAGGCACCCCACAGTATACAGGCCCCCCCCACAGTATACAGGCCCCTACAGTATACAGGCCCCCACAGTATACAGGCCCCCACACAGTATACAGGCCCCCACACAGTATACAGCCCCCCACACTATACAGGCCCCCCACAGTATACAGCTCCCCCACAGTATACAGGCCCCCCACAGTATACAGGCCCCCACAGTATACAGCCCCCCACAGTATACAGGCCCCCCACAGTATACAGTCCCACACAGTATACAGGCCCCCCACAGTATACAGTCCCACACAGTATACAGACCCCCACACAGTATACAGTATATGTTGACCTCACAGCCATGTGACCAGTAATATTGCTAGGTTACTGGTCACATGGTGATGATTTCATCTAAGGTCTTAGATCACAGCTCTCACAGTACGCTGCCTGGACTCAGTGCCGGCAGGCATGGCATGGCAGCACCCCCTGTGTAGCTGACAGCCTGACACCCGGGGCAGTGGCTAGCAGGGCTCAGGAAGCAGCTGCCTTGGGCCCCCCCAGGAGCAACTGGGCCCGGGGCAGCTGCCCCTTTTGCCCCTTGGTAAAGACGGCCCTGATAGTGGATGCTATATGTGTATAACATAAACATATTTCACATGAAAACTTACAATTACTTGGCTTGGCCCTTGGGGATCTCGGACACCACTTCAACACTTTGGCCATGGGCTTGGTGGAGCTGATGTTGTGCTTTATCCTAATGAGAAATATTTCATAATAAGGATTTGTAGGGGCAGAGGGATAGCAGAGCAGGGAGAGGCTGGTGCTGCTACATGGGGGAGTAAAAAAAGCCCTCCCCAGTAGAAATAATTCTCCTTATAATGTGACAGTGCATAAAATACCCCCTTGTAATGCCCCCCAGTTGAGCTAATGTCCCCATAGTGCCCCATAATGTGCCAGTATAAAATACCCCTATATAGTGCCCCCAGTAAATGCCTCCATAGTGCTCCTCTCCCCCCTTCCTCCTAGTGCCCCCCATAATGTACCAGTATAAAATGCCCTAGTAGATGCCCTCAGTGTCCCCCATAATTTGCAAGTATAAAATACCCCTTCTTAGTGCCCCCCGTAGATGACCCCATAGTACTCCCCTCCCCCTTTCCTCATAGTACCCACCATAACGTGTCCCAGTATAAAATTCTACTGTACAGAGCCCCCCATATAAAATACCCCTTCTTTGTGGCCTCAGTAGATGCCCCTATAGTGCCCCAATAATGTGCCAGTAATAACAGCCCCCCAATAATGTGCCAGTAATAACAGCCCCCCATCATGTGCCAGTAATAACAGCCCATTATGTGCCAGTAATGACAGCCCCCATTATGTGCCAGTAATGACAGCCCCCCCATTATGTGTCAGTAATGACAGCCCCCCATTATGTGCCAGTAATAACAGTCCCCCATCATGTGCCAGTAATAACAGCCCCCCCATATGCGAGTAATGACAGCTCCCATTATGTGCCAGTAATGACAGCCCCCCATTATGTGCCAGTAATGACAGCCCCCATTATGTGCCAGTAGCCAGAGCCCCCCCATTATGTGCCAGTAGCCAGAGCCCCCCATTATATGTCAGTAATAACAGCCCCCCATTATGTGCCAGTAGCCACCAGTATTGTACACAAAAAAAAAATAAACACTTATACTTACCTCCTTGGTAGCGATGCGATGCAGGCCTCTTTCGGCCTGTGTCCCGCGCTGTTTGGCTCAGGCGGCGCGATGACGTAATAGGCTGATAGGCTGCTGGCCTAGTGCCTGCAGCCTATCAGAGGAAGGGAAAGGGACACGTCTCTCCCTCCCCTGCCTCAGCACAGTCATCTGTATCGCTGTCCTGAGGACGGCGATACAGATGACTATGGAGATGAACGCTTCCACAATGGAAGCGTTCATCTCCCTGTGCCCCCCCCCCCACTTCTGAGCAGCTCGGGAGGGGGGGAATTGCCCCATTGTTCCCCCCTGTATCCGCCAGTGGGCATGACAGAGGTAGCAGCAGCCATACAGAGCATGATGGTAGTTAGAGAGTAGCAGTGGCATGAAGGTGGAAGTGGCATGATGGAGGCAGCAGCATCAGCCTTATGGAATAGAATGGCAGGCAGGCAACATGATTATATGCAGGCAGGCAGGCAGACAGCAACAGTGGCAAGATGGGGCACCATCAGCAAGGCTAGATCTATTCATCCGCCTCAGTCAGAGGAGTGTGAAAATCTTCCCTAATCCAGACTTGGTCCATTTTGACAAAAGTGAAAAGTTTTGGTCACTGGCGGAAGACAACTTTGTACGTTTGGGTGTTATGCCCCCTGCTGGACTTAAAACCCTCTCTGAGATAACACTGAAGGCTGGGCAAGAAAGAAGAAAGATAGCATGTTGTGCCAGTTCCGGCCACTGTTTCAATCTGCCTGCCCAGAAATCCATGGGGTCAGTAAACAGGGTATGCGCCAGAGACAGGCTAAAGTGTAGGTAGCAACACCAAATCTCCTCCAGAAGAAGCTAAAAATAGGCAGATAACACTTAACTTTTACTGATATATGATATGCACCATAGTATGACATACACCAACACAAAAGACATAAAAAGAAAACTTGTCTAGATCAGCATACCAGTCGAATATCTCAAATGGGGCACTTGTTTGGCTCTGCTTGAAAAAATGTAAAATTCTTACCAATCCTAAAGTATGCAGATGGTTCAAACAGATGAAGGTGCGATCCCAAGAGATGTGAAAATCCTGGTATTTGTTCAGCAGCTGTTATAGATAGGAAGTGCTAGCCCTAGCTATCCCTATCATGGGGGGTATGGGGCTAGAAATGCTCTACCTATCTACACAGAGCACCCGACCCGACAGGGGCGACCCTGTCCAGATACCTGTCCCTAAACCTGGGCAGTATCCCTGGTAAACCCTAAAGAAAAATCCTGACGTGCCACGTTTCATCTGATAACTCGTCAGGGGAAACCTAGTGGTTAGGGTATTGTGCAAAATACATATACAGGGTATATTGGATTAAGGGTCCCAAATCAATGCCCATTAAAAGGATGTTGACAGGTTAGACAGGTTCAGAAATAAGACCAAGTGAGATGGACAGAAGCATATAGGTGAGGGGGCCCCCGGTCAGTGGACCTTAAGTCAATTCAAAAGAAAGGGTACACCCCTTAACCTCTTCCAGACACAGGGCGTAGAGGTACGCCCCTATGTCCTGGTACGCCCTGTGTATTTCAGATCACCGCCAGGCACCTGGGGCAAATGCGCCGGTGGGTCCTGTGCCCCCCCCCCCCCCCCCCCCCCCCCCGTGAAGGCGATCGCAGCAAACCGCAGGTCAATTGATTTTAAAATTTAAAAAAAGCAAGTTTAAAGGGACTCTGTCACCACTTTCTAACCCCCACTTTTAAAACTATTGTTCTGTCCATGGAGCCCTTGTGATTTCAATGGTGTTGTTATATGCAAAATCTGCTGGCTCGTTTTGATAAAAAAACCTTTTATCTAACCTGTCAATAATGTGGATAAGGTGCCCAGGGCGTTTCTCCTGGTCTGAACATGCCGCCCGCCGCCTCCGCCGTTGGTGCCCAGCTCCTCCTCTGCCTTGAAATAGCGCCGCCTGAATGTGAAGAAATACGCCTCCGGCTCTCCCTCAGTCCCCCCTCCTTCTTTTCTAAGATCCCGCGCGTGCAGCAGTGTTCGCGTTATCGGGAGGTTGAGCGAAGTGCGCATGCGCACTTCGCTCAATGAGGCTGAATCGAAAAGTCCGCACGGGCGCATCAGGCACAGGCCTGTGCGCACGCGCGAGATTTTAGAAGAGGAGGGGGGACTGAGGGAGAGCCGGAGGCGTATTTCTTCACATTCAGGCGGCGCTGAAAGGATCAGAGGAGGAGCTGGGCACCAACGGCGGCGGGCGGCAGCTTCAGACCTTGAGAAACGCCCTGGGCACCTTATCCACATGATTGACAGGTTAGATAAAAGTTTTTTTAATTAAAACGAGCCAGCAGATTTCGCATATAACACCACCATTGTAATCACAAGGGCTCCATGGACAGAACAATAGTTTTAAAAGTGGGGGTTAGAAAGTGGTGACAGAGTCCCTTTAAATGTCCCAATTCACTAAAAGTTATAATTAATTACCGTATTTTTCGCCCTATAAGGTTTTTGAGGAGGAACATAAGAAAAAAAATATTTTGAACCAAAAGGTGTGCTTTTGGTGGGTTTTCAACTAATGGTGGTCTGTGGAGGACACTGTTATGGGGGCATCTGTGGGTGGTACTGTTATGGGGGCATCTGTGGGTGGCACTGTTATGGGGCATCTGTGGGTGGCACTGTTATGGGGGCATCTGTGGGTGGCACTGTTATGGGGGATCATTGTGGGGGCATCTGTGGATGACACATATATAGCATCTTATCTTATGTGTCATCCACAGATCCCCCCATAACAGTGTCCCTGTGTAGTGAATGCGGGCCGGCATCTGTTTCTGTAATTGCAGCAGGGCCCAGTGCCTGCTTCATACATAAAGTGGGCGGAGCAGGTGCGTGACGTAGTGAGCTACGCTAAGAGCCCGCCCGGCCTCCTGACTGCCAAGAAGTTTTTAAGATGATTGGAATACTTTAACAATACCCACAAGTTAAATATGATTACTGTATACTACAGTGAGCGGGGCCCGGTGTAGTAGAATACAGTGACTGCACCAGGCCCCGGTGCCATTACAGAAACAGATGCCGACCCCCAGCCCCTCCTCCCTCTCAGCCTATTCACCGGACGGTCGTAGCATTCGCCCCATGAGACGCACTGCTATTTTTTCCCCACTTTTGCGAAAAATACGGTGCTTCTCTACTGTAAGAATAAAGGCCAATGCATGCAGTGCGTCACGTTACCGCAAAACGAACACGTTAAGTGACCATGAAGAAGCATGCTTTTCATATGCTTCACTATATGTCACGCAACGCACAGTTAAGGAGCTGCAATACTTATACTTTCCATTGTGTTGTGTTCCGCTGTTACAGGGACCGCAACGCCCATGGTTAACCTAGCCTCTTACTGATAACTGATTAAGTAAATATGTTTTTTGCAGGACTAGACACTTGTATAAGTGAAGGGAATGGATAGTCAATAGTTCAAGACTGAAGCTGTAAACCATTTGAAAAACTGCTGTCATTCAGCTAAGGCTATAAAAACTTGTAAACTCGATTGTTAGCTTAAACTTTAAACATGACTAGGGGATTCTACTTGGGAAATCATGTTTTACAATAAATGCCACTTCCCCTGCCCCTTCTTGTATCCTCCCACTGCCCTATCTTCAGCAGAAGATCAGCACACAAAGGAGAAGGCAGCAGCTTCTTAGCCAGTAGTTCTGTGGTAATGACATGGTAATGACATTCGCATATTAAATACAAAGGAGTCAGTGTCGGGGAGTCAGAAGTACCAAAAACTGAGGAGTCGGAGTCAGAGTTGGAGTCGGACCATTTATCGACCGACTCTACAGCCCTGCCACCAATCACTATCCTGCGATCCTGAGAGGTGATGGTGACATCACCTCTCAGGATCGCCTCTGATTGGTAGGTGGGCGGGTGGGAAATTCAAATGTTGCTGTGCACGTCGTTGGATCTGAGCCAGCATCACCCCATCTGTGCCCCAGCACCCATCCTTGCCCCCAGGACCCGATCTGTGCCCCAGCACCCCCAATCTGATCAGCAGGTAATTAGGGAAAGTCTAGGAAAAGGTTGGGCTAGGCAGGGATAATAAAGGGAAAGTTAGTGTGAAAAAAAGTTTTATTGCATCACCATAAGTAGGGTGTCTGGGGTCCACAGCACAGCTGTGTGACCCTAGACACCCAGGGGTGCTGCCACTTGTTCCCCCCCCCACAACTTTTTGGAGGCGCAGGTACTATTTTTTTTTGTGTGTACGCTGACTGTGGCCGGCACTCTTAGCGTCCGGCCACTGTTAGTGCATCGCACACCCCACCGCCGATCAACTTCGGATTTTTTTTCACTTTTTACCCTTTTTTTGTTAGTCTTTTTTTCTTTTTATGTTAGTTTTAGGGATAAGTACTCAAACACCCGTGCCCCCACACACACGCACACTGAATAAAAATTTACATGCACACACACACGCAGACACACACTCCCCTCTGGCCCGCTGGATGTTCTCGGCCGAGGAGGCATACGCCCAGCTTGCCTCTGAGTCCAAGAGTCCTAGTGAGGACACTTTTCTGTTGTCATCCGCGTCCTCCTCATCATTTAGCGATGATGATGAGCCCCCAAGGCGGCGGAGACGCCGCCAGGGGGAGTAAGGGAACCGCTATGCTAGGGACTCTGTGGTCCACCCTAGTACGAGCAGCTCTGGGGCTCATACTAGTTTTACGGCCCACCAGTTAAATCCACCGGAGCCCCCTGCCAGTGAACTTGTCTGGTGTACCCCAGAGCGATTTTAGCCTGTGATTCCTGAGTTTATAGGTCAATCAGGAATCCAGATTTCCACAGTGGGCTTCACTGAATATTACTTTTTTAGTATTTTTTTCATCTAAATCTAATGGTGGAGCAAACAAACCTGTACACCCAACAGTTTGTTGCTCAACACCCGGGCTCCTTTTTGGCTAGGCCCGGTGGCTGGACCCCGGTCAGTGCAGCCAAGATGAGGACATTTTGGGGCATTGTGCTGCACATGGGCCTAGTCAAGAAACCTAGTGTCAGGCATTACTGGAGTGGGGATGTCATCTACCAGATCCCACTTTACAGTACGGCCATGACAAGTACGCGGTTTGAGGCCATCCGGAAATACCTGCATTATTCAGATAATGCAGCAGGTCCCCCCCCAAGGTGATCCTGCCTATCACTTTGGGTCCAAATTTGTACAGGCCTATGTACCTGGAAGGGAGGTCGCAGTTGATGAGTCTCTCATTGCGTTCAAGGGGAGACTCATTTTCCGCCAGTATGTTCCCTCAAAGCGGGCAAGGTATGGCGTGAAGTTGTACAAACTTTGTGAGAGTACCTCAGGGTACACTTACAAGTTTCGTGTGTACGAGGGGTGAGATTCCCGTATTCAACCCCCAGAATGTCCCCCTACTCTGGGTGTTAGCGGGAAACTTGTGTGGGACCTTATTGACCCACTGCTAGATAAAGGTTATCACCTGTACGTGGATAACTTTTATACTAGTATCCCCTTGTTCCAGTCCCTCGCCGCCAGATCCACGTCCGCTTGTGGGACCATGCGGAAAAATCAACGCGGCCTCCCTGCCCACCCCCTCCAGGTACCTATCCCCAGGGGTGAGACCTGTGCCCTTACCAGTAAAAACCTGTTGCTGGTCAGATATAAGGACAAGAGGGATGTCCTTGTACTGTCCACAATTCATGGTAACGGCATCACCCCTTTCCTTGTGTGAGGTACCGCGGCAACAGTCTTCAAGCCCGATTGTATCGTCGATTACAATCGGTATATGGGAGGAGTTGATCACTCTGATCAAGTCCTCAAGCCATATAATGCCATGCGCAAAACCCGAGCATGGTACAAAAAAGTTGCGGTCTACTTGGTGCAGGTTGCCTTGTACAACTCTTTTGTGCTGTCCCAGAGCGCTGGCAACACAGGGACATTCCTTCAGTTCTATGAGGCAGTCCTCAAGGCCCTGATCTTTTCAGACCGGGAAAAAAGAGCAGGCCGGAGTACCTCGGGAACTGGAGGCGCCCGGAATGTCCCTGGCCTACACTTTCCAGGTGTGGTCCCCCATACTGGAAAGAAGGGACGAACCCAAAAAAAAGTGCAGAGTGTGTCGCAGGAGGGGGATACGGAAGGACACCACTACTCAGTGCGACACGTGCCCCGATCATCCGGGCCTCTGCATTGACGGTTGCTTCAGGGAGTACCACACTTCCATGGCGTACTAAATTTATATCCCAATTTAGCCACTGAAAATCGGATAAAAAAACTGGTTCTCAGACTTGAGACACCCCAAAAAATTGTAAAAACTAAAAAAAAAAAAGTAAACAAATTAGGTATCTCCTCATCGGTAATAATCTCCTCTATAAAAATACTCCATGACCTAACCCCGCAGATTAACACGGTCCAAAAATAATAATCGGCTAAAAAACTTTTAAAAAAAAGACTCAGACTTTAGAGATACCAAATTTTTTTTTGTATCAAAAAAGGATAATATAGTCTAAAACCTAAATAATTGTAAAAAAGTAGACTTATTAGGTATTGCTGCATCCGTAAGAATCTCCTCTATAAAAATACCCCATGACCTAACCCCCCCCAGATTAACACGGTCAAAAAATAAAAAAACGGTGCCAAAGCAGCTATTTTTGGCACTTTTCCATTTCAATCCGTTTTTTTCCGGTAACAAAGCAAGGGTTAACAACCAAGCAAAACTTAATATTTATTAAACACAGAGAAAGAATGCACCAAACAGATATAACACTGACTATACTGGCAAGACACAAATGAAGATATTAAAAGCTGAGACTTTAGCCAATATATACCAGTGATGGATATATCGGAGCCCATCATGCACCACGTCACGGTTCTCAGCATGGCAAGGGGTCCTAACCGCTGCTCTAACTATGGTGTGAACACGGTCTGGGGGTGATATAATTCAGCTCGCAGCAAAGCTTCCCACAAACGCCCAGCATGAATGCTGCGGTTGTGCGATGTGAATGAAGCCAGGCTGCAAGCCACACCCACACCAGACCATGTGATGGAGGTTACCAGGTGCAAAGGAGTGTTTAAATGGCAGGTAAAGGCAGACACACTCAAATCTAGCAAGGCAGAAAACGAAAAACAAAAAAATTTATTAGTGGCAATTTTGGAGGAGCTGCTCAACCCCAGACACAGTGGCGTGTCCTCAATCAGGGGGAGCAACCCGACCGCATGTGGACCGCGGTAGTCGACTAACACCAGCAAAATATGCATACAATGGAGGACGTCGGCGCGGTCCACATGCACCACAAGAGCAAACTACACAGAATGTAGCAATCATATGAAACACAGAGAAAGAATGCACCAAACAGATATAACACTGACTATACTGGCAAGACACAAATGAAGATATTAAAAGCTGAGACTTTAGCCAATATATACCAGTGATGGATATATCGGAGCCCATCATGCACCACGTCACGGTTCTCAGCATGGCAAGGGGTCCTAACCGCTGCTCTAACTATGGTGTGAACACGGTCTGGGGGTGATATAATTCAGCTCGCAGCAAAGCTTCCCACAAACGCCCAGCATGAATGCTGCGGTTGTGCGATGTGAATGAAGCCAGGCTGCGAGCCACACCCACACCAGACCATGTGATGGAGGTTACCAGGTGCAAAGGAGTGTTTAAATGCCAGGTAAAGGCAGACACACTCAAATCTAGCAAGGCAGAAAACGAAAAACAAAAAAATTTATTAGTGGCAATTTTGGAGGAGCTGCTCAACCCCAGACACAGTGGCGTGTCCTCAATCAGGGGGAGCAACCCGACCGCATATGATTGCTACATTCTGTGTAGTTTGCTCTTGTGGTGCATGTGGACCGCGCCGACGTCCTCCATTGTATGCATATTTTGCTGGGGTTAGTCGACTACCGCGGTCCACATGCGGTCGGGTTGCTCCCCCTGATTGAGGACACGCCACTGTGTCTGGGGTTGAGCAGCTCCTCCAAAATTGCCACTAATAAATTTTTTTGTTTTTCGTTTTCTGCCTTGCTAGATTTGAGTGTGTCTGCCTTTACCTGGCATTTAAACACTCCTTTGCACCTGGTAACCTCCATCACATGGTCTGGTGTGGGTGTGGCTTGCAGCCTGGCTTCATTCACATCGCACAACCGCAGCATTCATGCTGGGCGTTTGTGGGAAGCTTTGCTGCGAGCTTAATTATATCACCCCCAGACCGTGTTCACACCATAGTTAGAGCAGCGGTTAGGACCCCTTGCCATGCTGAGAGCCGTGACGTGGTGCATGATGGGCTCCGATATATCCATCACTGGTATATATTGGCTAAAGTCTCAGCTTTTAATATCTTCATTTGTGTCTTGCCAGTATAGTCAGTGTTATATCTGTTTGGTGCATTCTCTCTGTGTGTTTCATATGATTGCTACATTCTGTGTAGTTTGCTCTTGTGGTGCATGTGGACCGCGCCGACGTCCTCCATTGTATGCATATTTTGCTGGGGTTAGTCGACTACCGCGGTCCACATGCGGTCGGGTTGCTCCCCCTGATTGAGGACACGCCACTGTGTCTGGGGTTGAGCAGCTCCTCCAAAATTGCCACTAATAAATTTTTTTGTTTTTCGTTTTCTGCCTTGCTAGATTGAGTGTGTCTGCCTTTACCTGGCATTTAAACACTCCTTTGCACCTGGTAACCTCCATCACATGGTCTGGTGTGGGTGTGACTCGCGGCCTGGCTTCATTCACATCGCACAACCGCAGCATTCATGCTGGGCGTTTGTGGGAAGCTTTGCTGCGAGCTGAATTATATCACCCCCAGACCGTGTTCACACCATAGTTAGAGCAGCGGTTAGGACCCCTTGCCATGCTGAGAACCGT
The DNA here is from genome assembly GCF_014858855.1 of Bufo gargarizans. NCBI lineage: Eukaryota > Metazoa > Chordata > Amphibia > Anura > Bufonidae > Bufo > Bufo gargarizans. The sequence goes on along the minus strand of NC_058081.1, from coordinate 440,688,497 downwards.
GACGTGGTGCATGATGGGCTCCGATATATCCATCACTGGTATATATTGGCTAAAGTCTCAGCTTTTAATATCTTCATTTGTGTCTTGCCAGTATAGTCAGTGTTATATCTGTTTGGTGCATTCTTTCTCTGTGTTTCATATGATTGCTACATTCTGTGTAGTTTGCTCTTGTGGTGCATGTGGACCGCGCCGACGTCCTCCATTGTATGCATATTTTGCTGGGGTTAGTCGACTACCGCGGTCCACATGCGGTCGGGTTGCTCCCCCTGATTGAGGACACGCCACTGTGTCTGGGGTTGAGCAGCTCCTCCAAAATTGCCACTAATAAAAAAATTTTTGTTTTTCGTTTTCTGCCTTGCTAGATTTGAGTGTGTCTGCCTTTACCTGGCATTTAAACACTCCTTTGCACCTGGTAACCTCCATCACATGGTCTGGTGTGGGTGTGGCTTGCAGCCTGGCTTCATTCACATCGCACAACCGCAGCATTCATGCTGGGCGTTTGTGGGAAGCTTTGCTGCGAGCTGAATTATATCACCCCCAGACCGTGTTCACACCATAGTTAGAGCAGCGGTTAGGACCCCTTGCCATGCTGAGAACCGTGACGTGGTGCATGATGGGCTCCGATATATCCATCACTGGTATATATTGGCTAAAGTCTCAGCTTTTAATATCTTCATTTGTGTCTTGCCAGTATAGTCAGTGTTATATCTGTTTGGTGCATTCTTTCTCTGTGTTTCATATGATTGCTACATTCTGTGTAGTTTGCTCTTGTGGTGCATGTGGACCGCGCCGACGTCCTCCATTGTATGCATATTTTGCTGGGGTTGGTCGACTACCGCGGTCCACATGCGGTCGGGTTGCTCCCCCTGATTGAGGACACGCCACTGTGTCTGGGGTTGAGCAGCTCCTCCAAAATTGCCACTAATAAATTTTTTTGTTTTTCGTTTTCTGCCTTAATATTTATTACCCTGATACTGCAGTTTACAGAAACGCCACATTTGTGGTCGTAAACTGCTGTTTCACTAAAAGGCAGAGCGCAAAAGGAAAGGACCGACATGGTTTCTGGAAGGACGATTTTAATGGCCATTTTTATTGACACCATGTCCCTTTTGAAGCCCCGCTGATGCACCCCTAGAGTAGAAACTCCCTAAAAGTGACCCGATCTAAGAAACTACACCCCTCAAGGTATTCAAAACTAATTTTACAAACTGTATTAACCCTTTAGGTGTTCCTCAACAGTTAATGTCAAATGTAGATTACATTTTAGAATTTCCATTTTTGGTAACCTTACCTCACAAAAATGTAATATAGAGCAACCAAAAATCATATGTACCCTAAAAATAGTCCCAACAAAACCACCAACTTATCCCGTAGTTTCCAAAATGGGGTCACTTTTAGGAAGTTTCTACTCCAGGGGTGCATCAGGTAGGTTGAAACAGGACACGGTGTAAATAAATCGGTCCATAAAAATCAGCCCTCCAAAAACCAAACGGCGTTCCTTTCCCTCTACGCCCCGCCGCGTGGCCGTACAGTAGTGTATGACCACATATGGGGACAGAGTCAGGGAAATAAAGATACAGTCTTGTTTGGCTGTTAACCCTTGCTTTGTTAGTGGAAAAAATGGGTTAAAATGGAAAATTTGGCAAAAAAAGAAATTCGCAAATTTCGTCCCCATTTGCCAATAAATCTTGTGCAACACCTAAAGGGTTAACAAAGTTTGTAAAATCAGTTTTGAATACCTTGAGGGGTGTAGTTTCTTAGATGGGGTTACTTTTATGGAGTTTCTACTCTAGGGGTGCATCAGGGGGGCTTAAAATGGGACATTTCAGAAAAATAAATAAAATAAAGTCTCTGTTAGAAATACTTGTCCTCTCTAGTGCTGCAAATCCAGAGACAATGTGGGAAAAGTCAACTGAATAAAGTTATGTAGAAGGATTGCGCTGCAGGAGAGAATTCCTTTATATAAATAGAAGTTCCTTTAGTAGATCATCAATCAATGTGGTCATATGCCAACCTCACAATATAACACCGGTATGGAAATCTGTTCTGAAATGAAAAAGCGCACTATGGTGTAGCAAATTCCAAACACTTAACGCACCATGCGAATAGATTATACTCACAGGATTTCTTGCGAGTAGATGCGTATAAAAATAGATGGTATCTTCAATAGAACTCTGTTGGAGGAAGAGAACTATAGTGTAGCATGTAGTTACACTTAACACGCTTGCTGTAAAATTATACTCACAGAATGTCCTTTGTGAGATGCATGGAAGAATATCTGCGCAGTCTTCACGGACGGCTGGGCAGGTGGAGCCGGCAAGGATCAAGACACTCGAGCAGGAAAGTTCCAAATATCGATCCGACGGATAGAACACTTCTACACCTTGATGACAATAAACCACAGCTTCCCGAAAAGACTGGCAAGTAGGATGGATGCGCACCAAAGGGTCAGATAGAAATTGTTTAATAGGAAATAAAAATTACAGCTAAAAACCATAAAACTAAAGTCTCTGAAATGCCCGACCCGGGTTTCGCCGTGATGCTTCGTCTGGGGTGTAGAAGTGTTCTATCCGTCGGATCGATATTTGGAACTTTCCTGCTCGAGTGTCTTGATCCTTGCCGGCTCCACCTGCCCAGCCGTCCGTGAAGACTGCGCAGATATTCTTCCATGCATCTCACAAAGGACATTCTGTGAGTATAATTTTACAGCAAGCGTGTTAAGTGTAACTACATGCTACACTATAGTTCTCTTCCTCCAACAGAGTTCTATTGAAGATACCATCTATTTTTATACGCATCTACTCGCAAGAAATCCTGTGAGTATAATCTATTTGCATGGTGCGTTAAGTGTTTGGAATTTGCTACACCATAGTGCGCTTTTTCATTTCAGAACAGATTTCCATACCGGTGTTATATTGTGAGGTTGGCATATGACCACATTGATTGATGATCTACTAAAGGAACTTCTATTTATATAAAGGAATTCTCTCCTGCAGCGCAATCCTTCTACATAACTTAAAATGGGACATGGTGTAAATAAACCAGTCCAGCAAAACCTGCCTTCCAAAAACCATGTGGCGCACCTTTCCCTCTACGCCCTACCATGTGCCCGTGCAGTAGTTTACGGCCACATATGGGGTGTTTCTGTAAATGGAAGAGTCAGGGCAATAAAGATACAGTATTGTTTGGCTGTTAACCCTTGCTTTGTTAGTGGAAAAAATGGGTTAAAATAGAAAATTTGGCAAAAAATGAAATTTGCTAATTTCGTCCCCATTTGCCAATAACTCTTGTGCAACACCTGAAGGAATAACAAAGTTCGTAAAAACAGTTTTGAATACTTTGAGGGGTGTAGTTTCTTAGATGGGGTCACTTTTATGTAGTTTCTACTCTAGGGGTGCATAAGCGGGGCTTCAACTGGGACATGGTGTAAATAAGCCAGTCCAGCAAAATCTGCCTTCAAAAAACCATATGGCGCACCTTTCCCTCTACACCCTATTGTGTGCCCGTACAGTAGTTGATGGCCACATATGGGGTGTTTCTGCAAACTACAGAATCGGGGCAATAAATATTGAGTTTTGTTTGGCTGTTAACCCTTGCTTTGTTACCGGAAAAAATAGGTCTAAAAATCTAAATTCCAAAATTTTATCTCCATTTGCCATTAACTCTTGTGGAACACCTAAAGGGTAAACAACGTTTGTAAAATCTGTTTTGAATAGCTTGAGGGGTGTAGTTTCTAGAATTTGGGTGGTTTCTATTATATAAGCCTCACAAAGTGACTTCAGACCTGAACTGGTCCCTAAAAATGTTTTTTTTTTTAAATGTATGAAAAATTTCAAGATTTGCTTCCAAACTTTTAAGCCTTGTAACATCCCCGAATAAATAATACAAATTATTGTTTTTTACTTCATTTCACGAGTGTCATTAAGTACAATATGTGACATAAAAACTATCTCAGAATGGCCTGGATAAGTCAAAGCGTTTTAAAGTTATCACCACTTAAAGTGATACTGGTCAGATTTGCAAAAAATGGCCTAGTCCTTAAGGTGAAATAAGGCTGTGTCCTTAAGGAGTTAACCAACGCATTCCAGGCCATGGGTTCAGGATGCCAACAGTCCCCGCTGATGTGGAGGGTTTGCTTATCAGCAAGGTTTGATGTCAAGTCCGGAAGTTTAAATGTCCGCACCGCGTGTGCCTACTCGTAAGAGCCACCTATCTGGTCATATGACCTGGTCACGTGGCCACCGCCTCACGTCACGTAGGGCGCCAAGCAGGGTAACGTGGGGTGGAACAAAGCTAGTGAGAGAGGGCAAGTCTTGTGCATAGCAACCAGGACGCCAGACAAGACAGAAGCCGTCCTGGTTGCTACAAATGGACACAAAAGGGCATTCTGCATCCTTGGTAACATTATCCTTTCATCAGAAGAGAAATAAATAGGAGCTTGTTAGCCGGAATACAAATCAAAACAACATGTCGACAGGGCAGTGAGGCAAAATTATGTTAGTCGATGTATCCAGACAATTAAACAAAAATGGACAGAAATAAAGAGAAAAACTTAAACAAAAACATTCCAAGAAATCAAGGATAGAAAGCGCATGCAAATAACGCAACCCCCCAAGGTAATGGGAACATAAACCTCAAAAGGTGCTGCTAGCTGGTGGAGAGAGTAATCTATATAGCAGTGGTGCAATATAGCAGGATTAGATAGTGTTTATAGGGTCATGGAAGAAACCCATAGTGAGAGGGGTCAAATAAAACAACTGAAATTAAGCTGTTCATTGAGCCATTTTGGGGCTATGGTTTTAAGATAAAAAAATCCACCGTGCTTCTTTTTGAAGCAACTCCCTGTCCCTCACGGGTGGTTTCACGGTGTCAATCCCCATGAAGGAGACATGAGCTATGCTATTATAAAATTGACAGACAGGCTTGGCAATACGAGTATCTCTCCCTGAGATGTTCACCTACCCTTCTGCGAAATTCTCAGATGTGTTTGCCTATATATTCCATACCGCACTCAAATGTAAATCTATAAATGACTCCCCGTGTTTTGCAGTTAATATAATCATGAATGGAATATTTTCTGCCAGTTATATTACTCCTAAAGGTTTTCCCTGTGTGGATGTGACTGCATACGACACACCCGCCACATCTGCAACAACCCTTGGATCTCCTCTGGATCCAAGAGCTGCCCAATGCAGTCTGGGGTGCAAATTGGCTGTGCACCAATCTAAACCATAGGCTCTTACTGCAACGGTGGTTATGTGGGGGTAGTCACCCAAAACTTCTTTTAAGTCGGGATCCATTGTAAGGATCTCACAGTGTTTGGTGACAATCTGGCCGTACCTGTCTGGTGGCCTTATCATAGATGGTGATTAGTCGTATCACCTTGTTGCTATGTTCTTCAGTGTGTCTCAGAGTAGGGAGAGCGGATCTCTCCTTTTGTAAAGCGAACCTATAAGCTGGTCGAAGGACCCTATCAGGATACCCACGTTGTAGGAACCTCTGGCACAAATCAGAGGCCTGTGAGATGAATTCATGTTTGTTATAGCAATTCCTCCTAAGTCGGAGGTATTGCCCCCTTGGAATTTCTCTCCTGAAGGGGAGCAGATGGCTACTCTCCCATCTCAGGAGGGAATTGGTGGAGTTAGGTTTCCTGTATACAGAGGTGTCCAATTCGCCTCTCCTATTCCTTGTGATAAATAGATCTAGGAAAGGTAGGGATATTTTGTCGGACTCACATGTAAATCTCAAGCCTATCTGATTGTTTTTAAGACCACTCACGAAGGATTTGAACGCCGCCTTTTCCCCATTCTAGATGATGAAAATGTCATCTATGTATCGCGCCCACAACGCTATTGACCGAATGTCCTCAGTCATCTTATCCGTGAACACCCTTGTCTCCTCCCACCAGCCCAGGAACAAATTTGCATACGATGGGGCACAGGTACTCCCCATTGCAGTGCCCCTGAGCTGGTGGTAGAGCTTGTTGTTAAAAGTGAAGATGTTCTTGGTGAGTGTAAATTCCAGGATGTGAAGGATGACCAGGCTGTGGGCGCGATACTGACATCCACGGCTTTATAAGAAGTGGTCTACGGCCCTAATCTCTAATTCATGAGGAATTGACAAATACAAGGCCTCAACATCAATACTGGAGAGGAAACTATCCTCCTCAATGTAAACCCCTTCAATTTGTTTGAGCAAATATGTTGTATCACGCGTATAAGAAGGAAAAGCTGTCTCAAAAGGGGCTAGCACTTGGTCAACGTTAATGCCCACATTTTGGCATAGCTTCCCAACCCTCGATACAATTGGACTACCTTTTAATGGTGAAAGCCTCTTGTGTAGTTTCGAGAGACAGTAAAAAGTAGACATTCGTGGGAAAGGTAGTAGCAAGAAATTATATTCGTCCTGAGTAATCAACTGCAAATGTTTGGCCTCATCTAGAATTGTCTTGAGTTCCTGTCTGAAAATATCAATTGGTTCCTTAGTTCAAAACATACAATGCAACAGCACTCTGCAAACCCAAAAAAGTACAAAAATGAATTAGATTGCTTATGCTATGCTTATAAATTAGAGATGCTTGGCAAATAATTTTGTATAAAATTATTTGAGCCTGTCTGCCGCACGTCAAGGCAATCTCTGTAAGACGAGAACCTAACACTAAGTTCAACCTGTTAAGTGCCATGACAGCGACCATGAAGTTCAGGGGGTGAAGGTTCCGTATACATGCTGGACTACAAGTACCAACATAAATGCTGAGCAAACTAAGCTTTATACTCATACTAATTTAAAATCAGCCTATGAGGCAAACAGGCTGATCAGGAGTGCACGACAAAATAGGAGAGTCAGCCACACCTCCAGCACAAACTGCAACAAAAAAAGGGGGTCAGTAAGCACATCCCAGTGCGCAGGTGCATGTCACCATGGCTGAAAACACAACATAGAACAAAACATACAATTCAACAGCACTCTGCAAACCAAGTAAAGTACAAAAATGATTTATATTGCTTATGCTATGCTTATAAATTAGAGATGCTTGGCAAATCATTTTGTACAAAATTATTTGAGCCTGTCTGCCGCACGTCAAGGTGATCTCTGTAAGACGGGAACCTAACACTAACAGGAACTCCCCATTGCAGTGCCCCTGAGCTGGTGGTAGAGCTTGTTATTAAAAGTGAAGATGTTCTTGGTGAGTCTAAATTCCAGGATGTGGAGGATGAACAAGCTGTGGGCGTCATACTGACATCCACGGGTTTATAAGAAGTGGTCTACGGCCCTAATCCCTAATTCATGAGAAATTGACGAATACAGGTTCTCAACATCAATACTGGAGAGGAAACTACCCTCCTCAATGTAAACCCTGGTGGATTTTTTATCTTAAAACCATAGCCCCAAAGGGGCTCAATGAACAGCTTAATTTCAGTTGTTTTATTTGACACCTCTTACTATGGGTTTTTCCCATGACTCTACCTATAACCCTGCTATATTGCACCACTGCTATATAGTTTAATCTCTCCACCACCTAGCAGCACCTTTTAAGGTTTATGTCCTAACTACCTTGGGGGGTTGCTGTATTTACTTTTGCTTTCTAACCTTGATTTCTTGGAGGAGATGGAGGAGGCGGATATGTGCTTTCTGTGGGAACCAGTCCGATGCAATTGTGGGGAGGAGGGGGGGGGGGGCAAAATGACCTGGCCATGTTGCTAGGGTGCTTCCTTGCCACAAAAAACATTGATCCAGTAGGCCTTGAAAAACAGCTGCTCCAGGTGTCCACATTGGAGTGCAGCTTGCCGCACAGTGAAAATCGTAAGGAGTGGGCCGCGTTCTCCACCTCATGAGAATACAACGCACTAGTACAATGGTACTACTGTACCCCCAGCTGGGGGTTCAGCTTGCAGACAAGCTAATTGATCGAGAAAGGTTTTTTCATGGCCAAATATTTTGTTATCGAGGAAGGGGATGGGCCAGCAGGCTCATCTCATTCATTTTCTACTCCAGCACCGCCAGCATAGAGACTTTATTAAGACTGGCGCCGGTCTTATTAAATGTGCCCCTAAAATTAGAAAAAGAAAAAAGGTTACATTACATTACCTAGTGGTGGTGGCAGTTATGATGGTTGCAGTGAAGAAAAAGGAACTAAATTCCAGATGGGGAGGTTGCATATGGAATTTTTTTCCTCTGTGAAAGAAAGCATTTTTAGACAGGGGTAACAATTTGTGCCTTTCATGCATCATAATAATTCTTCATGCAAGCCTAGATTCGTATAACAATATTCATTCATTCAATACTATACTTATTTAGTATGCTGTTAAAGGAAGCTATATTCAAAAGCTAACCATAGCAGTGCTTTTTACTGCAATAATTCATAGTGCCACCTAGTGGTAGATATAATTGGTGCAATAGTTTGCATGTCACCACAATGTCCTACCATGCAGAAAACTAATGAGAATTTGCTACATCTGTAAATAATTGCATGCCATATGCCATTAAGAAAAAAATGTGTTTTATAAAAAAGTATAAAAAAAAATGTTCTACCTCTTCTATCTGCCAAAACAAACCTATTCCGACAATCAAACTTGAAACACCAGCTTTTTGCTTCATTTTGAAGGTAATTTTGAAGGTTATTTTTACTATATGGAAATCCTCACCACAAAATTCACTATGCAGTCATTACTTTTGTCATTTCAGTTGCAGGTCTTTCTACAGAAGAGGGAGCTAATGTATAACTTTTTGAAATTATTCAGCAATTATCTTGGTTCATATTTTCAATGGTATATATAAAATGGCAAATTACATCTCTCAGAACTGTGGATCATGAAGTCTTGATACATGATAATGAAATGCTTGTAAATATTTTCATTATGATTATATGAAAAACTTGTTATCCTATTACCATTCTTATTAAGGGGTGTTCTTCTTTATCTCCATATTTATCAGGAGTACATAATGGAGCAGATATATCAGTGTTTCCTAAATGTGTTCTAAGAAGCCACAATCCAGACAGTTGTCAAGAGTTTAATATGTAATGGACATTTAAAGGGGTTGTCTCACTTCAGCAAATAGTATTTATCATGTAGACTTACTAATGTATTGTGATCATCCACATTGCATCCTTTGCGACTGTTGTGCCTGGAAGATAAGAGCCACACCGGTCCTGCACTCCTTTCAGCTCTCCGGTCACAGTCCGATCAGTGGCTAACCCCGCTCAATTTGACAGTTAGTAAAGTGGTGTGCGACAACGGTGCCAATCTGCTGAGTGCGCTGAAACAGGGAAAAATTACACACGTGCTGTGCATGGCACAATTCCTAAACTTAGTTGTGCAGCAATTCGTTGCCAAATACCCCAGGGTCCAAGATGTCTTTCGGCAGGCCAGGAAAATCTCTGTGCATTTTAGATCTTACACGGCCATGGCTCGCCTTGCTGACGTTTAGCGGCGACACCACTTGACCGTCAGACATCTGATTTGTGACTGCCCAGCGCGCTTGAACTCCACCTTGTATATGCTTGATAGGCTGCTCTTGCAGCAACATGCTGTTAATGACTACTTGTACGAACTCTGCGGCAGGACAGGTTCTGGGGAGCTTGGTTTCTTTTCACTGTGCCAGTGGCTGCTCCTGCACGATGCATGCAGACTTCTGCGGCCATTTGATGAGATCATTAAACTGGTCAGTCGCAGCCAGGGTGCCATCAGTGACATCTTACCTTCTGCCATCTTTCTGGAGCGTGCATTGTGTAGTGTCATTGATCAAGCCGTCGAGAAGCAGAAGCAGGAAGATGAGATAATCACAATGCTGAATAAATTCCAAGAGGGGCTACTCTATCTGAGACAAGTCAGCAGGAGTCGTGTTGAGCGCGAATATTCGAATTGCGAATTTGTATCGCGAATATCGCCACTTTGAGAATTCGCAAATATTTCGAATACAGTGCTATTTATTCGTATTCGCGAATAGTGTTGAATATTCTTATTGCGAATTTATCGCAAATTTATCGTGAATATATTACATAGCTGATTTTCGCAATCAAGTAAACAATAGAGATCACAAATTCTCGAATTTGCTAATTTATGGCGAATATTCGGGCAAAAATTTGTGAAATATTGTAAATTCGAATATTGCCTATGCCGCTTATCACTGCTGAAGAGGAGTCAGAGGAGGATGGTGGCTGGAGGGAGGAGGAGGAGCAAGAAGAGCAGGCTTTGAGGGGAACTTTAAACTTTTAAGGGATCCCTGGTGTTGTCCATGGCTGAGGGGAGAAGACTGAGGAAAATGGGGGCCTTCATGCTGCAGTGTTTGAAGAGGGACCCCCGAATAAAAAGCATAAAGGGCAAGGACCAGTACTGGGTGGCAACGTACTTAGACCCCCGGTACAAACACAAAATGGTGGACATGTTACCAGCATGACAGAGGGCTGTCAGAATGCAGCATTTTCAGGCCTTGCTGTGAGAGATGCTGCATTCTGCTCTTGAGGGCGCTGGCAGAGGAATTTCCACCCACAGTGAAACAGGTGCGGGTACCAATCCTATTGCGCCTGCAAGAAGAGGGCGGTTTGAAGTTGTGTTGGTCAATTCGGATATGAGATCAACGCCTAGACCGATAGGTGTCCGACTACATCGGGTTAACGGCCGATGTGGACGCTCTGAGAAGCGAGGAACCCTAGACTATGGGGTGTGCAGGCTTGACCTGTGGCCAGAGCTGGCACAATTTGCCTTGGAACTCTTGGCTTGCCTCTCATGGAGTGTCCTGTGGACAGTGTGGACTACCTCACATTTCTAAAAATGAATGAGGCATGGATCTGTGACAACCACGTGTAATTGAATTTCCTCATGCCAGCCCACACATATCTGCCACCACACAGAACAAAGAATGGTCCTTATGTATATACAGCGGCATAAAAGGCCTTTTCTGTAAGGTGAATGCCTAATGTTTGGGGCCTGTACTCCACTGGCCTGCAGTAAAATTGTTATCCACTGACCGTCTAATATACCTCCAGCCACATAATCACTTGTTCTTTTCTGTCTGGTGAATGCCTAATGTTTGGGGCCTGTACCCCACTGGCCTACAGTAAAATTGTTATCCACTGACCATCTAATATACCTCCAGCCACATAATCTCTTGTTCTTTTCTGTCCAGTGAATGCCTAATGTTTGGGGCCTGTACTTCACTGGCCACTCCACTAGCCTACAGTAAAATTGTTATCCACTGGCCGACTAATATATCTCCAGCCACATAATCACTTGTTCTTTTCTGTCCGGTGAATGCATAATTTTTGTGGCCTGTACTCCACTGGCCTACAGTAAAATTGTCATCCACTGATGTCTAATATACCTCCAGCCACATAATCACTTGTTCTTTTCTGTCCGGTGAATGCCTAATGTTTGGGGCCTGTACTTCACTGGCCTACAGTAAAATTGTTATCCACTGACCGCCTAATATACCTCCAGCCACATAATCACTTGTTTTCTTTCTGTCCGGTGAATACCTAATGTTTTGGCCTGTACTCCACTGGCCTGCAGTAAAATTGTTATCCACTGACCACCTAATATACCTCCAGCCACATAATCACTTGTTCTTTTCTGTTCAGTGAATTCATAATGTTTGGGGCCTGTACTCCACTGACCTCCAGTAAAATTGTTATCCACTGACCGTCTAATATACCTCCAGCCACATAATCACTTGTTCTTTTCTGTCAGGTGAATGCATATTTTTGCGGGCCTGTACTCCACTGGCCCGCAGTAAAATTGTTATCCACTGACCATTTAATATACCTCCAGCTACATAATCTCTTGTTCTTTTCTGTCCAGTGAATGCCTAATGTTTGGGGCCTGTACTTCACTGGCCACTCCACTGGCCTACAGTAAAATTGTTATCCACTGACCGTCTAATATATCTCCAGCCAAATAATCACTTGTTCTTTTCTGTCCAGTCAATGCATAATTTTTGTGGCCTGTACTCCACTGGCCTACAGTAAAATTGTTATCTACTGACCGACTAATATACCTCCAGCCACATAATCACTTGTTCTTTTCTGTCCAGTGAATGCATAATTTTTGTGGCCTGTACTCCACTGGCCTCCAGTAAAATTGTTATCCACTGACCGACTAATATACCTTCAGCCACATAATCACTTGTTCTTTTCTGTCAGGTGAATGCATATTTTTGCGGGCCTGTACTCCACTGGCCCGCAGTAAAATTGTTATCCACTGACCATTTAATATACCTCCAGCTACATAATCTCTTGTTCTTTTCTGTCCAGTGAATGCCTAATGTTTGGGGCCTGTACTTCACTGGCCACTCCACTGGCCTACAGTAAAATTGTTATCCACTGACCGTCTAATATATCTCCAGCCAAATAATCACTTGTTCTTTTCTGTCCAGTCAATGCATAATTTTTGTGGCCTGTACTCCACTGGCCTACAGTAAAATTGTTATCTACTGACCGACTAATATACCTCCAGCCACATAATCACTTGTACTTTTCTGTCCAGTGAATGCATAATTTTTGTGGCCTGTACTCCACTGGCCTCCAGTAAAATTGTTATCCACTGACCGACTAATATACCTTCAGCCACATAATCACTTGTTCTTTTCTGTCTGGTGAATGCCTAATGTTTGGGGCCTGTACTTCACTGGCCTACAGTAAAATTGTTATCCACTGACGACCTAATATACCTCTAGCCACATAATCACTTGTTTTTTTTCTGTCCGGTGAATGCCTAATGTTTTGGCCTGTACTCCACTGGCCTGCAGTAAAATTGTTATCCACTACCCACCTAATATACCTCCAGCCACATAATTACTTGTTCTTTTCTGTCAAGTGAATGCATATTTTTTGGTGCCTGTACTCCACTGGCACGCAGTAAAATTGTTATCCACTGACTGCCTAATATACCTCCAGCCACATAATCACTTGTTTTTTTCTGTCAGATGAATGCCTAATTTTTGGGGCCTAAAATTAAAAATGTCTATGCTCCAGTAGGGCACATTTTTTAGTGTTTCTCTTTAAGACGCATAAAAATGACCCCTGATTGAAATACATATTTTTTGTGGGAATTTTTGCCATTGATCCCCCTCTGGTATGTCACTGTCCATGTTGTGGGACTATTTGTGCACTTCTAGTAAGTATTTAGTGGCTGTAAATATGACCTGAAGATTTTTCAGGTTCGACTGCCATTAAAGTGAATGGGGCCTGCTGCGAATGCGTGGTTCGCGAACATTTGATCGCAAATGTGTGTTTGCATTCGTGAAACGTCCCGGCTTATGTTCGTCCATCACTAGTTGTGTCATCAAATGTAATTTATACAGATATTGGGAGAGATTTACGAATCTAAATAGGCCACAATTTGTATATTAGTCACTTTTTGCACCTCACTTGACATGAGGTGCATGCGGTGTATCTCCAAAGAGGGGTTGAGACTTTGAGGCAGGGGCATGGCTGAAAATGTGCCACATTTTTGGCACAAAGCATTGGTATAAAGTCTGACAATCAGGGGCGTGGCTAAAGGCTCATGGGCCCTGGTGCAAGAGTTCAGCTTGGGCGCCCCTTCCCTTAGCGCTTTGTGGCAAGGGGCCTTCGTGCTGACAGAGGCAAAAATTGTAACCACATTTATGCGAAATTCTTGACCTAACCTCTGGCATCCAGCTAGAAGTGTAACTTGATCAGCATGCACTTTCTATAATACCAGTGTCTTTTTATATGGCACAGGGCTCTTTGGGCCCCCTAAGGCACCTGGGCCTCTGCACCCCCTATAGCTACACCCCTGCCACCAATCAATAGGTGGCTTAAGTAAAAGTCTGTATCATAACTTGAGTCACTGTGATAGCTTTATCATATCTTCTGCCTGGTCTAGATTTAAGTGTCTAAATTTAAGACAGTAATAATAAATCTAGAGTGGGGACTGAAATAAATTTGACACATTTGAAGCCATTTAGAACTTACAGCCGTAATGCATAAATTATTAACGTTGCAAGTAAAGGAATGTTTTATTTTTTGTGCTACTTTTTAGGAATTTTCTCACATAAACTTACTTCTTCTTTTTTCCATAAACTTCAGATTCCAGTGAATCTAAATCTTTTTGCAATTTGTTTTGGTTTAACACATTCAGGACAGTTTTCAGCACAAATGAAGAGAGAAGGCTGTAGTATAGACGGCCAGAGGATGCCTTTTATTTATGATGAGGCCTGCGCCTTGTCATTTATCACGTGCATCCTCCTGCATCTCAGGAGATTTCAAAGACAAGACTGGTGTAAAACACCGGTCTTAGATAAATCTCCTTATTGTACCTTTTCCCTGGTATTATATGCAGGCTCAGTTTGGCCCACAAGGTAACAGGTAAATTCCCTGGTGGGCCCCTAGTTCCCTACCCCTTACTCCTTTGGCACAAGTGACAGTAGACTGGGTAGATGTATTTTACAAACTACTAAGTTTATTATCATAGATGCATCAGATGGCTCAGATGATTTGTACGTGCAGAGGCAGACCAGCCAGAGTGCTCTTTCTCGGGGACACATCTTATTGAAGTTGCTACAAGGACCCCCAACATTCAATCATAATGTAGCCTCTTGCTGCTGTCTGCCACTGTGTCAGCAGGTTATAGTTTACATGTAGCTGTACAGTGGGCCCCCAGAACAACTTTTACTGGTGGGCCCAAGGCACCCTAGTCCAACATTGGTTATATGCACCATTTCCATTTTCTATACTTTCTTTAGACACTTTACCAAAGTGTTTTTTATACCAAAAAGGATGCATGTGTGCACCATATTTGACTTTCTTTCTACTCAAAAAATGTATTATTATTAGTGGACTGCCTCAGTTTTTTTTGTCAAAAATTAATTGTATAATGTAAGTAAGAGTTGTTTGCAACAGTGGCATACCTACCACAGAGACAAAAAACTGAAAACCACAATTTTTTTTTGCAGCCACCACTAGGGGGAGCTAAGTTGATACAGATTTAACAGCTTCCATTGAGCTCAAGGGTGATGTGTAAATTCCTATAAACTGAACTTCCCCCAATGATGGTATAAATGTATTTATGACAATTGTCTGGTATAAACACATTGAGAAATACGGTTTTCAGAATGAGTGCCATATTTATAATGCACCTGTTTTATATTTTCTGAGTTTACTGTATGGTTAAATGGAGATATATGAATTCATAGGCTATCTCATGGGCTATTTCTTATTCAAGTCATTATGATATTGGTACCCTATATTTTCCTGTTACTTTACAGTATACAGTATACTTTTCCTTTTTGTGAGTCATTAAATTGTCCGTTATTTTTGTTATACTGTAAAATCAAAGAAAATATATGCTAAAGGGGTTTTCCAGGACACTGGGTACCCTGGCCAATCAGCTGTTTTGAGAAGGCACCAGGGCTCCCATGAGCGCCATGGCCTTCTCTGTGCTTACCAAGCACAAAGCAATACATTGCATAGCGGCTGTGCTTGGTATCCCTCTCAGCCCCATTGAAGTGAATGAGAGTGCGCGCGATACCAAGCACAGCCACTGCCTTCTCAAAACAGCTGATCGGCGGGGGGCCTGAGTGTCATACCCCCACCGATCAGATACTGATGACCTATCCTCAGGATAGATGAATACAAGCGATATCAGCAGCATCTCACATCATCGACTTTATTGAGACTTCAAAGCAATGATACACATAGCAGCAACGTTTCAGCTGATAAACAGCCGTTGTCAATCCTCAGGATAGGTGGTCAGTAACAAAATCCCGGAAAATCCCTTTCAAGTTGATGATTTTCGTTCAAATATTCCCCCACTTAGTAAAAGAAATTGTAAATTGAAATTTCACAGAAGGCCATAGTAAGCTTTGTTATGGGTCCCTATAGTATCTCTGTACTGTCTTGTTAAGTAAGTGTCTAACTTGTAGCAAGAAGTTTATGCTGTCCATTTATTAGAGATCATTAGTAAATGTGGGCCAATATTTCAATGACATGTATTATAATTATTTTACATAACAAATAAAATTCTGCCAATGTACAGTAGTAAATATTGTGTTGAATTCAGACTTGATAGAAAGTAGCAGGTACGTAGTACAGTTAAACTTCTGAAACTGAACAGACCATAGTTTGAGATGCTTCTCATCAGCTGTAGTTGACTATGGCATTTGTGGGCTTCAAATTTGCCCAGAATCACAAAATATCATCAGTCAAGAATAAGACTGATTTGGAAGCTTATAGTTCACATTGTCATATAGCACCAACATTCTTCAAACTTAGGGCAGTTTGACTGTACTTTCTAAGATAATTAATAGTACAGCTGCACATCTCAGAAGTAAACCTCACTCAGGAAAAACCTACTCCCATGTGGATCCCCTGAACTCTTCCCTCAATGATCAGGCAGAGCGCTCCTGAATCTCTCTGTCCAATCACTCAGAGAATGATCTCTATGATCAGTGTGGGCGACAAAATAATGCTGAATTATCAGTGTCTCGCCTCTGGCTACATCCATAAAAATGTTGGAACTTGGAGCGGTGAGTAACTGCTGCATCCTCGCATGTAGCCTTAACCTTTCCACTGCCTCCACCAAAGAGCCTAAAAATTAACCATTCAACTGCGGGAGACCATCAGGGATCTTGACATTAACCCTTTCACTGTCCTCTACCAATAGGTATGCTGGAATTTACCCTCTAGTTGTCCTAGATCAGTAACTATACTGATATTAATCCTGTACCAGCTGTAGACAATTAGGGATATTGACATTAGCTTCTTTACTTCTGTAGATGACCAGGAATATTGACATTAGTCCTTTCACTGTCCTACATAATCAAGAATTATGACTCTTATGCCTTTACTTTAATAGACCACCGGGCATACAAACATTAACCACTTCACTGCCCTAGACCACTAGGGATACAGACATGAAACCCTTCACTCCTCTAGGCCACCAGGGATATAGACAATAACCATCACTGTGCTCAACCTGGATGCTGTTGAATGTTATTTATCCGGATGCTATGTAGCCATGTACATATGGCTGCCTTATAGATTATTATTAGGGCTCTGTATTGTCAATATTTATTTGATGTGGTTCTGTATCAACTACCCTATAGGGAGCAGGGCCCTAACTACATCAATCACTAGCTACAAAGACTGTATGGTATGTTTGGACAACTGGCTTAAAACACATGATTGTATCCCACATAGAACATTGTTTCCCCATACTTTTAGAAGATGTGACAAGCTAATTTCAAGCTAATATGTATTTTCACATGACTGGCCTGCTTTACAAATTCTCATCTGCCATATCCTTTCCTCCTCATGAGTGCAATTCTTGCTCATGGGCTGTGTCTGGTATTGCAGCTCAACACATTTTGCAATAGTACTAAAACACACTCCTGGAGTACAACATATTATAAAATGAAGTATACATATATCCATATAGTATACATATTTAGGTGACATCTATAGGGGTAATATATTCTTTTATTTCTGCACCAAGCGCTCCACTTTGACGACATAGAAAAATAATCCATTTAATCTGACAAAAATAATCCAATCTGACAAATCAGACTAAACTTTGCAAATAGGTGCACTTTCTACTTACATGATCACATTACACATTTCAGTATTTGATGGTTATTTTTAATTCTGTATTACTGCACCCAATGAAAAGCTAATACAAACCTGACCCTGTATGTAGCATAAGACAACATATTAATCCTGATCATATGAAACACATTCTACGCATAAAGAATCCATTTATTTCAAGAACATGGTAACAAAATCGGAATACTAAATTGAACACATGCTGACTTGAACACAGCTAGGGTGGCCCATTTTCTCTGTAAATGATCTTACCACTAAAAATCTGTCAAATTTCTATCTTTTGGACATAATGAAATATGGAAAATGTAACTACCAACCATATACCTGTAATATGGAAGCTTAGATTAAAACAAATACACAAAAAGTGAACCAATAATTTAGTTTAAAGCTGGAGCAGGGAAACAGAAGGAAACTCTGTCGGGTTCTGACTGCACCACCATTTCATGGTCCATTAAAAACAAATTAAATAAACTGAAAAACGATCAACTTACCCTAGAAATA
Organism: Bufo gargarizans; assembly: GCF_014858855.1. Lineage (NCBI taxonomy): Eukaryota > Metazoa > Chordata > Amphibia > Anura > Bufonidae > Bufo > Bufo gargarizans. Next base: position 440,670,436 of record NC_058081.1, on the reverse strand, counting down.
CCAGTATCCCAGGTAAAACAGTTTTCTTGCAAATTCATACTACGCCATTCACATTAGTGAAAACATTTTTTGCATTGGATGGAAAGCAGTGATTTTATGGATTTGTTGTTAAATGAATGTGTCCAATGTGTAAAAATAATGAAACACACACAATGCACACAAACGACTGGGCCAAATTACTGCAGCTCTGGGACCAGTAACATATGTGCCAACAAGTAACTGTATGCATTTAGTGCACTCATTCAGTCTTGTATACAATAAAATGTTCTTTTTAATAGTGCCAAATACAGCTTTGCCCCAGTAATCCCGCCGAGCATACGAGAAGAATCATTACAGTGCAGAAAGAATTTTCTCTCCGTAATATAGAAATATATTGTTAGCAATGAAACTGCCTGTAGGATTATTTCCTCTGCTGTAATCTGAGATCATCAATTCGATTTTTCTCTGCTTCTCCTTTTTTTCTCTAGAAATGTCTGAATGAGCGAATAGGGTGGTCAGACTTCATTACAGCCACAGTGCAGCCAATATTACCTGTGCTGAGAATGTAATAATATCCTTGTAATGGCGGAATGTGGACTTAATATTTAAATAGTCAGCTAGAGAGATATTCGTGTTTCCGTTTAAGGGATTTTCTGGGGTTTTTATACTTTTAGAATTGGTCATCCTTCAGTGAATAGGAGCAGGCACAGCCATTACACAATGTACAAAGCTGTGAAGTCTGGTGCCTGGTCCCAATGCACAGCAGCTCCTGAAAAGAGCTGATCAACAGAGGTTCTGGGAGATAGCACCTCACCCATCTGATATTGATCATGTATCCTAAGGCTGGTTTCACATAAGCAAGTGTTACTCTTTGGGCTCACAGCACAGCACCTGTCCTGAACTTTCAATACTGCTGGGGTCGCATAGCATTATATTGATTTAGGATGCTATGTAACATACGTTTTTTTTACATTCCGTTTTTTGCGTTCTGTATACAGACCATATACGGAACCATTCATTTCAATAAATCCACAATAAAAACTAAAGGTACTCCGTATGCCTTCCTTTTCCGTATTTCCTTTTTTTCGTTCCATTCAAAGATAGAACATGTCCTATTATTGTCTGCATAACTGACAAGGATAGTACTGTTCTATCAGGGGCCAGCTGTTCTGTTCCGTTCCGCAAAAAACGGAATGCACACAGACGTCATCCGTATTTTTTGCGGATCGTTTTTTGCGGACAGTAAAATACTGAAAAAGCTATATGGTTGTGTGCAAGAGGCCTTACAGTTCTGGAATGTACATAATAGTGTCAGTGTTGGGCTACATGCACACGACCGTATGTATTACGCTTAGTACAGTAGGGCTGGAGGGGTTAAAAAAACTAAAAAAATAATTTAACTCACCTTAATCCACTTGATCGCACAGCCGGCATCTCTTCTGTCTTCTTTGCTGTGCACAGGAATAGGACCTTTGATGACATCACTGTGCTCATCACATGGTCCATCACCATGGTGAGGGACCATGTGATTGGATCATGTGATGTGACATCACCAAAGGTCCTTAGCCGGCAGCTCAACATTACAGAAGAAGACAGAGATCCGCAACTACTCGATCAAGTGGACCTGGTGAGTGATTTTTATTTATTTTTTTAACCCCTCCATCACTATTTTACTTTGCATTCTGTATTCAGAATGCTATTATTTTCCCTTATAACCATGTTATAAGGGAGAATAATACAGATCGGGTCCCCAGCCCGATCGTCACCTAGCAACCATGCGTGAAAATCGCACAGCATCCGCACTTGCTTGCGATTTTCACGTGGCCCCATTCACTTCTATGGGGCCTGTGTTGCGTGAAAAGCGCAGAATATAGAGTTTGCTGCGATTTTCACGCAACGCACAAGTGATGCGTGAAAATCACAGCTCATGTGCAGAGCTCCATAGAAATGAATGGGTCAGGATTCAGTGCGGGTGCAATGCGTTCAACTCACGCATTGCACCCGCGTGGAATACTCGCCCGTGTGAAAGGGGCCTTAGCCACTTAATTGTGTTTCCGGAGCTCAGCTTGGGCAGTGGGAAAAGTACTTAGCTAAGCTCGGGCAGAAAGTGGAGCGGGGAGGGCTGCTTTAGCTGCTGATAGCTCATAAATGGTAACAGCTAGAAGCATGGAACTTATTTGAAAGCTGGCATTCCAGGCTAAAGTCTAAGCGGAGCTATCACTGTTAGAAATCAGTCAGGAATAATTACTGGTAAAACCTGCTTTTTCTTTCACTTTCAGCTGCATTCACTGCATCCCGATTTCTAATAGTGATGTCTTCCCATGTACTGAACAGATTGCAGTCATTCTGGTATTGCATGAAAGCTTGGAATGTCAGCTTTCAAACAATACAAACCAGAGATATGAGCAGCTAAAGCAGCTGCCCTCCCTCCCTGTCAGTCTGGAGGAGAATGAGAGAGCAGTTGCAGAACTGACAGGAGGAGAGGAAAATACAAAAAATATAGAGAAAGACGGCATTGTCATCATTGTAGTGGCCCAGATAATAAAATGATCTTATGTTTAGGACACAGTGAAGCCCGCAAAAAAAATCCCACAAAATAATGTAAAAATAGCTTTTTTTTAACTTTCCCACTATATTTTATCTTTCCCCTAAAAATAAAATAATACAAGTTATTTAATACACAATATATACCTTAAAATGGTTCCTTAAATACCTACAACTAATCCCTCAAAATAAAAATAAATGTTTAGAAGAAAAAATTTAAAGTTATCAGCGCTGGAACACAAAGAGGGAACATATTATTGTTCCTAAGACTAAAATTAATTGTCACTTCAACATCATCAATTTCTAAACTTTTATTTTTAAGGACATTAAAAGGCTTAGAATTTTAGAACTAATTTTTAACATTTTCAAGAAAATTTCCAAAGCCCATTTTTTAAAGGACCAATTCAGTTGTGAAGTCACATTGAGGGGCTTACTTAATAGAAACCACCCATAAATGACCCGATTTTTAAATCTTTACCCTCAAATTATTCAAAATTGTTTTTACAATTAGTTCTAACCCTTAATAGTTCAAGGAAAATAGAGATGAAATTTCAAAATGTCATTTTTTGCTAATTTTTCATTTTAATCAATTTTTCCTGTAATCCAGCCAAACAAACCTTAATGTTTATTACCCTGAATCTGCAGATTACAGAAACACAGAAAATGGCAGGGGTCAGAAGAGAAGGCGTGCCATATGGAATTTGAGGGGCCGATGAGGGAAAGGTTTTACAAAGCCAAGAGACACTGAGGTACCCCTACAGTGGAAACCCCCAAAATGTGACCCCATTTTGGAAACTACACCCCTCATGTAATTTTTTTTGAGTGGTGTAGTGAGTGTTTTGATCCCACAGGCATTTCATAAAATGTAGAAACACATGGCTGTGAAAATGAAAAATGACTACTATAACTTTTTTTTTCATAAGGGGTAAAAAGCACCTCCCAATTTGTTGCCCTTTTTCTCCTGAATATGGCAACACCCCATATGTGGTTATAAACTTCTGTATGGGAACACAGCAGGGCTCAGAAGGGGCACCATATGGCTTTTGGAGGGCAGATTTCACTGGAATAATATTCAGGCACCATTTCGCATTTGAAGAACAGTTGAAACCCTTAAAATATTCAAGCGTTGTAATGAGCATTTTGGCCTCACAGGCGTTTCAGAGAATTTAGCAAAACTTGGCAATAAAAAAGGAAAAATTAAATATATTACAAAAAAAAATTCTCTTGAAGTCCATTTTTTCATTTTCACAAGGGTTAACAGGAGAAAAAGAATCCCACATTTTGTTATCCATTTTCTCCTGAATACAGAACCACACCATCTATCAGAATAATCTGCTTTCAGAAGGGAGTTCTGAATTGAAGGAGCATCATATGTCTTTTGGAGCGTAAATTTCACTGTAATTATTTGTAAAGACTCTGAAGTATCGATACAGTGGAAACCCCCAAAAGTGACCCTTTTCAGAAACTACACCCTCCAAGAAAGTTATAAAGGGGTGTAGTGAGCACCATGGCCCAACAGGCATTTCAGAGAATTTGGGCCTTAATGACCAAGCGTTTTTCTTCCTTGTTTGACTGTCGCCTTCCAAGAGCTATAACTTTTTTATTTTTCCGTCTATGTAGCTGTATGAGGGCTTATTTTTTGTGAGACAAGCTGTAGTTTTCATAGTGCCTTTTTGGGATATACATAAATTTCGGATTAACTTTTATCAATGGGAAGATGGGAAAAAACAGCAATACTGCCACAGAGTTTTTACATTATACATTTTGTGGCGTACATTTTTGGGCATAAATAACATAATATCTTTCTATCTTTGGGTCAGTATGAATACAGTGATACCAAATGCATATAGTTTTTTTGCTTACGTTTTACTATTTTTGTGCAATAAAACTCCTTTTTTTAAAGATAAAATCTTTTTGCATCTGCTCTTCCCAAGACCCATAATTTTTTTATTCTTCTTTCTATGGAGTTGTGTGAGGGCTTTATTTTTGCTGGATGACTTGTAGTTTTCATTGGCATCATTTTAGGATAAATAACACTTTTTGGTTGCTTGTTATTAAGTTTTGATGGAATTTTCTTTATTTTTTATGGGATTTTTTTAAATGTAATATTTTTTTTAACCACTTAATAGTTTTACAAGGGAACTTTAACAGTCATTTTTTGGATTGCTTATAAAATACAGTGCACTATCTCTATAGTGCATTGCATTTTAATTTCAGTGTTATACTGACATTGACCAGCAGGCTGCTCCAGAGAGGCGCAGCCTGCTGGGGAACACTCAAGGTAGGCTTGTGGCCTACATCAGGTCCCAGGCAGCCTATACACACATCGGCACCCAGGGAACACATTTGTCTGCTCCCTCTGTCACTGATTACATGCCAACATGAAAAGGTCCCCTTAGTTACCGCCGACAAAAGGCATATGAGTGGTCACTAAGGGGCTAAGGAACAATCCTTACGTCACGTGTAGAGGAATGGTGATTCAGAGATCAATATAAGAAATGGATATTTACTTCCTACCCCAAGAGGTAGTAATGGCAAAATGAAAAATGCATTGAACATTAGAATTAGGAAAAAGGTTGATATCAATGGATTTGTCTCTTTTCAAGTCTTTTTAATGCCAATACATAACAAGAAAAGGGACCCTCCAATACTCCACAATGTCACACCCCCAGCATCTACCATGCCACTCACCCATATGGAAAGATTCTCTTTAAGCCAGGGCACTTGCAGATATGGGGAAAAGGACCAGTTGTCCAAAAAATTTTGCAGTCATGTTTGCAGCTTTGGCTATGGTTGAGGTATTGACTTTTCAAAATCTGTAATGATGCCTCATCTATTATGTGCCATTTATAATAGGTGTCTTTTTATTTAACAGACAGACCTGTGGACGAACCCCAGATGCTAAGCCCCTGGTGGGAATGTTAATTCTGCACCTTATATAGCTATACCCTAGAAGCGTAAAAGGAAATATATAATATGTGCTAACACGCTTACATAGATAGGAGATCAATAACATGTTATGCACCGTTGAACCTGATTTATACATTTCTTCTTTTTATTGGTGCTTATTTATGTTGAACAAGGGAAACTATTGTTGGAAAACCACAGTATAGCACATTCTATCCTACATTTTACACATAGGATCATGTTTCTGATCACTTTTGAGCATATTCTGTGTACAGTGGGGGGTAGGCCATTATTATCAGAAGACAGGATCACAATGGAAGGTAACATGAAGGTTAATAACAAAGGGAAATATTATTGACAATTGGTAATGGATATGTCTTAATATAGCCACCCTCTTTCTGCACAGTGACCTACTGACATGACATAGAGCACGCCCACAACACTTGTCTATAGAAGTCAGTCACTCATAGCAGTTGTCTCCTAAGACATGATGAGGACAGCATTTTTTTTTCGGCAAAATCAGCGACTTTTCCCAGTTCTGTCATGGACGTTCCTGCGACAGGTGGCAGGAGATCGGTGAGACTGGCAACATGTGATTTGATCTGACGTGTTTTCCGTTTGGACCAAATGACATTTGTGTTGTTTCTGGTGCCACACATTCTTTCCCCAGGTGTGGCTATTAGAGTCATTTAACCTACTCTATTGTTGTTTCTCCCACTATGAATTGTGGTTTATAGCTTCTGATGGATTTGTGGACAGCTGGTGTGTGGATCTCGGCTAAGTTCCTGGTGCTGCCATAGCCACTTTAAGTTAAGTTTCTTCTTTCCCTTTTGTATTTTGTTTGGGTTATTTTGTGTGTTTCATTTCCCTGTCATCTGTATTCAGGCCGGAGGGAGTGTGGTGTTTCCCTCCCACACCCGAACGTGACAATATAAACCGTAATTTTTTTTGCTTGTTTCAGTACAGCTATTGTTTCAGTACAGCTGCAGGGGCTGTCTTTGGAGGTAGCTGACCTCCGCATGACCGTCTTGCAAATCCAGAAACCACAGGCTCCTGGTCCTAGTGGTTGTGGTGGTTACCAGGCCTATGTCAAGCCTAAAGTTGGCATCCCAGACAGATTCTTTGGGGGAAGGGATAATTTCATTTTGTTTAGGGAGGCGTGCAAATTGTATTTTAGGCTATGTCCACACTCATCTGGGGATGAGATTCAGAGAGTTGGTGTGGTTATGTTGTTGCTTAAAGGGGATGCTTAGTCATGGGCTTTTTCTCTGCTGACCGGATCGCAGTCTCTCGAGTCGGTGGATGAATTTTTCTGCTCTGTGTCTCATCTATGATGACCCTTATCAGACCTCCCTGGACTAGATCAAGCTACATGGCCTTTGTCAGGGAGAGCATTCTGCGGAGATCTATTGCTCTGAGTTTATGAGGTGGGCTACTGATACTGAGTTGAACGATCCGGCTCTCTGTAGTCAGTTTTGTCAGGGATTATTAGAGAGGCTGGAAGACGCTTTGACCTTTCATGAGAATCCTGAGTCTATGGAAGCCGCTATGTCTCTTGCAGTACTCATTGATAGATGCCTAAGAGAGAGATCTAGGGGCTCCCACTCTCAGGAAGTACTATCCCATAATGTATCGTGTTCCTCTGACACTTTGGGTGAAGATACTACTGGGTTTATGTCTGGGGACGAACCCATGCAATTAAGATGAACTGCTCCTGGATCTACTTTTAAGTGTATTAGTCATAGGAAGGGAGTGTTTTTTTTCTGCGTAAAAAAAGGAACATTTTATTGATGTATGTCCATGCATTCAGCGTCAAAAAGAAAAAAAAAGGGAACGTCTAATTTCCATCTGACTCTTGGAGGGGTGAGAGGAGAGTCAGAGAACGTGCATTTGTCTTTGACTGGTAGTGCCTGATTTCTCCTGACTGCCGAGGTGGCACTAGAGTCCAAGACTGTGGGGGATTGAGGTGTTTATCGACAGTGGGGCAGGGGTGAACCTGATTGATGCTCAGTTCGATCGTATGCATGGGTTGTCATCTAGTGCATTAGAGAAAAACATTTCCATTTTCGCTATTGATTCTGCAACTCTAACTCAGAAGTATTTATCTCAAGTGGTGCATGACATCTGATTAAGAGTGGGTGACTTTCATCAGGAATTCATATAATGTTTTGTGTTAAGGGGTCTCCCTGCTCTGTTGGTTCTGGGATTAATGTGTTTAAGCAAGCACAATCCAATCATTGATTGGCAAGATAGATTCTGGATTGGGTTGATTATTGCATTGACAATTGTCAGAATACATATTTTTCTGCTTTAACTAGAGATGAGCGAATCGAAGCTGAAGAAGTGGAATTCAATCCGAATTTCAGGAAAAATTTGATTCGCCACGAATGCAAATTTCCTCACGCTTTGTGGTAAAGAATCACATTTTTCCTAAAATGGCTGCTGCACGTGTGAGGAAATGGAGAAAGGAAGTCTAGGAAGGCGGGATCACCCAGACTGACATGCATGCAGCCAATCAGCAGCCAGCCCTGTGATGTCACAGCCCTATAAATACGGCAGCCATATTAGATTTAGACATTTTCCAGTGTTCTGCGTGCAGGGAAAGACATGAGAAGGCGCTAGGGACAGCAATTGGAAAAACCTAATTGTAAAAAAAAAAAAAGTAAAAAAAACAATTTATGTGCAGGGAAAGAATAGGGAGGAATCATTTCACAGCATCTTAGTGCAGGGAGAGACGTCAGAAGGAACTAGAGACAGTGCTAGAAAAACGATTTACAAGTGCAGGGAAAGATTATTTGGGGATCCAAATAGCCATTATACAGTAATTTCATCAATTTGTTCTTGTTATTGTGGTGCAAGTGCTATGTTGAAAAGCCTTTAGTGGCCTATTTTAGTACAAAAAGAAAAATATATACGCTCTTCACTTTTGCAGTTATATGTGATGAAAGCGTTTAGTGGCCTATCTCAGTGCAAAAGGAAAAATATATACGCACTTTACTGTTGCAGTTATTTGTGTTGAAAGCGTTTAGTGGCCTATTTCAGTACAAAAATAAAAATATATTCTCTGTTCACTTCTGCAGTTATATGCGTTGAAAGTGTTTAGTGGCCTATTTAAGTACAGAAATAAAAAATTATACGCACTTTACTGTTGCAGTTATTTGTGGTGAAAGCATTTAGTGGCCTATTTCAGTAAAAAAATATATATATACGCACTTCACTGTTGCAGTTATTTGTGGTGAAAGCATTTAGTGGCCCATTTCAATACAAAAAGAAAAATATATTTGTCACTTTTAGGGGTGTTTTAATTTTCTTTTAATTTATTTAGTTCAGCTAAAAGCATGTCAGACAGAGAAGTGCCAGGCCATGGTCAGAGGACTGGCAGAGGCTTAAATTTTTCGGGCACAGGCAGAGGTTGCAGCAGAGTAAAGGGGTGTGGCAGCAGGAGTCACAGCAAGAGGCCTGAGCTCCCGAAGTCATCTAGCGGTTGTGTCTTGACCAGCAACCCAGAGGTTCTTGATTGGTTAACTCGTTTATCCACTTCATCCCAAGTGACATTAGACACCCCCAGCCAACAGTCGGTGGGTTCATCAGACACAACCCTTAGTTGGCATGGCCTGGGAGCAGGCCCTGTGCCCTCACATAGAAACATAGCATATGTTGGCAGATAAGAACCATTTGGCCCATCTAGTCTGCCCAATATACTGAATACTATGAATAGCCCCTGGCCCTATCTTATATGAAGGATGGCCTTATGCCTATCCAATGCATGCTTAAACTCCTTCACTGTATTTGCAGCTACCACTTCTGCAGGAAGGCTATTCCATGCATCCACTACTCTCTCAGTAAAGTAATACTTCCTGATATTACTTTTAAACCTTTGCCCCTCTACTTTAAAACTATGTCCTCTTGTAGCAGTTTTTCTTCTTTTAAATATTCTCTCCTCTTTTACCTTGTAGATTCCCTTTATGTATTTAAAAGTTTCTATCATATCCCCTCTGTTTCGTCTTTCTTCCAAGCTATACATGTTAAGGTCCTTTAATCTTTCCTGGTAAGTTTTATCCTGCAATCCATGTATTAGTTTAGTAGCTCTTCTCTGAACTCTCTCCAAAGTATCAATATCCTTCTGGAGATAGGGTCTCCAGTACAATGCTCACATATGCTCACCTGTCCCTAACCTGCCTCTGTCCTTTGCTATTCCCTCAGCCACAGAAGTCTTGTATGCTGTGGGCTCAGCTCCACTATACAGCGAGGACGAGCTAGTACGGGACAGTCAGCAGCTACTGCCCAGCCAAGATCTGGAGGAGAAATCTGCCGCTTCCTCCGTTAGGTGGGCAAGTAGTGATGAGGAGAGTGGTGTTGGAGGTGGTGTTGTGAGCGGGCAGGCTCCTGACCCAGAGACCATTGAGGAGGACATCAGTGATGTGCAGACACTAGTTGATGATGATGAAGCTGATCGCACTTGGGAGCCTAGTGCAGAAGGGGCCTTATCATCATCAGAAGAATAGGGTGGCAGCTTGCCCATGAGGCAAAGGCTGAGCCAGTAAGGTGGTAGCATGGCTGGGAGTCAGCAGGGTGGCAGCAGTGGGAGGTCGGGAGCCAAACGTGCCCAGGGTAGACCACCTGCTTTGCAGCAGCCTACCTGCCCAGGAAGTGCAGGGGTTCACAAAGGCAGCAATGGTAGCAGTCAGTCAGTGTGGACTGTTAGGGGGAAAATCACCTACCTGGCGGTGTGGCAGTTTTTAGTTATGCTGCCGAAGTAGGTTAACATAGCCATATGTAGAATATGTGGGCAGAAGGTGAAGCAGTGCCAGGGTGCCAATGTTGGCACCACTGCCCTGTGTCAACATATGCAGCATCACCATGAAGTGGCCTGGGAGAACTGTGACTCTGATGTGGTGGTCCAGCCTGCCACAGCAACTGCTGCATCACGCAGTGGCACGCACCCGGTTTCAGCCAGTCAAGGCTCCACCACCTCAGCCGAAGGGAGCTGTCTGTCATTCCCATCTTCTGCTGGTCCAGATATTCCTGCTCCTCCTACTCCTCTTCAGTCATTCTGTCAGCAATCGATTACCAAAGCGTTTGCCGAGAGACAGCAGTATGCATGCCCGCATCCAACTGCCCAGAAGCTGAACGTGCTTCTATCCAAGTTGCTGGTGCTGCAGTCCCTGCCTTTCCAAGTGGTGGACTCTGCACCTTTCAGAGAACTGATGGCTTGTGTCGAGCCGAGGTGGCGAGTAGCAAGCCATAATTTCTTTGCGAAAAATACAGTACCAGCCCTGCACAAATACGTAGAACAGAAGGTGGGCCAGTCCTTGAGCCTGTCGGTGTCTGCCAAAGTGCATGGCAGCGCCGATATGTGGAGCTGTAACTACGGTCAGGAACAGTACATATCCTTTACGGCCCACTGAGTGAATGTGGTTTCTGCTCAGCCACATCAGCAACTTGGCCAGGTCACACCACTTCCGCCTCCAAGTTGTCACGCAGTTGGGCCTGCGACAATGTCCTCCTCTGCCTCCTCATCCTCCGCCATGTCCTCATCCTCCACTGCAGGGGCAAGTCACAGTGCCCCTCCAGCATACCACATGTGCATCGCACGTCAGTGTAATGCTGTTCTGCACCTCGTTTCCCTGGCTGAACTGTCCTTCGTCAAGAAATCGAATCCTGGCTTTCTCCACGACAACTCAAAATCGGAACCATGGTGACCGGCAACATTGAAAAACATTGTGTCGGCCCTGCATCAAGGAGGGCTGAGCCATGCGCCCTGCATGGCACACGTGTTCAATCTGGTTGTCAAGCGGTTCCTAAAGTCTTCCACCCATCAGCTAGGCATCCTAAAAATGGGCAGGAAACGTTGCATGCACTTCAGCCACTCGTACACCGCTAAGCACACCCTCCTTGAGCTGTAGCGGCAGAACGACATCCCCAACATAGGCTGATATGCAACATTTTGTTAGAATTTCACCTTCCATATGTTGGACTGACTAAGAGAACAGAGAAAGGCCATTAACGATTTCTTAATGATGCAAGCGGATACGAGTACTCCCCTGTGTAACGTCAATGTCAGCCAGTGGCAGCTCATGCGTAACACCTGCCGTTTGCTCGGGCCTTTTGAGGACACCATGTTATTTGTCAGTCGCCAGGACTACGGGATGAACAACGTCATTCCACTGCTTCATGTCCTGTAACAGATGCTGGTAACAATTAGTGATGAGCGGCAGGGGTCATATTCGAATTCACGATATTTCGCGAATATTTTTTTAGAATATTCGTCAAATATTCAAAAATTCGAAAATTCGCGATTTTTTTTTCTTGAAAAAAATCGGCAAGGTAATGATTGTGTTATATGCAAATTTTCGTAATTCGAGTTTTCAGATTCGAATTTTTTTTGCGAATTTTTCAATTTACAACTATTAGACAAAGAAGATTATTGCACTATATTAGCTAAATTGCTCTATATTCGATTTTTCGAATATTCGCTATATTGCTATAACAGTTTTTTTCGAATATTGGTAATATATAGCAATATAGCGAATATTCGAAAAAACGAATATAGAGCAATTTAGCTAATATAGTGCTATAATCGTTTTTTTATAGTTGTAATTTTTTTCCAATCTGAACTTCAGATGAGAAAAAAATTACAACTATTAGACAAAGAAGATTATAGCACTATATTAGCTAAATTGCTCTATATTCGCTTTTTTCGAATATTCGCTATATTGCTATAACTTTGTTTTTTCGAATATTTGTAATATTCTAAAACAAGAATATATAGCAATATAGCGAATATTCGAAAAAAACGAATATAGAGCAATTTAGCTATTATAGTGCTATAATCTTCTTTGTCTAAAAGTTGAAAAATTTGAATTACGAAAATTTGCATATTACACAATCTCATTACCTTGCCGATTTTTTCAAGAAAAAAAAATCGTGCATTTTCGAATATGACGCCTGCCGCTTATCACTACTCCTAAAGTCAAGTATATTGCAGACTTCTGTCATGGTCTTACCTCCTTGCTGTTCTCCTTCGTTTGACATGTGCTGGCGGCCATCTTGGTTTCTGGGTTTCTTGTAGCCTCCCACCCTGCGGCTTCTCCTTCCCACTGGGAGGAGCTGGATGCCTAGCTCATATATATAGGAGGTCTGTGGCTTCAGTTCCTTGCTTGGTCCTCCTGTGTTCACATGCTTCTAAGACTGCTGCTGCTTCTGGTTCCTGATCCTGGCTTTGTCTGACTACCCTGCTGGTTCCTGATCCAGGCTTCGTCTGACTACCCCGCTGGTTCCTGATCCAGGCTTCGTCTGACTACCCTTCGCAAGATCCTGCTTCGGTTCAGCCATCCGTTTGGACTTTTACCTCACAGCTTGGTTTTCAATAAAGCCTTCTTATTTCCACTTATCTCTTGTTGTACGTTTGGTTCATGGTTCCACGACATTAGGACCAAGCCATGAATTCTGACGGTACAGGGCCATCCTCGCTACCTACGCTGGTTGCCAGACTTGATCAGCAGGATCACCTGTTGGGTCGGTTCGCTGTGGCGTTGCAAACCCTGCTTGAACGCACGGCTCATTTAGCTTCCGTTGCCGATGGGTCGGTTGTCGCTCCTGGGCCCGCTCCTACTGCCGCTCCGGTTGTTGCGCCAGAGTCTACCCCGACACCTGTTGCTGCGCCTGCGGTGTTTAGGGGTATGACCGGTTCTGCCCCCCTTCCACAGCGCTTTGGGGGAGAGCCAACTCAGTGCCGAGGTTTCCTTAACCAGGTGGGCATTTATTTCGAGTTGCTGCCACATGCCTTTCCTACTGAGAGATCAAAGGTGGGCTTCTTGATCTCGCTGCTCTCGGACAAGGCCTTGGCCTGGGCCAGCCCTTTATGGGAGAACAACAATCCGGTGGTTGCCGAGTTTTCCGGTTTTGTTGCTTCTCTTCGGAAGGTATTCGATGTGCCGGCTCGTGCTGCCTCTGCTGCGAAGCTCCTTATGTCCATCAGACAGGGTTCACGATCCGTAGCTGAATACGCCATTGAGTTTCGTACCCTGGCAGCAGAGGTGGGCTGGAATAATGAGGCTCTGGTCGCTGCTTTCTCTCATGGTCTCTCGGATGCCTTGAAGGATGAGGTTGCAGCTAAGGACCTACCAGTGGAGCTCGAGTCTCTTATTTCTTTCCTGATTTTGATTGACACCAGACTCAGGGAGAGACCTTCCTTTAAGGAGAGCCTGCGGAGGTCTTCTAACAGATTGGCGCCTACGTTTGCTGTCCCACCCGTGCCTCCCTCTCCTCCCACGCCTCCTGGGGATGACTTGTCTGGGGGTGAACCCATGCAGCTGGGGTTTGCTCGCCTGTCCGAGGGGGAGAGGGTACTCCGGAGATGCGAGGGCCGATGCATGTACTGTGGTCTCGGTGGGCATTTTCGGTTGGCATGCCCGAACCGTCCGGGAAACGCTCGCACCTGAGATCCTGTCGGGGGCAGATCTTGGGTGGAGTCTCCTCGTCCCCGGTTTCCCGTGTTGACAAACCACTGATTACTGTTGTCCTCTCCTGGGTCGGGGGCTCGGTGACGACCCAGGCGTTGGTGGACTCTGGTGCTGGTGGTTTGTTCATTGATAGTGTGTTCGCTGCCGCCAATTCCATTCCTCTGCAGCCTCGAGGTTCCCCACTGGCTCTTGAGGCGATAGACGGCAGACCCCTTCTGCCGCCACACGTGACTCATGAGACCCTTCCAGTGGGGATGGCCATTGGTGCCGTTCACAGAGAGTCGGTCTGTCTCCAGGTTATTTCCTCTCCACACTACTCGGTGGTCTTGGGGTACCCCTGGCTCCAGAAGCATAATCCGACTTTCGATTGGAGATCGGCCGAGATCCTCTCGTGGTCACCGCAGTGTGGGGCTAGTTGCATCCATGGGCCTGTCAAGTTGCTGTGTACTTCCTCGGACTCTCTGTTGCCTCCTGAATACGAGGAGTACCGGGATGTATTCGATAAGGTGCGTGCGGTTGCCCTACCTCCGCACCGCCCATACGATTGTGCCATAGAGTTACAATCTGGTGCCGTTCCTCCTCGTGGCAAAGTCTATCCACTGTCCGTAGCGGAGAATGAGGCCATGGAGGAGTACGTGAGGGAGGCGCTTTCACGCGGACACATTCGCAAATCCTCGTCCCCGGCAGGGGCTGGATTTTTCTTTGTGAAAAAGAAGGGCGGTGAGTTGAGGCCTTGCATCGATTACAGGGGTCTCAATCGCATCACGATCAAGAACGCTTACCCGATACCCTTGATTTCCGAGCTGTTCGATCGCCTCAAAGGGGCCACGGTCTTTACCAAACTCGACCTGAGGGCGGCATATAACCTGGTAAGGATCAAGGCGGGTGATGAGTGGAAGACCGCGTTTAACACCAGGACCGGTCATTATGAATCCTTGGTTATGCCCTTTGGGTTGTGCAATGCGCCCGCAGTCTTCCAGGAATTCATCAACGATGTTTTCCGTGACCTGTTGCAGCAGTGTGTGGTGGTCTATTTGGATGACATCTTGGTATATTCTGAATCCATGGAGGCCCACATTCTGGATGTCAGACGAGTGTTGCAACGGTTACGAGAGAACAAGCTGTTCGGTAAGCTTGAGAAATGCGAATTTCACCGATCCCAGGTAACCTTCTTAGGTTACATCATTTCCGCTGAGGGGTTCTCCATGGATCCTGAGAAGGTTTCGGCTGTCTTACAGTGGCCCCAGCCCAGTGGTCTTCGTGCCCTGCAGCGCTTTTTGGGCTTCGCCAATTATTATCGGAAGTTCATCAGGGACTTTTCCACGCTAGCCAAGCCTCTCACGGATCTGACCAGGAAGGGCAGTAATCCCCAGGTCTGGCCGCTCGAGGCCATCCGAGCTTTTGAGGCTCTAAAGTCCGCCTTTGTGTCGGCTCCGATTCTGTCGCATCCCAACCCTGGGTTGCCTTTTGTCCTCGAGGTGGACGCGTCTGAGACGGGAGTAGGCGCCCTTCTGTCTCAGCGTAGAACACCAGAGGGTCCTCTGCTTCCTTGTGGGTTTTACTCCCGGAAACTGTCTTCCGCGGAGTGCAACTATCAGATTGGTGACAGGGAGTTATTGGCCATCGTGCAGGCCCTTAAGGAATGGAGGCACTTGCTCGAGGGCTCGGTGGTTCCGGTTCTCATCCTGACGGACCACAAGAATCTGACCTACCTCTCTGAGGCCAAGAGATTGACACCACGTCAGGCCAGATGGGCTCTGTTCTTGTCACGTTTTAATTACGTGGTCTCCTACCTACCCGGTTCCAAGAACATCAGAGCGGATGCCTTATCACGGCAGTACTCCGAGCTGTCCGGAGTCGATTCCGACTTCGGTCATACCTCCGAATCAGATCCTGGCCGCCATTCGCACCAGCCTGACCTCTCCCCTGGGTGAGCAGATTTTGGCGGCTCAATCTGGTGCTCCCTCTGGGAGACCCAACGGCAGATGTTTTGTGCCCGAGGAGTTGCGCACTCGGTTGTTGCAAACCTACCATAACTCCAAGGCCGCGGGGCATCCTGGAAAGAATCAGCTGTCCTGGGCTGTTTCACGTCTGTTCTGGTGGCCTTCTCTACGTTCCGACATCGCCGCATATGTAGCGGCATGCTCCGTTTGTGCCCAGAGTAAGTCCCCTCGGCACCTTCCGTTGGGCCTGTTGCAACCCATAGCCACCGGGGAGCGTCCATGGTCACACCTGGGGATGGATTTCATTGTGGACCTCCCTGCATCCCGAGGCCATACGGTCATTCTCATGATTGTGGATCGGTTTTCCAAAATGTGCCACTGTGTTCCTCTCAAGAAGTTACCCTCTGCACAAGAGTTGGCCACGATTTTTGCCAGGGAGGTTTTCCGGTTGCACGGTTTGCCCAAGGAGATTGTGTCGGATCGGGGGAGTCAGTTTGTGTCCAGGTTCTGGCGCGCCTTTTGCTCCCAGTTGGGGATTCATCTCTCTTTCTCCTCCGCCTACCACCCTCAGTCCAATGGGGCCGCAGAACGATCCAATCAGGCCTTGGAGCAATTCCTTCGTTGCTATGTCTCCGATCACCAAGACAATTGGGTTGACCTCCTGCCTTGGGCTGAGTTTGCCAGGAACACGGCAGTGAACTCTTCCTCTGGGACGTCTCCCTTCATGGCCAATTATGGGTTCCAACCTGCCGTGTTACCGGAGGTATTCTCTCCCCAGGATATTCCGGCTGTGGAGGATCACCTTTCCGTCCTACGTGCTTCTTGGGTACAGATCCAGAGGTCCCTTGAGGTCTCTGCGCAGCCCCAGAAACTCCAGGCTGATCGCAGACGAGCGCCCGCTCCTTCCTACCAGGTCGGAGACCGCGTATGGTTGTCCACCCGCAACCTCAACCTTCGAGTGCCCACTCCCAAGCTGGCGCCTCGCTTTGTTGGTCCCTTCCGAGTGCTTCGCAGGGTAAACCCGGTAGCCTATGCCCTTGCGCTTCCTCCTGGCATGCGGATCTCCAACGTGTTTCATGTCTCCCTGTTGAAGCCACTGGTGTGTAATCGTTTCACTTCCTCGGTTCCTCGGCCTCGTCCGGTCCTAGTGGGCAATCGTGAGGAGTATGAGGTGAGCAATATCCTGGACTCACGCCTGGTCCGCGGCCGGGTGCAGTTTTTGGTCCATTGGCGTGGTTATGGTCCAGAGGAGCGTTCCTGGGTTCCCTCCGCAGATGTCCATGCTCCTGCCTTGCTCCGAGCCTTACACGCACGCTTCCCTCAGAAACCGTTCTTTACTCCGCGGAGGAGGGGCCCTTGAGGGGGAGGTACTGTCATGGTCTTACCTCCTTGCTGTTCTCCTTCGTTTGACATGTGCTGGCGGCCATCTTGGTTTCTGGGTTTCTTGTAGCCTCCCACCCTGCGGCTTCTCCTTCCTACTGGGAGGAGCTGGATGCCTAGCTCATATATATAGGAGGTCTGTGGCTTCAGTTCCTTGCTTGGTCCTCCTGTGTTCACATGCTTCTAAGACTGCTGCTGCTTCTGGTTCCTGATCCTGGCTTCGTCTGACTACCCTGCTGGTTCCTGATCCAGGCTTCGTCTGACTACCCTGCTGGTTCCTGATCCAGGCTTCGTCTGACTACCCTTCTGGTTCCTGACCTCTGGCTTTGCAAGACCCTGCTTCGGTTCAGCCATCCGTTTGGACTTTTACCTCACAGCTTGGTTTTCAATAAAGCCTTCTTATTTCCACTTATCTCTTGTTGTACGTTTGGTTCATGGTTCCATGACAACTTCTTATTGGCCCACAAGCTAGAAGCAGGAAGGGATCATGTGTACTGATTTAAAAAAAATCGGAAAAAAAATCGAATATTCGAAATTACGAATATATATAACTATATTCAAAATATT
This sequence comes from Bufo gargarizans, assembly GCF_014858855.1. Taxonomy (NCBI): domain Eukaryota; kingdom Metazoa; phylum Chordata; class Amphibia; order Anura; family Bufonidae; genus Bufo; species Bufo gargarizans. The sequence continues at coordinate 440,652,651 of NC_058081.1, read as the reverse complement.
AGCGAATTTTCGAAGTACCTGTATTCGCGATAAAAATTCGAAATTTGAATATTCGTGATCAACACTAGTAACAATGGCTGGTCAGGGGACTGGAGACATGGTGCCTAGATATCATGGCCTCATGAGCCCTGTCGGGGCTGATCTAGAAGAGGAGGAAGAGCAGGAGGAGGACATTTGAGCACAGGCAATGTGTAGCGAAATGGGTGTTTTTTTTTGCTCAGGTGACAGGAGAGGAGGAGCAGGAGCAGCCAGAGATGCTACAGGGAATGAGGAAGACGAGATAGATAACCCAGACCCCTGTGGCAGTATGCAGTGGAGATGAAGGCAGGGAGTCCCTCAGAGTCACTTGCACAAATGGCCTGATGCATACTTACTTGCTTGTGTAGTGACAGCTGAATTGTCACCATTCGGCAGAGGGATGACTTCTGGCTCTCCACCTTGTTGGACCCTCGCTACCGGTCCAGAATGCCAGACTTTTTTACACCCACTGAGAGGAGGACAAACTGAACTACTACAGAGACATCCTATGTAGTCAGTTGGCCACTGCCTACCTGCGCCATCGTCCATTTTCTCGCAGGTCTGACCAGGGGGGCCCTCTGCACTCACGTTCCACTGCCATGGCTGCTGGGGAGGGATGGGGTAGCAGGGGCAGTACCAGCTCCATCAGCAGCAGCCTGAGTCTACAGTCGCTGATGAGTAGCTTTCTTCACCCGCATAGGGAAGAAACTACGCACCAGCAGCAGCAGGTAGACCTGGAGCAGGACCTGAAGCAGCAGGTGGTGGCATACTTGGACCATCTCCACACAATGTCACCTTGCCACTCTGTGGCATCCTGATGCTGCTGCTGCCATATCCACACTATGTCACCTTGCCACTCCGTGGTATCCTGATGCTGCTGCTGCCATATCCATACTATGTTACCTTACCACTCTGGGGTATCTTGATGCTGCTGCTGCCATATTCACACAACGTCACCTTGCCACTGTGGTATCTTCCTGATGCTGCTGCTGCCGCCACTTCCAGACTCTGTCATTGTGCCCCTCGTTGGCCTCCTCATACTGATGCCATCTACAGACTCTGTCATTGTGCCACTCGGTGGTCTACTCATACTGCTGCCACCTCCAGACTCTGTCATTGTGCCACTCGGTGGCCTCCTCATACTGCTGCCAACCAGTGGAGTAACTAGAGTGTTATGGGCCCCAGTGCAAACTTTGGATCGGGGTCCCCCCCCCCTCAGAGGCAGCAGATTTTCTTTACACTAAGGGCTGTTTCACACGAGCGAGTCCATTGCGGGAATCACGCTCCGTGTGTGAGTGTGATCCTCTGCTCTGGACTTGCAGAAACACACTGCATTATCATGATTTATAATGCTATGTGCCTCTGCTTGACCTTATTTCTACAGAATCATACTGACAGCTTTATGTCACTATGATTCTGTGGAAAAAAGGCCATGCAGAGACACATAGCATTCTAAATCATGATAATGCAGCTCTAGAGCGGAGGATCATACTCACACACGGAGCGTGATTCCCGCAATGGACTCACTCGTGTGAAGCAGCCCTAAGGGCTCTTTCACACGAGTGGATGCTCTTTGCCTCTCTGTGATCTTTTTACTACAAAATCACAGTGAGACAAAGTTGTCACTGTGATTTTGTAGTAAAAACATCACAGAGAGGCAAAGAGCATTATTAATCATGTTAATGCTCTCTGTCTCTGCTGTCCAGAACAGGGCCTGGCACTCTTTCACACAGCGGATTACCCTCACAGGATTCGCTTGTGTTAAAGAGCCCTAAACCCAATGTATGGCCACACTCACCCAGTCCTAATAAAATCTGGTCCTACCTCATCCAGGGTGTCGCTGGCATCGGCGTGATGTCCACTGGATCCAGAACAAGGTTCCTGTAGTCATAGAGAAAAAAAGAATAATCACATAAGTAAGGGATGGTGACTGCCCCTGTGAAATCACTAGCAGGGGGCGCTGTGCTGGCCTGTAAGCTTAACCATGCCAATTTATAGCAGCATAATCTAGGACATTTTCCCTAAGTGCTACCACACATTACAAATGCCCACATTGTGGCCTCTCACAGTTCTAATGCCCACCTTGTGGCCCCTCACAGTAATTAATCCTACCTTCAAAAAAGTTATGTCCTCCTTGTGGCCCATCACAGCAGTTATGCCTAACTTTTTTCCTGTCACAGTAATTATGCCTACTTTTGTGCCAAGTTATGCCCAGATATGTGCCTCCTCACAGTAGTTATGCCAGATTATGTGCCCCCTCACATATGTGCCCCTCACAGTGGTTATGCCAGATATGTGCACCCTCACAGTGGTTATGCCAAGATATGTGCCCCCTCACAGTGGGGGCCGATTCCTGGGCTTTCATCGCAGCCAAGAGGGGGAGCACCTGAGCTAAGTAGAACAGTGAAGCAGGGAGCAGAAAGGTCACCCTGATTCACTCTGAAAACCAACAGCCCGGCAATGACAAGAACTGCCAGGTGAGTGAGCCCCGCCCTTCCCTGCCTCAGCGCTCCCCCTGCCTCCTGCGCCCCCTCATGTTTGAAGAGCGCTCTGACAGGGCCCGGCATTCTCACTGTACTTCATGCCGGGCCCCGTCAGAGCGTTCCCATTACATTTGAGTGCAGTGGGCCCCCACTGGGCTCGTTACGCCCCTGCTGCCAACTCCAGACTCTGTCATTGTGCCACTCGGTGGCCTTCTCCTGATGCTGCCAACTCCAGACTGTGTCATTGTGCCACTCAGTGGCCTTCTCCTGATGCTGTCAACTCCAGACTCTGTCATTGTGCCACTCGGTAGCCTTCTTCTGATGATGCCAACTCCAGACTCTGTTATTGTGCCACTCGGTGGCCTTCTCTTGATGCTGCTGCTGCCGCCACCTCCTTACTCTGTCATTGTGTCACTCGGTGGCCTCCTCATACTGCTGCCACCTCCAGACTCTCACTTCTCATGCTGTTCCCACCCTCCCCACTTCATGACTAGTCAACTATTTTGGCTTTCCACCTGGCTGACATCATTATTTATTTGACCTTTCTTCTGATCTTTCAGAAGGAAGGAAAAATGAGACACACAACAGATCCTGTCTGTGTAACAGCTGTAAGGCCTGTAGGGTCCTATCAGAATTGGCTTATGATTTGGTAGCCAAAAGCAGGACTAGGTGCAAAACACAGAAGACATGCAAATATTCCATTCATGTGTTATCTGTTTTAGATCCACTCCAGTTTTTTTGGGGCATTAGCAATACTAATGGTTTATTGAGCAAATGTCATATGGACCCACAGTATTATTTCACTACCAAAGCAGACTCCCTATACATGTTACTGTAAGGCACAGTGTTCTACATCACTATAAAGGTTCTCTGCAGCCAGGAAATAGCAGTTTTTAACTTAATTCACCGTGAATATATTCGGATCGAACCCGAGAGTTTCTCCAAGTTGAATTTAAGGCTACTTTCACACTTGCGGTATAGTGATCCGGCAAGCAGTTACCGGACATTTTTTCATGCAACTGACCTGTCGTTCCGTCGCCGGAAATTCATGCCGGATCCGTCAAACTGTATGATAACGTAGACAGTTTTTGCTGGATCCGTCTGCCGGATCCATCAAAAAAGCAGATCCGTCTATTCCGTTTCTTCCATTTTTAAACGGAAAGACGAATCCGGTATTCAAATTTTGAAAGATGAAAGAGATGCAATCAGGTCATTTAAAGGTCATTTACCACTCAGATGCTTCCTCTGAAGATTGCAAAGATGATGCCGGACCATATTCATTTTGGATTTCAGGCTCTAATTCTGGTTTCATGTTGGAGAAGACGTCTTCGAGCCAGACGGCGTTGTAAGCGTCGCTATTGGATGCATCCAATAACCTCTGCAAGAATAAGAAGGGGAGCTTTTGAAACTCTGTTTTCTCAATTGAGGGATTATCCAGAAAAGTTTTTAAATTACTTACGGATGACCGTAGAAAGTTTTGATGATCTCTTACAACGTGTGTCACCTCACATCCAAAGACAAGACACCACTTTCCGCCACTGTGTTTCCCCAGCAGAACACCTATTGCTGAACATAAGGTATAGAAAATTTTAATAATTATTATATATTGCTAAATTTATTTTTATTATAATTTTTTTACGGCTGATATTTTTGGGTTTTAAAGTGACACCATAAATCTTTGAGAACCAAAATTTCCTAAGTTATTCGAGCATCACTGTACAAAGTGCACAAATGAGGCTCAGAATTATTATTTGGACTTCAACATCTTGTATGGTAAAATTTTCATCCAGATATTGGGCATTAATGATGTTGAAAGCACTGTGATCAATATTGTTCACCGTGGAGAGCCAGTTTTATCGTTGCATTTTCTAAAAAATTGTTTAGACCGCAGAAAATTTTGACCGAACAAATGGCCATAAGGTCCCATAGAATTGCGTCCGATTGATGTACCGTATTTTTCGCCGTATAAGACGCACCTAGGTTTTTGGGGAGGAAAATAAGAAAAAAAATATTTTTAACTAGAGTTGAGCGAACACCTGGATGTTCGGGTTCGAGAAGTTCGGCCGAACATCCCGGAAATGTTCGGGTTCGGGATCCGAACCCGATCCGAACTTCGTCCCGAACCCGAACCCCATTGAAGTCAATGGGGACCCGAACTTTTCGGCACTAAAAAGGCTGTAAAACAGCCCAGGAAAGAGCTAGAGGGCTGCAAAAGGCAGCAACATGTAGGTAAATCCCCTGCAAACAAATGTGGATAGGGAAATGAATTAAAATAAAAATTAAATAAATAAAAATTAACCAAAATCAATTGGAGAGAGGTTCCATAGCAGAGAATCTGGCTTCCCGTCACCCACCACTGGAACAGTCCATTCTCAGATATTTAGGCCCCGGCACCCAGGCAGAGGAGAGAGGTCCCGTAACAGAGAATCTGTCTTCATGTCAGCAGAGAATTAGTCTGCATGTCATAGCAGAGAATGAGGCTTCACGTCAGCCACCACTGCAACAGTCCATTGGCATATATTTAGGCCCAGCACCCAGGCAGAGGAGGGAGGTCCCGTAACAGAGAATCTGTCTTCGTGTCAGCAGAGAATTAGTCTGCATGTCATAGCAGAGAATGAGGCTTCACGTCAGCCACCAATGCAACAGTCCATTGGCATATATTTAGGCCCAGCACACACACAGGCAGAGGAGAGAGGTCCCGTAACAGAGAATCTGGCTTCATGTCAGCAGAGAATCAGTCTGCATGTCATAGCAGAGAATGAGGCTTCACGTCACCCACCACTGCAACAGTCCATTGGCATATATTTAGGCCTAGCACACAGGCAGAGCAGAGAGGTCCCGTAACAGAGAATCTGTCTTCATGTCAGCAGAGAATTAGTCTGCATGTCATAGCAGAGAATGAGGCTTCACGTCAGCCACCACTGCAACAGTCCATTGGCATATATTTAGGCCCAGCACACACACAGGCAGAGGAGAGAGGTCCCGTAACAGACAATCTGGCTTCATGTCAGCAGAGAATCAGTCTGCATGTCATAGCAGAGAATCAGGCTTCACGTCAGCCACCACTGCAACAGTCCATTGGCATATATTTAGGCCCAGCACACACACAGGCAGAGGAGAGAGGTCCCGTAACAGAGAATCTGGCTTCATGTCAGCAGAGAATCAGTCTGCATGTCATAGCAGAGAATGAGGCTTCACGTCACCCACCACTGCAACAGTCCATTGGCATATATTTAGGCCTAGCACACAGGCAGAGCAGAGAGGTCCCGTAACAGACAATCTGGCTTCATGTCAGCAGAGAATCAGTCTGCATGTCATAGCAGAGAATGAGGCTTCACGTCAGCCACCACTGCAACAGTCCATTGGCATATATTTAGGCCTAGCACACAGGCAGAGCAGAGAGGTCCCGTAACAGACAATCTGGCTTCATGTCAGCAGAGAATCAGTCTGCATGTCATAGCAGAGAATCAGGCTTCACGTCAGCCACCACTGCAACAGTCCATTGTCATAAATTTAGGCCCAGCACCCAGGCAGAGGAGAGAGGTCCCGTAACAGACAATCTGGCTTCATGTCAGCAGAGAATTAGTCTGCATGTCATAGCAGAGAATCAGGCTTCACGTCAGCCACCACTGCAACAGTCCATTGTCATAAATTTAGGCCCAGCACCCAGGCAGAGGAGAGAGGTCCCGTAACAGACAATCTGGCTTCATGTCAGCAGAGAATTAGTCTGCATGTCATAGCAGAGAATCAGGCTTCATGTCAGCCACCACTGCAACAGTCCATTGGCATATATTTAGGCCCAGCACCCAGGCAGAGGAGGGAGGTCCCGTAACAGAGAATCTGTCTTCATGTCAGCAGAGAATCAGTCTGCATGTCATAGCAGAGAATGAGGCTTCACGTCACCCACCACTGCAACAGTCCATTGGCATATATTTAGGCCTAGCACACAGGCAGAGCAGAGAGGTCCCGTAACAGACAATCTGGCTTCATGTCAGCAGAGAATCAGTCTGCATGTCATAGCAGAGAATCAGGCTTCACGTCAGCCACCACTGCAACAGTCCATTGGCATATATTTAGGCCTAGCACACAGGCAGAGCAGAGAGGTCCCGTAACAGACAATCTGGCTTCATGTCAGCAGAGAATCAGTCTGCATGTCATTGCAGAGAATGAGGCTTCACGTCAGCCACCACTGCAACAGTCCATTGGCATATATTTAGGCCTAGCACACAGGCAGAGCAGAGAGGTCCCGTAACAGAGAATCTGTCTTCATGTCAGCAGAGAATCAGTCTGCATGTCATAGCAGAGAATGAGGCTTCACGTCAGCCACCACTGCAACAGTCCATTGGCATATATTTAGGCCTAGCACACAGGCAGAGGAGAGGTTCATTCAACTTTGGGTAGCCTCGCAATATAATGGTAAAATGAAAATAAAAATAGGATTGAATGAGGAAGTGCCCTGGAGTCCAATAATATATGGTTATGGGGAGGTAGTTAATGTCTAATCTGGACAAGGGACGGACAGGTCCTGTGGGATCCATGCCTGGTTCATTTTTATGAACGTCAGCTTGTCCACATTGGCTGTAGACAGGCGGCTGCGTTTGTCTGTAATGACGCCCCCTGCCGTGCTGAATACACGTTCAGACAAAACGCTGGCTGCCGGGCAGGCCAGCACCTCCAAGGCATAAAAGGCTAGCTCTGGCCACGTGGACAATTTAGAGACCCAGAAGTTGAATGGGGCCGAACCATCAGTCAGTACGTGGAGGGGTGTGCACACGTACTGTTCCACCATGTTAGTGAAATGTTGCCTCCTGCTAACACGTTGCGTATCAGGTGGTGGTGCAGTTAGCTGTGGCGTGTTGACAAAAGTTTTCCACATCTCTGCCATGCTAACCCTGCCCTCAGAGGAGCTGGCCGTGACACAGCTGCCTTGGCGACCTCTTGCTCCTCCTCTGCCTTGGCCTTGGGCTTCCACTTGTTCCCCTGTGACATTTGGGAATGCTCTCAGTAGCGCGTCTACCAACGTGCGCTTGTACTCGCGCATCTTCCTATCACGCTCCAGTGCAGGAAGTAAGGTGGGCACATTGTCTTTGTAGCGTGGATCCAGCAGGGTGGCAACCCAGTAGTCCGCACAGGTTAAAATGTGGGCAACTCTGCTGTCGTTGCGCAGGCACTGCAGCATGTAGTCGCTCATGTGTGCCAGGCTGCCCAGGGGTAAGGACAAGCTGTCCTCTGTGGGAGGCGTATCGTCATCGTCCTGCCTTTCCCCCCAGCCACGCACCAGTGATGGACCCGAGCTGCGTTGGGTGCCACCCCGCTGTGACCATGCTTCATCCTCATCCTCCTCCACCTCCTCCTCATCCTCGTCCTCCTCGTCCTCCAGTAGTGGGCCCTGGCTGGCCACATTTGTACCTGGCCTCTGCTGTTGCCAAAAACCTCCCTCTGAGTCACTTCGAAGAGACTGGCCTGAAAGTGCTAAAAATGACCCCTCTTCCTCCTCCTCCTCCTCCTCCTCCTGGGCCACCTCCTCTTCCATCATCGCCCTAAGTGTTTTCTCAAGGAGACATAGAAGTGGTATTGTAACGCTGATAACGGTGTCATCGCCACTGGCCATGTTGGTGGAGTACTCGAAACAGCGCAACAGGGCACACAGGTCTCGCATGGAGGCCCAGTCATTGGTGGTGAAGTGGTGCTGTTCTGTAGTGCGACTGACCCGTGCGTGCTGCAGCTGAAACTCCACTATGGCCTGCTGCTGCTCGCACAGTCTGTCCAGCATGTGCAAGGTGGAGTTCCACCTGGTGGGCACGTCGCATATGAGGCGGTGAGCGGGAAGGCCGAAGTTACGCTGTAGCGCAGACAGGCGAGCAGCAGCAGGATGTGAACGCCGGAAGCGCGAACAGACGGCCCGCACTTTATGCAGCAGCTCTGACATGTCGGGGTAGTTGTGAATGAACTTCTGCACCACCAAATTCAGCACATGCGCCAAGCAAGGGATGTGCGTCAAATTGGCTAGTCCCAGAGCTGCAACGAGATTTCGCCCATTATCACACACCACCAGGCCGGGCTTGAGGCTCACCGGCAGCAACCACTCGTCGGTCTGTTGTTCTATACCCCGCCACAACTCCTGTGCGGTGTGGGGCCTGTCCCCCAAACATATGAGTTTCAGAATGGCCTGCTGACGTTTACCCCGGGCTGTGCTGAAGTTGGTGGTGAAGGTGTGTGGCTGACTGGATGAGCAGGTGGAAGAAGAGGAGGAGGAAGCCGAGAAGGAGGAGGTGGCAACAGGAGGCAAAGAATGTTGCCCTGCGATCCTTGGCGGCGGAAGGACGTGCGCCAAACAGCTCTCCGCCTGGGGCCCAGCTGCCACTACATTTACCCAGTGTGCAGTTAGGGAGATATAGCGTCCCTGGCCGTGCTTACTGGTCCACGTATCTGTGGTTAGGTGGACCTTGCCACAGATGGCGTTGCGCAGTGCACACTTGATTTTATCGGATACTTGGTTGTGCAGGGAAGGCACGGCTCTCTTGGAGAAGTAGTGCCGGCTGGGAACAACATACTGTGGGACAGCAAGCGACATGAGCTGTTTGAAGCTGTCTGTGTCCACCAGCCTAAATGACAGCATTTCATAGGCCAGTAGTTTAGAAATGCTGGCATTCAGGGCCAGGGATCGAGGGTGGCTAGGTGGGAATTTACGCTTTCTATCAAATGTTTGTGAGATGGAGAGCTGAACGCTGGCGTGTGACATGGTTGAGACGCTTGGTGACGGAGGTGGTGGTGGTGGTGTTGGTGGTACATCCCCTGTTTGCTGGGCGGCAGGTGCCAACGTTCCTCCAGAGGCGGAGGAAGAGGCCGAGGCGGCAGCAGCAGAATAGGCCGAGGCGGCAGCAGCAGAAGAGGTAGCAGGGGGAGCCTGAGTGACTTCCTTGGTTTTAAGGTGTTTACTCCACTGCAGTTCATGCTTTGCATGCAGGTGCCTGGTCATGCAGGTTGTGCTCAGGTTCAGAACGTTAATGCCTCGCTTCAGGCTCTGATGGCACAGCGTGCAAACCACTCGGGTCTTGTCGTCAGCACATTGTTTGAAGAAGTGCCATGCCAGGGAACTCCTTGAAGCTGCCTTTGGGGTGCTCGGTCCCAGATGGCGGCGGTCAGTAGCAGGCGGAGTCTCTTGGCGGCGGGTGTTCTGCTTTTGCCCACTGCTCCCTCTTTTGCTACGCTGTTGGCTCGGTCTCACCACTGCCTCTTCCTCCGAACTGTGAAAGTCAGTGGCACGACCTTCATTCCATGTGGGGTCTAGGACCTCATCGTCCCCTGCATCGTCTTCCACCCAGTCTTGATCCCTGACCTCCTGTTCAGTCTGCACACTGCAGAAAGACGCAGCAGTTGGCACCTGTGTTTCGTCATCATCAGAGACATGCTGAGGTGGTATTCCCATGTCCTCATCATCAGGAAACATAAGTGGTTGTGCGTCAGTGCATTCTATGTCTTTCACCGCTGGGGAAGGGCTAGGTGGATGCCCTTGGGAAACCCTGCCAGCGGAGTCTTCAAACAGCATAAGAGACTGCTGCATAACTTGAGGCTGAGACAGTTTCCCTGGTATGCATGGGGGTGATGTGACAGACTGATGGGGTTGGTTTTCAGGCGCCATCTGTGCGCTTTCTGCAGAAGACTGGGTGGGAGATAATGTGAACGTGCTGGATCCACTGTCGGCCACCCAATTGACTAATGCCTGTACCTGCTCAGGCCTTACCATCCTTAGAACGGCATTGGGCCCCACCATATATCGCTGTAAATTCTGGCGGCTACTGGGACCTGAGGTAGTTGGTACACTAGGACGTGTGGATGTGGCAGAACGGCCACGTCCTCTCCCAGCACCAGAGGGTCCACTAACACCACCACGACCATGTCCACGTCCGCGTCCCTTACTAGATGTTTTTCTCATTGTTATGGTTCACCACAACAACAAATATATTATTTGGCCCAATGTATTGTATTCAAATTCAGCGGGATATAAATTTGAGGCCTAGTATTTAGGCGCTGGGTGACCGGTATGGATTTAGTGACAGAATTAGACTTGGAAATGCACAGAAGCGTGTGTGTGAAGTTATTCTGAATGACCCTATGTGCACCTTCAATATGATCTACCCTTTTAGGGATAGATTTCAAATAGCTCTGATATAGCAGAAACGACTAAATTATGAAATTGCTAAATTGGGAATTGTATTTCAACCCAGAACAAAAAATGTGCTTTGACGGACACTAAATAACTTTCCCAGCCACAACAGGACAGCGGTAACGAGAGATTTAGCGGGATATAAATTTGAGGCCTAGTATTTAGGCGCTGGGTGACAGGTATGGGTTTAGTGACAGAATTAGATTTGGAAATGCACAGTAGCGGGTGTGTGAAGTTATTCTGAATGACCCTATGTGCACCTTGAATATTATATACCCTTTTAGGGATAGATTTCAAATAGCTCTGATATAGCAGAAACCACTAAATTATGAAATTGCTAAATTGGGAATTGTATTTCAACCCAGAACAAGAAATGTGCTTGAACGGACACTAAATAACTCGCCCAGCTACAGCACTAGGGACAGATTTAGCGGGATATAAATTTGAGGCCTAGTATTTAGGCGCTGGGTGACAGGTATGGATTTAGTGACAGAATTAGACTTGGAAATGCACAGTAGCGGTGTGTGTGAAGTTATTCTGAATGACCCTATGTGCACCTTGAATATTATATACCCTTTTAGGGATAGATTTCAAATAGCTCTGATATAGCAGAAACCACTAAATTATGAAATTGCTAAATTGGGAATTGTATTTCAACCCAGAACAAGAAATGTGCTTGAACGGACACTAAATAACTCGCCCAGCTACAGCACTAAGGACAGATTTAGCGGGATATAAATTTGAGGCCTAGTATTTAGGCGCTGGGTGACAGGTATGGGTTTAGTGCCAGAATTAGACTTGGAAATACACAGTAGCGGGTGTGTGTGAAGTTATTCTGAATGACCCAATGTGCACCTTGAATATTATATACCCTTTTAGGGATAGATTTCAAATAGCTCTGATATAGCAGAAACCACTAAATTATGAAATTGCTAAATTGGGAATTGTATTTCAACCCAGAACAAGAAATGTGCTTGAACGGACACTAAATAACTCGCCCAGCTACAGCACTAGGGACAGATTTAGCGGGATATAAATTTGAGGCCTAGTATTTAGGCGCTGGGTGACAGGTATGGGTTTAGTGACAGAATTAGACTTGGAAATACACAGTAGCGGGTGTGTGTGAAGTTATTCTGAATGACCCAATGTGCACCTTGAATATTATATACCCTTTTAGGGATAGATTTCAAATAGCTCTGATATAGCAGAAACCACTAAATTATGAAATTGCTAAATTGGGAATTGTATTTCAACCCAGAACAAGAAATGTGCTTGAACGGACACTAAATAACTCGCCCAGCTACAGCACTAGGGACAGATTTAGCGGGATATAAATTTGAGGCCTAGTATTTAGGCGCTGGGTGACAGGTATGGGTTTAGTGACAGAATTAGACTTGGAAATACACAGTAGCGGGTGTGTGTGAAGTTATTCTGAATGACCCAATGTGCACCTTGAATATTATATACCCTTTTAGGGATAGATTTCAAATAGCTCTGATATAGCAGAAACCACTAAATTATGAAATTGCTAAATTGGGAATTGTATTTCAACCCAGAACAAGAAATGTGCTTGAACGGACACTAAATAACTCGCCCAGCTACAGCACTAAGGACAGATTTAGCGGGATATAAATTTGAGGCCTAGTATTTAGGCGCTGGGTGACAGGTATGGGTTTAGTGCCAGAATTAGACTTGGAAATACACAGTAGCGGGTGTGTGTGAAGTTATTCTGAATGACCCAATGTGCACCTTGAATATTATATACCCTTTTAGGGATAGATTTCAAATAGCTCTGATATAGCAGAAACCACTAAATTATGAAATTGCTAAATTGGGAATTGTATTTCAACCCAGAACAAGAAATGTGCTTGAACGGACACTAAATAACTCGCCCAGCTACAGCACTAGGGACAGATTTAGCGGGATATAAATTTGAGGCCTAGTATTTAGGCGCTGGGTGACAGGTATGGGTTTAGTGACAGAATTAGACTTGGAAATACACAGTAGCGGGTGTGTGTGAAGTTATTCTGAATGACCCAATGTGCACCTTGAATATTATATACCCTTTTAGGGATAGATTTCAAATAGCTCTGATATAGCAGAAACCACTAAATTATGAAATTGCTAAATTGGGAATTGTATTTCAACCCAGAACAAGAAATGTGCTTGAACGGACACTAAATAACTCGCCCAGCTACAGCACTAAGGGACAGATTTAGCGGGATATAAATTTGAGGCCTAGTATTTAGGCGCTGGGTGACAGGTATGGGTTTAGTGCCAGAATTAGACTTGGAAATACACAGTAGCGGGTGTGTGTGAAGTTATTCTGAATGACCCAATGTGCACCTTGAATATTATATACCCTTTTAGGGATAGATTTCAAATAGCTCTGATATAGCAGAAACCACTAAATTATGAAATTGCTAAATTGGGAATTGTATTTCAACCCAGAACAAGAAATGTGCTTGAACGGACACTAAATAACTCGCCCAGCTACAGCACTAAGGACAGATTTAGCGGGATATAAATTTGAGGCCTAGTATTTAGGCGCTGGGTGACAGGTATGGGTTTAGTGCCAGAATTAGACTTGGAAATACACAGTAGCGGGTGTGTGTGAAGTTATTCTGAATGACCCAATGTGCACCTTGAATATTATATACCCTTTTAGGGATAGATTTCAAATAGCTCTGATATAGCAGAAACCACTAAATTATGAAATTGCTAAATTGGGAATTGTATTTCAACCCAGAACAAGAAATGTGCTTGAACGGACACTAAATAACTCGCCCAGCTACAGCACTAAGGACAGATTTAGCGGGATATAAATTTGAGGCCTAGTATTTAGGCGCTGGGTGACAGGTATGGGTTTAGTGACAGAATTAGACTTGGAAATACACAGTAGCGGGTGTGTGTGAAGTTATTCTGAATGACCCAATGTGCACCTTGAATATTATATACCCTTTTAGGGATAGATTTCAAATAGCTCTGATATAGCAGAAACCACTAAATTATGAAATTGCTAAATTGGGAATTGTATTTCAACCCAGAACAAGAAATGTGCTTGAACGGACACTAAATAACTCGCCCAGCTACAGCACTAAGGACAGATTTAGCGGGATATAAATTTGAGGCCTAGTATTTAGGCGCTGGGTGACAGGTATGGGTTTAGTGCCAGAATTAGACTTGGAAATACACAGTAGCGGGTGTGTGTGAAGTTATTCTGAATGACCCAATGTGCACCTTGAATATTATATACCCTTTTAGGGATAGATTTCAAATAGCTCTGATATAGCAGAAACCACTAAATTATGAAATTGCTAAATTGGGAATTGTATTTCAACCCAGAACAAGAAATGTGCTTGAACGGACACTAAATAACTCGCCCAGCTACAGCACTAGGGACAGATTTAGCGGGATATAAATTTGAGGCCTAGTATTTAGGCGCTGGGTGACAGGTATGGGTTTAGTGCCAGAATTAGACTTGGAAATACACAGTAGCGGGTGTGTGTGAAGTTATTCTGAATGACCCAATGTGCACCTTGAATATTATATACCCTTTTAGGGATAGATTTCAAATAGCTCTGATATAGCAGAAACCACTAAATTATGAAATTGCTAAATTGGGAATTGTATTTCAACCCAGAACAAGAAATGTGCTTGAACGGACACTAAATAACTCGCCCAGCTACAGCACTAAGGACAGATTTAGCGGGATATAAATTTGAGGCCTAGTATTTAGGCGCTGGGTGACAGGTATGGGTTTAGTGCCAGAATTAGACTTGGAAATACACAGTAGCGGGTGTGTGTGAAGTTATTCTGAATGACCCAATGTGCACCTTGAATATTATATACCCTTTTAGGGATAGATTTCAAATAGCTCTGATATAGCAGAAACCACTAAATTATGAAATTGCTAAATTGGGAATTGTATTTCAACCCAGAACAAGAAATGTGCTTGAACGGACACTAAATAACTCGCCCAGCTACAGCACTAAGGACAGATTTAGCGGGATATAAATTTGAGGCCTAGTATTTAGGCGCTGGGTGACAGGTATGGGTTTAGTGCCAGAATTAGACTTGGAAATACACAGTAGCGGGTGTGTGTGAAGTTATTCTGAATGACCCAATGTGCACCTTGAATATTATATACCCTTTTAGGGATAGATTTCAAATAGCTCTGATATAGCAGAAACCACTAAATTATGAAATTGCTAAATTGGGAATTGTATTTCAACCCAGAACAAGAAATGTGCTTGAACGGACACTAAATAACTCGCCCAGCTACAGCACTAGGGACAGATTTAGCGGGATATAAATTTGAGGCCTAGTATTTAGGCGCTGGGTGACAGGTATGGGTTTAGTGCCAGAATTAGACTTGGAAATACACAGTAGCGGGTGTGTGTGAAGTTATTCTGAATGACCCAATGTGCACCTTGAATATTATATACCCTTTTAGGGATAGATTTCAAATAGCTCTGATATAGCAGAAACCACTAAATTATGAAATTGCTAAATTGGGAATTGTATTTCAACCCAGAACAAGAAATGTGCTTGAACGGACACTAAATAACTCGCCCAGCTACAGCACTAAGGACAGATTTAGCGGGATATAAATTTGAGGCCTAGTATTTAGGCGCTGGGTGACCGGTATGGATTTAGTGACAGAATTAGACTGGGATATGGCCAAAAAATAAACAGACTATTGCTGGTTAAATGCACTTGGTGTGACAGCTTCACCCTGATGTAGGCTTTAGCCAAAAAACAACCACACCATTGAGGGTTAAATGCACTTGGTGACAGGCGCAGCTTGCCCCTGATTTAGTATATGGCCAAAAAATGAACAGACTATTGCTGGTTAAATGCACTTGGTGTGACAGCTTCACCCTGATGTAGGCTTTAGCCAAAAAACAACCACACCATTGAGGGTTAAATGCACTTGGTGACAGGCGCAGCTTGCCCCTGATTTTGTATATGGCCAAAAAATGAACAGACTATTGCTGGTTAAATGCACTTGGTGTGACAGCTTCACCCTGATGTAGGCTTTAGCCAAAAAACAACCACACCATTGAGGGTTAAATGCACTTGGTCGCAGCTTGTGCTGGCGCACCACAAGACACAAAATGGCCGCCGATCACCCCAGAAAAATGTGACTGACAAACGGTCTGGGCAGCCTAAAAACAGTGAGCAATTGAGGATCAGCAGCTCAATGATCCACAGCTGCAGATCGATCAGTTAATCAAGTCCTTTGGAGGAGTTAATCTGCCTAATCTCGCCCTACTGTCGCAGCCGCAACCTCTCCCTACGCTAATCAGAGCAGAGTGACGGGCGGCGCTATGTGACTCCAGCTTAAATAGAGGCTGGGTCACATGGTGCTCTGGCCAATCACAGCCATGCCAATAGTAGGCATGGCTGTGATGGCCTCTTGGGGCAAGTAGTATGACGCTTGTTGATTGGCTGCTTTGCAGCCTTTCAAAAAGCGCCAAGAAAGCGTCACAAAAGCGCGAAGAAAGCGACGAACACCGAACCCGAACCCGGACTTTTACGAAAATGTCCGGGTTCGGGTCCGTGTCACGGACACCCCAAAATTCGGTACGAACCCGAACTATACAGTTCGAGTTCGCTCATCCCTATTTTTAACCAAAAGGTGTGCTGTGGGTTTGGAACTAGGTGGTCTGTGGATGGCACTATTACTGGGGATCTGTGGATGACGGACACTGTTATGGGGGCAACTGTGGATGACGGACACTGTTATGGGGGGACTGTGGATGACAGACACTGTTATGGGGGGATCTGTGGCTGGCACTGTTACAGGGGGGGATCTGTGGATGGCACTGTTATACATGTGTCATCCACAGACCCTCCCAGCCCATAACTGTGCCATCCACAGATCCCCCGCCGCTCCAGTATACTAATATAATATGTCTGATTTAATTAATGGTTATTAAATATGCATCTTTATTCCTAATAGTACCTTAAATCCTAAGCGCTTCAGTACAATGCCGGCAGGCCGGGCAGCCGGCGCGGCGCGTCACTCACTGACGTCACTTGCCTGCGCCGCCTGCTTCATTCATAAAGTAGGCGGCGCAGGCACGTGACATCAGGGAGTTACGCTGCCGCCTGCCCGGCCTGCATTGTACGGATGCGCTTAGGATTTAAGGTACTATTAGGCATAAAGGGGCATATTTAATAACCATTAATTGAATATGACATATTTTATTAGTACACCGGAGCGGCGGGGCAGGCCTTTAGTACAGTGACTGCACTGCCCGCCGCTATTGCCGGCCCCAGCTCCTCCTCCCAGTCCCTCCCAGAGTCCCCGCTCGCTTTACATCGCTGCCAGCGATGTAAAACTGACTGCATTCGCCGTATAAGACGCAGGGGCATTTTCCCCCCATTTTGGGGGAAGAAAAAGTGCGTCTTATACGGCGAAAAATACGGTACCTTGTATATTATTTTTTTGAAAAGTATTTTACTAGTTTTTTTTTTTTAGGTTTCTGGTAAGTGGAGAAAGTTTCACCTCACTCCATTTTCAATTTCGCCTTGGGATATCAACTGTCTCAATATTTGTGCAGGAGACATGCCGTGTTTTGTGGGAACAACTGCATGATGAATTTATCCCACATCCAACTCGACAGCATTGGACAGAAATAGCAGAAACATTTTGGGACGTTTGTCAGTTTCCAAACTGCATCGGTGCAGTAGACGGGAAACATATTAGTATTATCAAGCCACAAGGAACCGGATCAGAGTTTTTAAACTACAAGAAATATTTCTCGATCATCCTAATGGCCATCGCAGATGCACAATATAGTTTTGTTGCCGTCGACGTAGGGGCCTATGGATGCACCAACGATTCAATGTTTTTTTTTAATTCTTATATGGGTCTATATAACAGATCTTATATGGGTCTATATAACTGACAATTTGATTTTCCTCTGCCTCAACCACTGGCAGGTACAGATGGCCCTCCCATGTTGTTTGTATTGATTGGTGATAAGACCTTCCAAATGTGTGAAAATCTTCTGAAACCGTATTCCAGCCGTGGATTAGATTTAAAAAAATGTACATTCAACTACCACTTGAACAGGGCTCGAAGAATGGTTGAATGCACATTTGGGATTTTGGTTGCAAAATGGAGGATTTTCACTAAACCAATTTATATGAAGGTAGAAACGGTCGACAAGGTGGTAAAGTCTGCTGTTGTGTTACACAACTACTTCCCTAAAAAAGAACCACAAAATTTGGAACAGATACCGGAGGACAGCAAGATGGCAAGCATTCAAAGTTTTGGACCGCGGTCAAGTGTAGCGGTTGCACGGATGAGAGACTGTTTTTATGGATTATTTCTGCTCTGATGCAGGAAGGGTGGACTGGCAGGACCGATTTGTATAAACATTTTGTGATTCATTTTCAACGAACCGTTAAGTTCTGTTTGTTTGCCTGTTTGTTGGTGATTACAGTGGGGTGTATTGTTGTATATTGGATTTTGGCGCTGGGGGATTTTGTCAGGCCTGTTATAGACACTATTGTTCAATCTCACCACGCTAGAGGAGGGACACATACTTGTGTCTCTCCACTGGTGCTGGGAGATTTTGTCAGGCCTGTTCTACATACACTGTAAGTTATATCTCATCGCTGGTGGAGCGACCCAAGTATTGGTCGCTTCAAAAGCGATGTGAGATGTAAAATTTTTGTATACACTATTTTTTAAAAAAGAAATAAAATAAAATTGTCAAAAACAAATATATTTTATTTTAAAATATATATATTTTTATTATATAAATAAACTTTAAATAAAAAATAAAAAAAACACTACAAATGCCTGTATGCAGGTCCAGTTGGAGTAGACGGTTGGGTGGTGGAGGGCAGAATATGGTTTGGTTCCCCTCGGTACTGTTCTTGTGCCCCTGTGGACATATAAGTGTGTGTTGTGGCAAGTATGACAAAGGAAGTGTGCAATCTTGAGGGGGGGGGGGCAGGAGTTATCCGAGCAAGAGTATTGGGAATGGGGATGGGGAGGCTGGGATAGGGGCTGTCCCGACCACTTCTGCATGTGGTGCAAGTACATAGTGGATGCTAGGAATAGTATTCCACAAGACTACTACTCCTAGCATGACCTATGTACTACAGCTCTTATATTTCTTTCAGGATGAGCAACATAATGGCGTCCACCCCTCTACCTCGCAGGCAGGAACGAAGAGACTACAGGAAGTAGACTGCGCCCACAGCTCCTGCCCAGATGCAGAAAGAAAAGCCGGATCCGTCGATCAGGCAAACAACAGAAATCTTTTCGATGAGATTTAATTCCTGCAAGTCTTTTTCGCCGGAGAAAAAAACGTAGCATGCTACGGTTTCGTTTTTTGCCTGATCATGACTGAACTGAAGACATCCTGATGCATCCTGAACGGATTACTTTCAATTCAGAATGCATGGGGATATGCCGGATCAGTTCTTTTCCGGCAATGAGCACTTTTGATGGAACTCTATGCCGGAAAAGAAAAACGCTAGTGTGAAAGAATTTATATGACATACTTATTTATTCTCCAGACATGGAGACTCATCAGGATCACATTATACAGGTGTTACAGAACCTAAGAAATAATAAATTGTGGTCGTGACTGCGGAAATGGAACTTGAGCATGACGGTGACAAGTTGACTATCCACCTGCTGTCTGGCGAATGGCATGAATTGTGCCATTGGCCACGAACTTGGGTAGGCCTATAAGGGGGCATACCCAGAGGAGAACTGGTAAAGAAAAAGGGGGGGAAAAAGGGGTGGGCAACGACAGAGGCCCGACTGGATGGACGGTGCGGGTGAGAATTTATGGGGCCTTCGCCCCTCCCACAATTACAGGCTGAAATCAGCCTTAGCATTTGTGGTCGTGGCTGCGGAAATAGAACATGAGCATGACGGTGACAAGTTGACTATCCACCTGCTGTCTGGTGATTGGCCTGAATTGTGCCCTTGGCCACGAACGTGGGTAGGCCTATAAAGGGGCAAAATAACACAATTAGGGTTAACTGGTTTATTGAACACAAAGAATTACAAAACTAGGTTACAGAAAGCTTAAGAAATTTCATAATGCGGGTTAGTAATGTACTGATTAAAACACGACCCATTTCACGAATGATGTGACAGGGCACGTTGGGCTTGGAAGCCGCTGAAGCAGCTCCGATGTGAAATGAGTGTCCCAAAATGGTTTTGGGGTCAACACTAGTGTTGATCACGAATATTCGAATTTCGAATTTTTATCGCGAATGTAGGTACTTCCAAAATTCGCGAATATTTCGAATATAGTTATATATATTCGTAATTTCGAATATTAAAAAAAAAAACATTTTTTTTTTAATCAGTACACATGATCCCTTCCTGCTTCTAGCTTGTGGGCTAATAAGAAGGCTGCAATATACTTGACTTTAGGAGTAGTAGTGTTTGCAAATTTTGCTCTATATTAGTTTTTTTCGAATATTCGCTATATTGCTATATATTCTTGTTTTAGAATATTATGAATTTTCGAAAAAACAAAGTTATAGCAATATAGCGAATATTTGAAAAAAACAGATCTAGAGCAATTTAGCTAATATAGTGCTATAATCTTTTTTTTTATAGTTGTAATTTTTTTCCAATCTGAACTTCAGATGAGAAAAAAATTACAACTATTAGAAAAAGAAGATTATAGCACTATATTAGCTAAATTGCTCTATATTTGTTTTTTTCGAATATTCGCTATATTGCTATATATTCTTGATTTAGAATATTCCGAATATTCAAAAAAACTAAGTTATAGCAATATAGCGAAAATTTGAAAAAAAATCAAAGATAGAGCAATTTAGCTAATATAGTGCTATAATCTTCTTTCTCTAATAGTCGCAAGTTGAAAAATTCGCAATAAAAATTCAAATCTGAAAATTCGAATTACGAAAATTTGCATATTACACAATCATTACCTTGCCGATTTTTCGAGTAAAAAAAATTGTGAATTTTCAAATTTTCAAATATTCGACGAATATTCTAAAAAGTATTCGCAAAATATCACGCATTCAAATATGACCCCTGCCGCTCATCACTAGTCAACACCTAACCCTGTAGCTAAAATGCGGATATGGGATACAAACTGTGCTGTAGTGAGGGTTTTGGCTTTGAATGGCAGTAACGGGTCATCGGGGGAGGAATTACTCAAAGTTGCGAATAGATTATTTAGGACTTGAACAGGGCACCACTTATTGAAAGTTTGAAAATATTTGATTTGAACAGGGGGCCCGGTTTGAGATGTTTTAGTTGATGGCAGATATAGGATGTAATGATCATGATTCCATGCTAGTTGGCTTCTGGTTAAACCTTTGGCTTTGGGAGAAAACCCGGTAAACTCTTCTGGATGCAGGAACCCATGAAAACCTAGATACATAGCGGCCTAGATAACTGTGCTAGGTTGGAGCCCAAAAGGATTGCCGTCTAGGGAATTAGAGAGATTCCTGAACAGTTCCCCTGTAACTGGCTGTCTGCTTGGGGTGGGATTCCTGCTGCTTTTTTGAATACCTCTGAGAGTTGCCTTGATTGCATGGGAAGTAAAAATTTATCTACTGCCTGGATCTACTGCCTGGAAAGTTTGAGATGTTCAGGACAATATGCCAAAAGACCATTAAATAGGTGGTCTTATCTGAGTTGAATCTTGGATGGAGATGGGAAAATTTTTTGAAGGTGCCCCAGCTGGTCTTGTAATTTCTCGCCATGTTAGCGGAAAGCAACCTATGGATGAAGGTTTTGGCTGCGGATATGAAGTGCTCTAGTCCATTTGTAGAGTCTGAAAAGCTGGAGGGGGTAATCCCATTTGTTCTGCTTCTGGCATAACCTGGAAAAAAAATTAAGAAAATTAAAGCAGGATAAAGCGTCGGCAGCTACATTCTGAATGCCTTGGATATGTCGGCATGACACGTGAAAGTTGTAACGCAAAGAGAGCCAGACTAATTTGCAAACAAAGGGCATGATACAAGAAGACTTTGACCGTCCTTTGCTAATGATATCCACCACTGCCTGATTGTCCGTGATGAAGGTTACCGGTGAATTGGCCCATTGCCGGCCCCAGACTTGAGCAGCGGCCACTATTGGGTAGATCTCTAGCAACAGGGAGGATTTGAGGTACTCTTTGAGTGAATAAACTTTGGCGGGGTATATGGCTACAAAACCTCTGGAGGCCGCTGCATCTTAGAAAACCGTTGGGGATGTAGGATTCCATTGGGGAACAAATAAAGATATTCCATTCCAAGTGGCCAGTAAGGTGTTCCACATTGCCAAGTCGGCCATGGCTTGGGAATCCAGGAGTACAGGAGAGTCCTGCTCTGTGGCTGTTGGAAGCAGATCCAACAGTCTGGACATGAAAGCCTTGCCTTGGGGCATGATTCTGGTTGCAAAATTTAACATACCTAAGAGAGATTGTAACTTCTGCTTCATGAGCACTCGGGAACCCACAAATTTGGAGATGATCGCTTTGATTTTAATGAGCTTCTCTTCTGGCAGTCTTGCCTCCATTTTTCCTGTGTCGAGGATTATGCCTAGAAAGGTTACTACCTAAGGGGCCCTTCTATTTAGAGCTACCGGAATATTGAGATTTTCGAATAGTTGTAACAGGTTATTAAGTTTGCAGGGTTTGACATCAGGTTGTTCTATCAGAAGAAAATCATCCAAGTAGTGGATAACCATTGGACACTCGCAGTGGTTCACCAAAATCCAATGAAGGACCTGAGTGAACTGATCGAATAACTAAGGGCTGCTCTTGGAACCAAATGTCAAACGGTTAGCAAAGTAATAGAGGCCTTCCCATTTTATACCATAAAACTTCCAGAGTTGAGGGCTAATAGGTAGCCATTTGAAGGCATCTGTGATATCTACCTTAGACAACCATGCCCCTTGACCTGCTAATAGGATGAGTGAAATGGCCTCTTGAAGTAAGGAGTAGGTCATGGAAAATTCTTCGGAGGGAATTAACGAGTTAAGGCTAGGAATGTCTGAACCATGAGGCGCTGAGAGATCATAGATTAAGCGTTTATTAGAAAATCTTTTGGTGACAATACTGATCGGATTGACTACCCAGTAGTCAAAGGGAACCGTGAAAAAAGGACCGATAAGTACACCCTTTTCCACTTCTGACTGGATTAAAGAATCAACTGAACTGGTGTCGTTTACTGCCGACATTAGATTGGGACCTTCCCAGGTGGACTGATGAATGGCAACAAGACCCGTGTGGAAACAGTTTGTGAACCCATCAAGCAAGAATTAGACGAAGTGAGGGCTATGATGGTCCCGAAGCAGTAGCCCCAGCAGGTCAACGTTAACCCCGCCTAGTAATTTATGCCTGGATGTTCTTTGGGGGCAAGCCACTATAGGGTGAGCTCTAAAGCAAGAGGAACAGACATGGAGTGCTCGGCATTGATTATAATTACATGAAGCTAAATTGTAATTATTGCAGACCTGACTATTTCCTAAAAGCACTATGGGGCGAACCAGTTTATTTGTGTTGGAGTTCTGCCTCTGTAGGGACCCTGAGGGACCGGCCGAAGGTCGGGTTATGGCCACTGGAAGACTAACATTTGGGCACCATTCTGAGGAATGGAGGATCGATTGACAAGTGATACATGCTGGAGCTTTTAGCTGTCACGGCCACGATCATGGTCGTGACTCCTGAACCGCATGCTGTTGCCTGTGGTTTGGTTTGGTTGTTCAACCACAGGTGAGGGCCGCTACTATGTTGCCTCACTTGTGGTTGCCGCGGGCAACAAGTTGTTATTTGGTATGGTCGCAGTATAGCAGCCTGAGCTGGTGCTAGGCAGCTTGCGGCAATGTTCATGCGGTTGCATCTAGCAACCTCTCTGTTAGGTGTGTGTGTGTATGGTGTGTGTATGTTATGCACTTTGTATGTCTGGTGTGCACATGGTTTATGTAGGTGTGCACTGTGACACTTCCCTTCACTGTGGCTGGCCGTGGCAACGTTTGGTATGGTGTACATGTGGTGGCAGTGTCTCGGCCTTCTGGCTGACTCCCAGGACATGGTTGCCACCCATGTCGTTGCCTGCGGTAACAGCTGCAGTGTCATGCTCATTTGGACACTTCCCCTTTAAGTGGTTTCACTCCCTGGTTAGTGTTGGAAGGGTTAATTCCCTCTCCTGTGTGTGTCTGTGTGGGTGTGGCCACTTTGGGCTATAAAGCCTCTTTGGAGATCAGAAGCCGAGGGGGTTCTTCAGCCATGCTTTGCTGGAGACACCCTCCTGGTAATTCCATCTACCAGTGGGGGCCACACTTGTGGTCATAAATTGTAAATTGTTATTAATTGTTATATATTGTTATACATGATGTTTTGAGGATGTGTTTGTGTGTCATGTATATTTATTGCAGTGTATGGTTTCCTGGCGTCCTGTGTGGTGTGTGTGCTCTATCTATTGTGTTTGTTGACAGCAGCACTGATACTTGGGTCCCAGGCTCTGTGTCTGTGGCAGGTAGGTGTTAGTACTAGTTGCACTTACCTGCCATTGCCATATGACTGTTCCAGTTCCCCTTTCTTTATAGTTTGGCCATCCTATTTCTCCATGTCCAGGAGGAACAGGTAGTCTACCCAGCTCCTAGCTTCGGGACCTGCGGAGGGTTAGTAGGGACCCGAGGTTCCAGAGCATGAGTCCTCATACCTTCAAGGTCGGCTCATGTTGCTAGGAGTTAGGGTCAGATTAGGGAAGCTTTAGGAGGTGACCTGCTCCCTAATTCTGTGGTTCTGGCCAAGTTATGACTACCATCCTCGGTCATCGCACGGCTGAGGGTTTTCCCCATCCTCAGCCGTGACATTAGCCCAGCGAAATGACGGCAAAAAAGTTCCATGTCCAGGGACGCCCAATTGGTGACCCGGTGGAACTGGGCAAGAGCTACGGCTGCTTTTGCTGAAAAAGAACGATGATAATCGTAAAAAGCATACCCTCCATACTTGTACCCCAAGTCGATGACCCTGTACATGTAAAGATCCAGTTCCTCCCTTCTCTCTGGGTGGGCAGAACAGATGATGTTCCTAAATAGACTGAATGCCAACACAAACTCAGGGACGGATAATTTTTTGTTCATATGGGCATCTCTGGACTTAAGAACTATGGAAACATTTTCGCAAGTGATCATTTTGTTTTCCACTGTATCACGTGTGGCTATAAGAATGGCAGCTAGGTTGACGTCTTTCCCTTCCAATATATCTCTCTTAATGCCATCTGTTACAAAATGGGATGGAGCTACATCCGTCATGTTGAGGACTCTACCTGGGGAGGTTGATTGTGAAGTGGCAGCGGCTGGGGGAGGAGGCGCAGATAGGCTGGCTGCCGAGCCTCTAGATTCCACCACCTGCAGCCTGTTCTGAACAACCAAAATTGAGGAAGTTAAGCAGTTTATAGTGGCATGCAGTTGTGTCAAGGATAATTGTATCGTTGACATGGACACCTGCTTTGTCATTGGAGAAGATGGCTCAGAAACTGAAATAAATGAGTGTAAGGGACTACCATTAAGACAATCATCCCCCTGATTGTGGAGGAACCTTAAACATGTGTTTGTGGCTAGAGCTTATTCTGCTGCAGGGTGTATAGTGGTCTGGTGAGAAGATACGGAGTGAATGAAGTGCGGAAGACTGAAATGGAACCTGTGAAATAAGAACCTAGTAAAAGGAGGTCAGATACCTGATCACAAAGCTGGTGGGCGATGCTTTTGATGACGACCTTGAAGCTGGATGGTATCGCCGATATGAACCGCAATCAACTTAAAAGAAAGCATTATAAATCAATTTTGGCCTGGGAAAAGTTGGAGTCGGAAGCACCCGACAGTCTAGACGTGTGACCCTAGCGACAGTTTGAATAAACCATGAGAAAGGATGACATGTATTGAAAAGCGGCCATTCGTGGGCATAGCTGAATACCAGGCAAGTTAGTGGTCATGAAGGAACCTGAAAGCCTTAAACCGGGAAGTAACTGTGCCTTAGTCGGAGTATGAAAAGCAAACCAGCTCCTAGACGGACTGAATCGAGAACCAAGAAACCGTGAATTGTGCAGACAGGTTAAAAACGTGAAAGAGCGTGCCTTGAGAAAAGTGGTTGGAGAATGTAAACGTAGCCTGAGTAACGCAAACAGACGGGAGACATGGAAAACAAACGTAGCCTGACTGACGTGAACAGGCTATGGACGACACAACTGCCTGGATGACGTAAACAGGCGGTGGACAGAGAAGTGATGAAAAACGTGGCCTGAGTAACGCAAACAGGTATGAGATATGTAAAGACAATGTAGCCTGACTGACGTGAACAGGCTATGGATGACACAACTGCCTGAATAACGTAAACAGGCGGTAGACAGAGAAACAATGAAAAAACGTGGCCTGAGTAACGCACACAGGCAGGAGACATGGAAAAAACAAACAAAGCCTTACAGACATGAAGGCTATGGATGGCACAACTGCCTGAATGACGTAAACAGGCGGTGGACAGAGAAGTGACGGAAAGACGTGGCCTGAGTAATGCAAACAGGCGGGAGACGTGTAAAGACAACTTAGCCTGACTGATGTGAACAGGCTATGGATGACACAACTGCCTGAATAACGTAAACAGGCGGTAGACAGAGAAGTGACGAAAAACGTGGCCTGAGTATCGCAAACAGGCAGGAGACATGGAAGAGCAAACGTGGCCTGGCTGACGTGAACAACCTGTGGACGATACAATTTCCTAAATAGCGTAAACGGGTGGTAGACAGAGAAGTGACGAAAACGTGGCCTGAGTAACGCATAAACAGGCAGGAGACATGAAGAAAACAAACAAAGCCTGACAGACACGAAGGCTATGGACGACACAATTGGATGAATGACGTAAACAGGAGGTAGACAGAGAAGTGACGGAAAACATGGCCTGAGTAACGCAACAGGCAGGAGACATGGCAAAACAAACGTGGCCTAACTGACGTAAAACAGGCTATGGACGACACAACTGCCTGAATAACGCAAACAGGCAGAAGATGAGAGAAAGACAAAAAAAGTAGCCTGAAACGTAAACAGGCGGTAGAAAAGAAATGAAGTGTAACCTGAGTAACGCAAACGGGCCAAATAGAATATAAAAAAAACGTTATTTTATTTTATTTTTTTTAACATTTATGGAGGAGCAGACAGGTAGGTAGATCAAGCGAAATTTTGTGAAACGCATTCTGAAACTGAAGAAAGTGCATAAATAACATACCAACCTTGAATGGTTAAAGATAGTTTACATGGCGTAAGCAGGCTTGGTATCTCTGTTAGAACTTGTAATAATCTTGCACATACGACATGCGAAACCGGACATAATAAGAACAAAAACAAAACAACATGTCCGTAATAAGTAAATGACCACATAGCAAGGAATGAAATGCTGTAAAACCTAAGATGAACCCCTCGGAAGATGGGATGATGAACGCCAGTGCCCGCTGCGATTAATCCCCCGAAAATTAGATGCCTCTTGAATTTGTGTGTGAGTTCTTTAATTGTATAATAGATATGAATATATATATATATATATATATATATATATATATATTATATATATATATATATATATATATATATATATATATATATAATTTTTTTTTTTTTTTTGTGGAATCTTGCTCCAAGGCTTCAGACCTGCAGTTAAGCTTCTGGCCCCCTGCTGGTGGTCAGCAACAACTGGCAGTTGTAAACTGAACTTGCTCCTGCACATGCTCACGTGACCCGGAGCCAGGCAGGAATGAGAGAGCAGCGTTTCTGCCGTGTTCGGCTTACCTGTGAGTGCTGCCCACGAGTGATCCCCCCATGCAGATTCAGAGACATTCAGAATCCTGCACCGGGTGAGGGTTGAATAATGCAAACAGGCAGAGCAGCGTCAGTGAAAACAGGGGGAGGGAGACCGGAGTTATTGAAGAAAAGAACGTGTTGGTCGGAGCGCCGAAAGCGCTTACCTAATGCTAACACACTTACGCAAGTGTTTACCACATTGTGAAACTTAATGGAATTCCATCTGACTCAGTTTGTGTCCAGATTCTGCAAGGTGTTCTGTACTCTGCTGGGGGTACAACTGTCTTTTTCACTACCTTTTATCCTCAGACGAATAGACAGACGGAGCGCACTAATCAAAGTCTGGAGACTTACTTAAGATGTTTTGTCTCGGAGAACCAGGAGTAATGGGCCTCGTTTTTGTCTTTGTTAGAGTTTGCCATAAACAATCGTAGACAGGTGTCCACTGGTAAGTCACCATTTTTTGGGGCATATGGGTTTCACCCGCAGTTTGGCACATTGTCTGGATGAGATATTTCCGGTATCCCTGAGGAGGAAAGTTTTTTGTCATCATTGTCTTCTATATGGCGGAAAATTCTAAATAACTTGATGAATATGGGCAATAAGTATAAACGTGTGTCTAATAGGAAACATATGAATGGTCCGGACCTAAGTGTGCTTGATTTTGTGTGGCTGTCTACAAGAAATTTTAAGTTGAAGGTTTCTTCTTGAAGTTGGGTCTAAGTTTTATTGTTCCATATAAGATCACTGCCATTATTAATCGTGTAGCTTTCCGTCTTGAACTTCCGCAGGCTCATGTGTTTCACAAATCTTTGTTGAAGAGATATTTTGAACCTTTATAGTCGCCCCCCTTGCCACCTGTCATGGTGGACGGTAGTTTGGAATTCCAGATCGACAAGATTATTGACTCTCGAGTTCTCTGTAGATCTCTTCAGTATCTTGTTCACTGGAAGGGTTATGGACCAGAGGAGTGGATGTGGGTACGACATCTAACGTGAATTCCAGTCGTTTGGTGAAAGCCTTTCACAGGTCTCATCTGGATAAGGTTGGTCCTGGGTGCCCAGAGGTCATCCGTAGAAGGGGAGGTACTGTCACAGTCGTTCCCGTGACAGGTGGCCGGAGATCGGTGAGACTGACAACATGTGGTTTGATCTGACATGTTTTCCATTTGGATCAAAAGATGTCTGTGTTGTTTCTGGTGCTTACCACACCTTCTTTACCCAGGTGTTGCTATTATGGTCATTTAACCCTTAGACCACTGGAGGTTTTTTCGTTTTTACGTCTTAATTTTTCCCTGAGCCATTACTTTGTTTACATTTCTGGTCACATAGCTGTATGATGGCTTATTTTTTGTGGGACAGGTTTTACTTTCTCATGCCACCATTAATTATGGCATAAAATGTAGTGGGAAGCGGTAAAAAAATTCCAAATGGGGTGGAATTGGAAAGAAAATGCAATTCCTCCACTGTTTTATGGTTTTTGTTCCCACTGTGTTTTGTTTACGGCAAAAATGACCCATGCCCTTCATTCTCTTGGTTAGTACGATTACAATGATACCCCATAGGTTTAGGTTCTTTAAAATGTCTAAATAGTGTAAAAATAAATGTAAACTTTGATTTTTTTTAATCACCATATATTAATAAAATAAATTTGGGCTAAAATACGCAATGAAAAAATGGCAAATCGGCCATTTTGACCCTTTTTTACGTTATTTTATATGTTTTTTTTTTTCCATTTTAATAGTATTGGCATTTTTGAGGTGACACCTATGATGATTATATTTATTATTATTTAGGTATGTACTTTTTGTGCTGTAAGGTGACAAAAAATTGTTTATTTAGCACAGTTTTTATTTTTTATGTTGCTCATCTGAGGGGTTAGGTCATGTGATATGTTTATAGAGCTGTTCGATACGGACTTTCAACTTTTGGGGTCTGATCCCCTTTACAATGCATTCCAATACTTCTGTATTGGAATGCATTGGCTGTATGAGTAATACAGTGTGTATTACTCATACAGCTTCTGGCCTGTGAGATCCAGGGGGCTGGATCTCACAGGCTCGTCACAGGAAGGCAGCGCCGATGCATCAGGAAGGCATCCCGCTGCCTTCCATACAATCAGGTCCCCCCTACAGCCCCACGGGGAACCGATGACACCGCTGCCCGCCACAAGCTGTAGAAGCCGCAAACTGCAGGTCTGATTTGACCTGCGGTTTGCGGCGATCGCCGACATGGGGGGGCGGGGTCACGGGACCCCCCCGCGCATTGTCCATGGGTGCCTGCTCAATGATTTGAGCAGGCACCCAGTTCCGATCACCACCCACCACGTGGCGGTGATCTGAAATACATAGGACGTACAGGTATACCCTGTGTCCTTAAGTACCAGGACATCAGCGCCCTATGTCCCAAACAGGTTAAACTTGCATTTTTTTTTTAATTAACATTTTATGTGATAATTTTTTGGCTCCTATATGACCCTTTAAATTATGTTTAAACATTTTTCATTTTGTTCTATCAGGGACTTTTAAAATGCCATTTAAACTCAATATTGCTCATTTCTTATCTTGGCCTGCCATCTGGTGGCCAAAATAAGAATTGCATCATGAATACTTTCAGCGTTGTGTCACGGCCTTTGGTGTACACTGTGACACTTATGCCATGCTTGCTGTTGCCTGTGGCAACGTGTTGCTGTTTCAGCATGCGGGGGCAGTGTCATGGCCTTTGTGGTGTGTGCCGTGACATGGTTGCCTTGCATGTTGTTGCCTGCGGCAACGTGTAGCTTTTTATGCTGGTGTGTGCACTTCCCCTTTAAGTTGTAGTCTCCCTCTGTCTGGTGCTGTAAGGGTTAACTCCCTGACTGGGTGTGGTCACTTGTGCTTCTTATACCTGTGGCTTTAGGTCAGGAGTCAGTGGTACTCCAGCCATGGTGTGTGTTGAAGTTATGCTCCTGGTCTTCATGTTTCCATCTCCCAGAGTGAGGGCCTCCTAGTGGGACACCGAGGTCTCCAGCGATGTCTTGTGTTGTATGTTTTGTGTGGAGTTATGATTTGGTGTGTTGTAATGTCTAGCCTGGTGTTCCTTGTCTGGTATGTTTGGTGATATCTTCCAGCATGGTTGCTAGACTTCCTAGCCTGTATGCAGTGCCACCTGGGACTGCCATGCACCTTGAGGCATGGGGGTCCTAGCGTAGTCTGGTGTGCTGGATACCTGTGTGAGTTGCTGGTACGGTGTCCTGTTTGGTGTTAGGGCTCCAGTACATATTCACAGGTTCCAGTCGTGGTGGCAGCGGCATGTAAGTGTGTTGTCTTGTTTTCTTACCTGCCGAATCTCTTGCTGCATCTGGTCTTTTTCTTTCCCTGCTTCTAGGCCTTTTGCGACTCCTGTTCTTCCGTGTCCTGGAAGAACAGGGCTCCTCTCCTCAGCTCCTTTGTGAGGGATTCTCAGGGCGACTCAGTCCTATCATCTAGGTCCGCTCATACGGTGAGGCGTTAGGTCTAGGTATAGGGATGCATTAGAAGGTGACCTGCTCCCGTATCCTTGTGTTCAGGCCTAGTTGCTTTCCTTATCCCCAGTCATCGTACGGTGGGGGTTTTCCCCCACTCCCTACCATGACACCTTGTCAGCGAGACTGAAAGTGTTCAGCGCAACTACAGATGCACCAATTGGCCACACGGTATTTTTTGCGCATTTAGATGCCGTGATCTCACTTGGTCATGTCATCTAAAACATTTAATTACCGCTATCGGCATTATTGCCGGTCATGGTAATTAGCCGCAGGTCTCTGCTGTGTGATACAGCAGAGATCTTCTGGCCATGACGCCCGCTGCACGTGCAAGTGGGCGCTATATTTACACATCGCTCCAGTGCCGTAAATGTGCGGCGCTGGTAGCGAACGGGTTAACCATCTCTATTTATTGTTGCTTCTTCCACAATGCTATGCGGTTTATAGATTCTGTTGGAGTTGTGGATAGCTGGTGTGTGGATCTCGGCTGAGTTCCTGGTGCTGCCATAGCCACTTGAAGTTAAGTGTTTTCTTTCCCTTTTGTATTTTGTTTGGGTTATTTTGTGTGGTGCATTTCCCTGTCATTTGTATTAAGGCCTGAGGGAGACTCCTATTTGTCCTTCCTTCCTGGAGGAACAGGTTGTCTCAGTCCTGACATTAGTACCAGGGTCTTATAGGGTGAATTAGGACACTAGGTAATCCGGTGAATGAACTCACCTACCTCTGGGGTCTGTTCATACTGGTAGTTAGTCAGGACTTTGACTAGGGTTTTAACTAGGAGGTGCCCATTTCCTTTCCCTAGTTTTCAGGCCTTATTTCCTCACCCCTTTCCCTCCTATGTTCGGTGTGGTATTTCCCTCCCACACCCGAACGTGAGAAGTTCATGCTACTTTTACAGAGTGGTGAGAAAAGGCGGTGTAGAGTGGGTGGGGAAGCAGATTGGACACAAGGCCCACTTCATTTATCATTTTCCAAATGGAAAATGGCTTAAATCCTGAAGTGTAGCTAGGCTTTCGTGCACCCAGAGCAAATGCCACTCAAATTTACAAAATATGGGTCATTTAAGTGGCGCGCAGCACAAGGCACATTTCCTTTTACACTAAGCTACTCCTCTAACTCCACCCAATGCATAACTATACTCACCCAGTCCCACCTTTCAAAATCTACCATAGGGTACATGGCAGTACCAATTAGAGTTGTTGCGATACCAAATTTTTGATTCGGTTTCGATACCATGAAAAAGTCTTGCGATATTAGATACCACGCAAAAAAAAAATAAACCAAAAAAGCTACGTGCATGCCGCATTTTTAAAAATGGCAAATCGCGCAGTTTTCATTTATTTTTTTCTGTTCCGGCATTCACCACCTAGATTTTTTTTAATAGTTTGGACTTTTCTGATGTGGCGATATGTAATATGTTTATTATTTATATATTTTATATGTGAAATTGGGAAAAGGGGGTGATTTATACTTCATATTTTGGTGGGGGGGTTTTTTCCTTTTTTTTTTTTTTTACACTTTTTATTTAATAACTATTTCCCCCCTTAGGGGCTAGAACCTGGGATCTTTCATCACTTGTCCTATTCAGCCTGATAGATCTCTATCAGGGTGAATAGGACTTCACACTGTCCCTGTTGCTCTGTGCTTTGTGCACACAGCATCAGGGATGTTACCATGGCAACCAGGGCTTCTGTAGCGTCTTGGCTGCCATGGTAACCGACCGGAGCCCCAGGCTTACACAGCTGGGGCTCCGATCAGAAGCTGCCACTGCACCACCAATGGTGGGGAGGGGAGAGGACCCTGTGGCCACTGCCACCAATGATTTTAATACTGGGGGGGTGGAGAGGGGCCGGCACACTGTGCCACCAATTATATTAATGGGATGGGGGGTTGAGGGGAGGCACACTGCACCACCAATGATAATTACCCCTTTATACAGGAGGTGGGTACTGGCAGATCAGCGGCAGTTAACCCCTTAGGTGCCGCACCTGAGGGGTTAACTGCCGCTGATCGCAGCTCCCTGTCAGGGGCAGGGTGCCGGCAATGCGATTCTGCTGCCGACACCCGCCTCCTGTATTGTGTTAAAGACTGACTACTTTATATGGGACTCCAGACTTTCACTATTAGGGCTCTTTCACACTTGCGTTCTTTTCTTCCGGCATAGAGTTCCGTCGTCGGGGCTCTGCCGGAAGAATCCTGATCAGTTTTATCCTAATTCATTCTGAATGGAGAGAAATCCGCTCAGGATGCATCAGGATGTCTTCAGTTCCAGAACGGAACGTTTTTTGGCCGGAGAAAATACCGCAGCATGCTGCGCTTTTTGCTCTGGCCAAAAATCCTGAAGACTTGCCGCAAGGCCGGATCCGGAATTAATGCCCATTGAAAGGCATTGATCCGGATCCGGCCTTAAGCTAAACGTTGTTTCGGCGCATTGCCGGATCCGACGTTTAGCTTTTTCTGAATGGTTACCATGGCTGCCGGGACGCTAAAGTCCTGGCAGCCATGGTAAAGTGTAGTGGGGAGCGGGGGAGCGGTATACTTACAGTCCGCGCGGCTCCCGGGGCGCTCCAGAGTGACGTCAGGGCGCCCCACGCACATGGATGACGTGATCGCATGGCACGTCATCCATGTGCATGGGGCGCTCTAACATCACTCTGGAGCGCCCCGGGAGCCGCGCGGACTGTAAGTGTACCGATCCCCCGCTCCCCGCTCCTACTATGGCAACCAGAACTTTAATAGCGTCCTGGATGCCATAGTAACACTGAACGCATTTTGAAGACTGATCCGTCTTCAAATGCTTTCAGTACACTTGCGTTTTTCCGGATCCGGTGTGTAATTCACGGAGTGGAGTACACGCCGGATCCGGACAACGCAAGTGTGACAGAGGCCTTAGGCTATACACCTGGCTGTAGCACTGTCCAATCGCAGCGCAGGGAGAAGGAACGCCCACTAGTGAAGCTGATGTCTCCTCCCATCGCTCCGATAGTAATCAGCAGCATGTGGAGCAGGAGAGGAGACAGTAATGGGGCACTGCGGGTGAACGGAGCGGCGCCCAGGACTAATGGTGAGTGCTGAGACATCGCTGGGCGCCGCTCTGTGTGGGAATAGTCCTATCATTGGTGGCGCAGTGCGCCTGCCCCTCCTCCGCCCCTCTCTTCTCATTGGTGGCAGCAGCACAGGGGGAGGGAGGACAGCTTCCTTCTCCCCTTGCTGCTGAGAGAACATGAGCGCGCCGATAGCAGCGCGCTCATGTTAAGAGATACTAGACTGAGCAGAAGCGCAGCCCAGTATCGAAAAACGGAAATCCCGGTATCGTATCGATACCGGGACAAAAGTATCGATTGGGTATCGAAATTTCGATACCCGCAACAACCCTAGTACCAATACACCTTTCAATAAACAAAAGAACCAACTGGTCTTACCTCATCCAGGGTGTTACTGGCATTGGTGTGATATCCTCTGGATCCAATACAAGGTCCCTGTGGTGATGGAGAAAAAATAATAATCTTATAAGGAAGGGATGGTGACTTTACCTGGTAAATACCTACGAGGGGGCAGTGTGCTGGCCCTCTAAGACCGAGCTATCCCATTGTATAATAGGGTAATCTAGGGCATTTTCCCACACAGTACTAATGTTCACATTGTGCCACCTCACAGTAATTATGCCCACATTGTGCCTCCTTTACAGCTGAAATGCCCTCATTGTGCCCCCTCACAGTAGTTATGCCCACATTGTGCTTCCTTTACACATAAATGCTCATATTAGTTATTCCCATATTTGTGCCCCTTCACATGTTATGCCCACCTTTGTGCCACTTCAGAGTCGTTATGTTCTCCATTTGGCCACTCACTGCAGTTATGCCCACCTTTGTGCTTGTCACAGTAGTTATGCCCACCTTTGTGCCCCCTCCCAGTAGTTATATCCTCCCTGTGGCCCCTCATTCTAGTTATGCCCACCTTCGTGCCCCATTACAGTAGTTATGCCCATATTTGTTTCCCCTCACAATAGTTATGCCCACCTTTGTGCCCCTCATAGTAGCTAAGCCCATCTTTGTGCCCAACAACTGTAGGTATGCCCATCTTTGAGCCCCTCACAGTAGGTATGCCCACTTTTGTGCCCCCTCACTGTAGGTATGCCCAGATATGTTCCCACTCACTGTAGTTATGCCCATTTTTTTTGCCCTCTCACAGTAGTTATGTCCTCTTTGTGGCAGCCCCCAGCCTTTGTGTCTGTACCCCTCACTACGCCCCTGCTCAAATCTATGCCAGCAAGGGAACTGGTGTATATTTTATTCTGTCACAGTCTGCTAGACGACGTGCCAAAGTTATGTAGAGGCCTCTGCCTCCACATAACTTTGGCGCTTCCTCCAGCAGCGCAGAGGGAGTTAAGACTGGCGTGGAAAACTCTGATCTTAATATATGTCCCCCTGCATTTTTTATAAATAATCCCTTACGGTACGGCCACAAGGTCAGGTTTCAGCATGCAGTTTTGGCAGCCAATATCAGGAGTGAATAAAAAAAAAATGGGGAAGTCACATATGTCTATAATACTTTCTCTCATTGTATGATTCACTTCTAAGTTTTAAACAAACAAAAAAACAAAGATAAAAACATCCTGCACGGTATGATATATAAATGTGCGGATGTCCCTGGCCATATTATTGTAGAAAATCACAGAAATAAGGTAATAATGCACTTAATAAAGTAGTTGCAAGCATTATATATGGACAAAGTCCTCACTCTGACTTGATAATATCTGAGACACTTAGCCAATATATTTTGATCAAAACACATATGTGCCCATCTACCAAGAGCCAAGGTGGTCTCAAGTCAGGCGGGTCCTACGCTAAACCTACCTAAGCCATTGGGCTTCTATGTTCAGGAGTGCAGACCCCGCAAATATGGTGTGCTGCTACTAGTCACCTCCATGTGCATCAAGCAACCAATGGGAGGGGGAGCAAGCACACCCATATATACCACCTAATCAAGGCGCTCTATTGGATAGGAAGGGCAAAAGTGCAAAGGAATGCTACTCCCAAGAGAAAATAGGAGCGCATTCACACTTGAAGGTGCCACTCCCTCAAGCATAAAACTACATAAACACTTCTGAGTTTTGCTTCCAAAAATGCATGCAGAAACCTGACCATGTGGCTGTATCCTTATTACAGAGAAAGACCCTAGTGTTGCCACCTACCTGATTTTCAATAAAGATACTGATGCCTTACCCTAACACATAAAGGTTACCTTTATGTTATAAAAACATAATGCTAAAAATCACAAATTTTTATTAAATTGTGCAGATTAAAGTTACAACCAATTATATAGTAATACATAAAAAACAAACCATTATGTGAAAGTAACTTAACCTTGTAATACACTGAAATGATATAAAGCCTCTACATGGCATATAGAATGCATAGAACATAGTTACTTAATCTGTACTGATCACTTATTAGATGCATTTAAACTGTAGGGCTCCAGTTTAACTACATTTTTATAGGCTTGTATAAAAGGAGAGAGTACTTGTTGCATAGTCAGATGCTAGAAAGCCAACTCACATAAAAATAGGTACAACATAAGATTTTGTGAAGCGTGTTTAAACTACCATAAGTCAAGCTAGTAAAGATGGCCCCCGAGTTGGAGGATTTAGAATAATCTTTACTATGTGGAAACCTAATATACATGAGAATTGAAATGCAACTTTCATGTTATTAGAGTATGTATAATCTATAGAGTACAACACACATCACAAGCAATTTTCTTTTTCTTAATACAAATGTTAATATTTATTTAAAAAATATTTCTAAGAAGAATTTTTGTGAAGCAAAATAAATCGGACATAATGTTTAATACTAATTATTTACCTCATCAAGCGGGTTGAGGGATCCCCATACAAGCATACGGGTTTATGTTTTGAAGTCCTAGGGAGTAGTTGGCTTGGTTGTATACATAAACTTGAGTGAAGGAGACCACATGCATGGCCACTTCTCCTATATGTGGCTGCAGTAGGTTGTAAGGTGGGGTCTGGGTCCCAGATGTAGAATATGACTCATCAATTTTAGGCTGGCTTTGGAAAATGAGTTATTTTGACACTGCATCTGAAACTAGCATGGTGCTATTTGGTTGCTACTCTCTGCTAAGATGTTTGTTTGTTTTTTCTCTGTTATAGACCTGTTTTGAATATATGAGTATATCAACTCATCTGCTACTCAACCAGACCGCTGCCTATCTACTGCTGATGACCAAACTTGACCTTCCTTGTCTCATGCTCTGCTCAACTATTATCTTTTTTTCATATCACAACTTGATGTGCAATCAGTGTCTGATCAGCAGCAGCCTGACTTCTATAACCCCTATCAATCACTGAAACAAAGTGGACTTGTATCGGGAAAATGCCACATTATCTCCTGTTGGCTTTATACAGCTTTTCTCAGAGGCCTCAGTCACGAGCTTTGCTTACAATGGGCTGACCACATATTACGAAAATTCCTTTCCAGTGATCACTGCAGTTGAACCCCACCAACTGGAAACTGGTGGCATATTCAAGCCATAAACATCTTTACTGAGACACCCTCTTAAAACTACATCATTACTAGGAAATTTATTTTATTATGGATTGTCTAGCTAGATATATTTGATGTCCTTATCATGTCCAAGGCCTGTCTAGTTTACATAGGAGAGTCTTTTTTTAAATTAAAAACTTATTTTTCAGCCAAAAACTTTGGGGTAGATTTATGAAATCTGTCTAAAACAAAAAAAGTTTTGTTGGCCAGAACAACTAATCACAGCACCGCATTTATGTGTCATGAACACTAGGATAAATTAAATCTGCCCGTGATTGTTTGCAAATCTTACCATATGTCTTTCTTCTATTTGTCTTCTCCTCTTAGGGATCAATATTGCTTTGAACTTAATAAAAATAAAGTGCAGAGAACTACTGTATTTGATCTGAGCATAAGGAAATGTGTGGTTTATCATATATACCTTATACCTGTGTCAGTAGAGCAGGTTTATGGCCACTGAAAGTAAACATGAAACTTTCCATTCACTGACAGCAAATAAACATCTAAAAACTGTGAGAAATTATATTGGTCTATTAAAAAGTTGGAGAATTTTTTAATGTGCAGTGCATTCACTAAGATTTACTTCCAGAAAACTGGGAAATCTCTAGGATAAAGTAGAAACCATGACGCAGCCTTAGGCTACATGCACACTACAGTGAACAACAGACATGTGATGTACATTTTTTTAACGGCCATCACACATCTGTTTTGAGACCAATGGTGGGCTAAGAGGTTATTCACACAGCATTTTTTTTGACTGTCAGTGAAAAACGGATGTAAAAAAAGAACATGTTCTATCTTGTCTGTTTTTCACTGTTTTCGCTGACAGACTGCCCCTATACAATTGAATGGGTCAATTTTTAACATCCGTTTCTCAGAAAGGCATCAGTGAAATAAATGCCCATTAAAAATTTCTGTCGTGTGCATGTAGCCATAGTGTGTGAACCCAAATTAAAATCACTGTAGTAATTATGTTAAGATGTAGCAAGCTGGTACATTTCCTTCATTCCAGGTACAAAACATTGTGGTTCTCTACTCCTCTACCGTGACATATGGAATATTATTAAGGTAATCCCTATTTTTTTTAGATATTAGTATAAAAATGAAATATAAAAGTGTATATTTTACATGCACATCTTTCAAAAATGGCTACAGTTTGGAATATCACTAATATACTCACTTAAACTATACAAATCCACCGTGGGGGCATTTCGGGGGCAATACATACTGTAGATAACCTTTTATTGAATACAATGAGGAGTTGAGAATGTGTATTCTCAGCAACTTCGTTATCTCAGCTTGTAACCTTGTAATATGAGCATTATACTATTTAATTTTAGAACACACATGGTTTAAGTTTGGTTGGGATGTAACCTTGAAGTATTTAACTGTGTGTTCTCTTCCCACCTATCCACAGGTGAGCTAGTAATTGTTGCCTATAAAATTTGCTTATAAAATTCTGAAATTGGAGAATGACAAATGTCTCTTAAATGACAAATGAAATGCATATTATAATTTGAAACTACTAGATCAGTGTCGAACAATATATTCCCCAGGGCTTTCAAATTGGGAAAAGTAACAAACAAGTACAAGTCTAAATAATAGAAACAAATAAACAATATGACTAAAGCAGAGAGGTCCCTGCCCATAAGATTGATGTCTTACTTCTGACTGTCATTTCAAGCAATGTCAGGTTTGCACTGCACAATTGTGGGGTAGACTATCGGTAGAGATGAGCAAATTTTTTACAAATTTGATTCGGTCGGTTCACTAAATTTTCCGAAAAAATTGTCTTCGATCTGAATTTATTAGAGACGAATGGCGTTAAAAAACAGCTATTTCCCGGCTGCAGAAAGACTGTATAGTGGTGTAGAACACTGTGCCTTGCAGAAGCATGCATAGGAAGTCTTCTGTGGTAGTGAAACAATACTGTGAGTCAATATGATAACCAGATGACAGGCATTGCTCTTAGAATCGCTTCACACTTCACTTATATGGGCAGGTATGGGGCCAAAACTGACCAAATAACTCAAGTGTGAACAAATCCTTACAGGTCAATGTAGTGCCAGGTGTAAAGAACCGTGCAGTAGCCCAAGATTCTACTGTAAAGTGAAAGAGCGCACTCCTTTTACACCGTTGTCTGATTCCACATAGATTTTTAACAGAACCTGTACTATTAAATATTGATACAAGTAGAACCCCCCTGAAGATGTCAGCAATATGTTAGTGTTGACGTCACAGATTATTTTGCCCTTTCTCTAATCCATCAGAACAATAACCCCCCAAGAAACAGATCCTGTCTGAGCTTCCACCTTCACATGGTCAGTAATCCATCAGTATTGCGAAGGCCAAAAAAACAAAAACAGGAATGGATTAGTGTTGATCGAGCACCAAAGTGCTCGGGTACTTGAGTAGAACACCTCGGGATGCTCGGGTGCTCTACCGAGCACCTGAGCACAATGGAAGTCAATAGGAGAACATGAGCATTACATGAAAAGGTCAGAAATTTATGAAAACACCACTGAAATGGACAGGGAACAGCATGGGGAGGATTTGTGGATGCATCTTTACTCCCAGGTCGCTGCTGGGAACGATGTTGTCCGAGTAGTACGCCAATTTTATAGACTGACAATAATATGCACCAAACTGAAGATAACATTGATTTTAGAGGAAAAACTGTTAGGAAACATTCTTTCCTGTATATTTACTTGTATATAAAGTGCAAGAGCTGCCAAAAATTACAAGGAAGAGGCACTCCGATACAACCTGTATATCGCATAAAGGAGGGCTTCATTCACATTGTGTATATCATATAAAAGAGGGCATCATACACACCCTTGAAAAATTATGATTGATGGCCTGCTGGTGAGCCCCCAAAACATTAGGAGCAAGGGCCTGCTAGTGACCCTCTAAAACATTAGGGGTGAGGGCCTGCTGCGGATCTGACCATCTAAAAAATTAGGAGTGAGAATCTTCTGCTGAGCTGACCATCTAAAACATTAGGGACGAGGGCCTGCTGCTGAGCTGACCCTCTAAAACATTAGAAGCGAGGGCAGCCTAATAAGCATGTTGATATGATTGAGGAGGAGGAGTACGAGAAAAGAAAGATTGATCCAGATAACCTTTTTTGTGGTAGAAGGGGTGCATGGGAATACAGTGTATTCAATACACCATAAAAGCCACATTTAAAGTGCATTTTTGTTCAGCTGCTTTCCTCTGGTGGAGTAGAGAAGTCAGGGGCAATCCAGGCTTTGTTCATTTTGATAAGAGCCAACCTGTCAGCATTTTCAGTTGACAGTCGGATGCGCTTATCAGTTATTATGCCCTCAGCAGCACTAAATACCCGCTCTGACAAAATGCTGGCGGCAGGTTAGGCCAGCACCTCCAAGGCGGAGAGCGCCAGTTCGTGCCATGTGTCCAGCTTGGACGCCCAATAGTTGTAAGGCACAGAGGGATCATTGAAGACACGGTCTGCTAGTACTCCTTCACCAACTTCCAAAACTTTTCCCTCCTTGTGAGACAAGGCCAGCATCAGGGTGAGGTTGCTGGTGGGGTGTCATGAAACCTGGCCTTGGAGAGTGTTGTCTTACCTCTGATGAAACGGCTGTGTGTTCCCCTCGTCTCCCCTCCTCGGTTGCCCAAGGAACTACGCACTCTGCTACCAGCTTTGTCAACTGGAAATTATTAGAGCAATTTTTCCAAAAGGACCTTCTGGTATTGCACCATTTTGCTAATCTTCTCCACCACAGGAATGAGAGATGAGAAGTTCTCTTTGTAACGAGGGTCGAGAAGAGTGAACAACCAGTAATCGGTGTTGGCCAAAATGCGTATAACGCAAGGGTCACAGAAAAGGCAGCATAACATAAAGTCAGCCATGTGTGCCAGAGTCCCAACAGACGAGA
The DNA here is from genome assembly GCF_014858855.1 of Bufo gargarizans. NCBI lineage: Eukaryota > Metazoa > Chordata > Amphibia > Anura > Bufonidae > Bufo > Bufo gargarizans. The sequence goes on along the minus strand of NC_058081.1, from coordinate 440,611,216 downwards.
CTTTGCTGCCTTCATCAGGAGGATGACTCTCAATCTCCTTATCCTCCTCCTCCTCTTTGGCCCATCCATGCTGAACAGATGGAATAAACCTACTGTGGGTACTACCCTCTGTAGCGGAGGCAACCTTCTCCTGCTCCTCCTCCTCATCATCATTCAAATCGCGCTGAGAAGACAAATGGAGGGTGGTCTGGATATCACCCTGTGTACTGTCTTTCCCCATTTCCACCTTTCACATGCAAAGCGTCCCCCTTCATTGTGAGCAGCGAGTGTTTTAGTAGACACAGAAGTGGGATGGTTACGCTGATAATAGTGTCATCGCCGCTCACCATCTATGTTGATTCCCCAAAGCTGCATAAAACCTCACAGAGGTCAGACATCCATGCCCACTCGTCACTTGGAAAGATCGGAAGCTGACTGGAAAGGTGACAATCATGTTGCAGCTGGTATTTAACTACTGCCCTCTGCTGCTCACAAAGCCTGGCCAACATGTGTCACGTGGAGTTCCAGAGTGTGCTCACGTCGCACAACAGTTGGTGAGCTGGCAATTGCAAGCGCTGCTGCAGCGTTTCCGGACCGACGGCAGCTGTGGATGACTTTTGGATATGGGCACACACGCGGCCCACCTTCACCAGTAGCTCAGGCAAATTAGGGTAGGTTTTGAGAAACCGCTGAACCACTAAGTTGAACACGTGGGCTAGGCATGGTATGTGTGTGAACTTGTTGAGCTCCAAAGCCGCCACCAACTTACGGCCATTATCAGACACAACCATGCCTGGTTATAGGTTGAGTGGCGAGAGCTATAGCTCAGTCTGGCCCTTTATGCCCTGCCACATCTCTGCGGTGGTGTGCTGTTTGTCACCTTAATATATTAGTTTAAGCACAGCCTGTTGCTGCTTCCCCACTGCAGTGCTACACTGCTTCCAGCTACTGACTGATGTCTGACTGGTACTGCAAGATGATAATTCAGAGGTGGAAGTGGAGGATGAGGAGGAGAAGGGGGGTTGCAGCCACTAATGTAGGTGGTGGCTGAAATCCTGATGGAAGTAGGGCTCACAATCCTTGTCATCGGTAGCACCTCTGCCATCCCAGGGTACGACTCGCTCCCGGCCTCCACAATGTTCACCCAGTGTGCCATCAGGGAAATGTGGTGTCCCTGGCCACAATCACTTGTCCATGTGTCAGTCGTTAAGTGAACCTTCCCAATAACTGCGTTTGTCAGGGCACTGGTGATGTTACGGGACACATGCTGGTTTAAGGCGGGGATGGCACACCGGGAAAAATAGTGGCGGCTGGGGACTGAGTAACGAGGGACCGTCGCTGCCAGCAGGCTACGGAAAGCCTGTGTCCACAAGCATAAATGGCCAGCAATTTGGAAAGGTGCACATTTAGTGCTATGGCCTGTGGGTGGGTGGCTGGGTATTTGCACTTTCGTTCAAAGGCCTGGGGTATGGACATCTGTATGACACAGAAGTGAATTTGCTAACTGATGATGCTTGCGAAGGTCCAGATGCAGAGTGGACAGGGGATTGGACCAATGGCATGAGAACATGGAGGCAGCAGCATCACCTGAACAAGTTGCTGGTGTGGCTGGGTAGGAACCACATTTACCCAGTGGGCCGTAAAGGACATATATTGTCCTTGATCTTAGTTACAGCTTCATACATCTGTGCTGCTATACACTTTGGCAGACACTGATGGGCTTAAGGACTGGCCTACTTTCTGTTCAACATAGTTGTGCAGGGCTGTTACTGCCTTTTTTCTCAAAAAAATGATGGTTTGGGACTCTCCACTTCGGCTTGGCACATGCCATCAATTCTCTGAAAGGGAGGGACTGCAGCACCAGCAGCTTGGCCTTGAGCACATTCAGCTTCTGCACCATTGGATGAGTGCACGCATACTGTTGTCTCTTGGCAATCGCTTCGGTGATCGATTGCTGATGAACTGACTGATGAGGAGGAGCAGGAGCATCAGGACAAATAGTTGACAAGACAGAGAGCTCCCTTTGGCTGAGGTAGTGGATCCTTGACTTGCGGAAAAGGGGCGTGGGCCGCTGTGTGATGCTGCGGAAGATTGGCCGAGTATGGCATTTTCCCCCACTCCATGCTGACTGCCTGCTACCGCTCCCTTCGTGAACCCCTGCACCGCTACTTTCCGTGCATGTAGGCTCCTGCGAAGTGGGTGGTCTACCCCAGGCATGTTTGGTTCCTGACTTCCCACTGCTGCCACCCTGCTAACTCACAGCAACACTACCACCTTGCTGGCTCAGCCGCTGCCTCACGCGCAAGCTGCCACCCTCTTCTCCTGATAATGATGAAGGCCCTTCTTCACCCGGCTCTATAGTGCGATCGGCTACATAATCATCATCCGCTACTGTCTGCACGCCACTGATGTCCCCCTTAACGGTCTCAGGGCCAGGAGCCTGATCACTCGCAACACCAGCTCCCATGTGACTCTCCCGGCTACTAGAGGAAGCGTCAGTCTCTTCCAGATTTCAGCTGGGCAGTAGCTGTTGACTGTCCTCTAGTAGTTCATCCCAGCTGAAAAGTGGAGACGAGCCTACAGCATATAATACTTCTCACGCTGAGTGAACAGAAAATGACAGAGGCAGGTTGAGGACAGTTGGGGGCACAGGGCCTGCTCCTGGGCCATGCCAACTAAGCGACATGTCAGAGCAACCCACCGACTCTTGGCTGGGGGTGTCTGATGTCAATTGCGATGAAGGTGAAGACCGAGTCAACCATTCAAGCACTGCTGGGTTGCTGGTCAAGACACGGCCTCAAAATATACGTTCACCGCTAAATGGCTAATAACACACACTTTTTTTTCTTATTAATACACCACCAAAATGTCTATGAAACAATGTACATTCACTGCTGAACGACTATTTAGACACACTTTTTTTTTTCATATTAATACACCACAAAATATCTATAAAGAAATGCACGTTCACCACAAAACGGCTAATAACACGTACGTACAGTTCCTATTAACCACGTAAATGGCAGCACTTGCACCCCAATAACAAGGAAGCTTTGCTGGAATTACTGAGCTATCATTTAGTGCAAACCTAAAAGCAGCATTATAACAGCAAGTATTTTGTAAGTACATTGGAAAATGTCAGCATTAGGGATGAGCGAACTCGAACTGTATAGTTCGGGTTCGTACCGAATTTTGGGGTGTCCGTGACACGGACCCGAACCCGGACATTTTCGTAAAAGTCCGGGTTCGGGTTCGGTGTTCGTCGCTTTCTTCGCGCTTTTGTGACGCTTTCTTGGCGCTTTTTGAAAGGCTGCAAAGCAGCCAATCAACAAGCGTCATACTACTTGCCCCAAGAGGCCATCACAGCCATGCCTACTATTGGCATGGCTGTGATTGGCCAGAGCACCATGTGACCCAGCCTCTATTTAAGCTGGAGTCACATAGCGCCGCCCGTCACTCTGCTCTGATTAGCGTAGGGAGAGGTTGCGGCTGCGACAGTAGGGCGAGATTAGGCAGATTAACTCCTCCAAAGGACTTGATTAACTGATCGATCTGCAGCTGTGGATCATTGAGCTGCTGATCCTCAATTGCTCACTGTTTTTAGGCTGCACAGACCGTTTGTCAGTCTCATTTTTCTGGGGTGATCGGCGGCCATTTTGTGTCTTGTGGTGCGCCAGCACAAGCTGCGACCAAGTGCATTTAACCCTCAATGGTGTGGTTGTTTTTTGGCTAAAGCCTACATCAGGGTGAAGCTGTCACACCAAGTGCATTTAACCAGCAATAGTCTGTTCATTTTTTGGCCATATACAAAATCAGGGGCAAGCTGCGCCTGTCACCAAGTGCATTTAACCCTCAATGGTGTGGTTGTTTTTTGGCTAAAGCCTACATCAGGGTGAAGCTGTCACACCAAGTGCATTTAACCAGCAATAGTCTGTTCATTTTTTGGCCATATACAAAATCAGGGGCAAGCTGCGCCTGTCACCAAGTGCATTTAACCCTCAATGGTGTGGTTGTTTTTTGGCTAAAGCCTACATCAGGGTGAAGCTGTCACACCAAGTGCATTTAACCAGCAATAGTCTGTTCATTTTTTGGCCATATCCCAGTCTAATTCTGTCACTAAATCCATACCGGTCACCCAGCGCCTAAATACTAGGCCTCAAATTTATATCCAGCTAAATCTGTCCCTAGTGCTGTAGCTGGGCGAGTTATTTAGTGTCCGTTCAAGCACATTTCTTGTTCTGGGTTGAAATACAATTCCCAATTTAGCAATTTCATAATTTAGTGGTTCCTGCTATATCAGAGCTCTTTGAAATCTATCCCAAAAAGGGTATATAATATTGAAGGTGCACATAGGGTCATTCAGAGTAACTTCACACACACCCGCTACTGTGTATTTCCAAGTCTAATTCTGTCACTAAATCCATACCGGTGACCCAGCGCCTAAATACTAGGCCTCAAATTTAATTCCCTCTAAATCTCTCGTTACCCACCGCTGTACTGTTGTTGCTGGGCAAGATATTTAGTGTCCGTCAAAGCACATTTTTTGTTCTGGGTTGAAGTACAATTCCCAATTTAGCAATTTCATAATTTAGTGGTTTCTGCTATATCAGAGCTATTTGAAATCTATCCCAAAAAGGGTATATAATATTGAAGGTGCACATAGGGTCATTCAGAATAACTTCACACACACCCGCTACTGTGTATTTCCAAGTCTAATTCTGTCACTAAACCCATACCTGTCACCCAGCGCCTAAATACTAGGCCTCAAATTTAAATCCCTCTAAATCTCTCGTTACCGTTGTCCTGTTGTAGCTGGGAAAGTTATTTAGTGCCCGTCAAAGCACATTTTTTGTTCTGGGTTGAAGTACAATTCCCAATTTAGCAATTTCATAATTTAGTGGTTCCTGCTATATCAGAGCTATTTGAAATCTATCCCAAAAAGGGTATATAATATTGAAGGTGCACATAGGGTCATTCAGAATAACTTCACACACACGCTTCTGTGCATTTCCAAGTCTAATTCTGTCACTAAATCCATACCGGTGACCCAGCGCCTAAATACTAGGCCTCAAATTTAATTCCCTCTAAATCTCTCGTTACCCACCGCTGTACTGTTGTTGCTGGGCAAGATATTTAGTGTCCGTCAAAGCACATTTTTTGTTCTGGGTTGAAGTACAATTCCCAATTTAGCAATTTCATAATTTAGTGGTTTCTGCTATATCAGAGCTATTTGAAATCTATCCCTAAAAGGGTATATAATATTGAAGGTGCACATAGGGTCATTCAGAATAACTTCACACACACCCGCTACTGTGTATTTCCAAGTCTAATTCTGTCACTAAATCCATACCGGTGACCCAGCGCCTAAATACTAGGCCTCAAATTTAATTCCCTCTAAATCTCTCGTTACCCACCGGTGTACTGTTGTTGCTGGGCAAGATATTTAGTGTCCGTCAAAGCACATTTTTTGTTCTGGGTTGAAGTACAATTCCCAATTTAGCAATTTCATAATTTAGTGGTTTCTGCTATATCAGAGCTATTTGAAATCTATCCCTAAAAGGGTATATAATATTGAAGGTGCACATAGGGTCATTCAGAATAACTTCACACACACCCGCTACTGTGTATTTCCAAGTCTAATTCTGTCACTAAACCCATACCTGTCACCCAGCGCCTAAATACTAGGCCTCAAATTTAAATCCCTCTAAATCTCTCGTTACCGTTGTCCTGTTGTAGCTGGGAAAGTTATTTAGTGCCCGTCAAAGCACATTTTTTGTTCTGGGTTGAAGTACAATTCCCAATTTAGCAATTTCATAATTTAGTGGTTTCTGCTATATCAGAGCTATTTGAAATCTATCCCTAAAAGGGTATATAATATTCAAGGTGCACATTGGGTCATTCAGAATAACTTCACACACACACGCTTCTGTGCATTTCCAAGTCTAATTCTGTCACTAAATCCATACCGGTCACCCAGCGCCTAAATACTAGGCCTCAAACGCAGCCGCCTGTCTACAGCCAATGTGGACAAGCTGACGTTCATAAAAATGAACCAGGCATGGATCCCACAGGATCTGTCCGTCCCTTGTCCAGATTAGACATTAACTACCTCCCCTTAACCATATATTATTGGACTCCAGGGCACTTCCTCATTCAATCCTATTTTTATTTTCATTTTACCATTATATTGCGAGGCTACCCAAAGTTGAATGAACCTCTCCTCTGTCTGGGTGCCGGGGCCTAAATATATGCCAATGGACTGTTCCAATGTTGGGTGATGTGAAGCCTGATTCTCTGCTATGACATGCAGACTGATTCTCTGCTGACATGAAGCCAGATCCTCTGTTACGGGACCTCTCTCCTCTGCCTGTGTGCTGGGCCTAAATTTATGAAAATGGACTCTTACAGTGGTGGGTGACGTGAAGCCTGATTCTCTGCTATGATATGAAGACTGATTCTCTGCTGACATGAAGCCAGATTGTCTGTTACGGGACCTCTCTCCTCTGCCTGGGTGCTGGGCCTAAATATATGCCAATGGACTGTTGCAGTGGTGGCTGACGTGAAGCCTCATTCTCTGCTATGACATGCAGACTGATTCTCTGCTGACATGAAGCCAGATTGTCTGTTACGGGACCTCTCTCCTCTGCCTGGGTGCTGGGTAGTGTTGAGCGCGAATATTCGAAAAGCAAATTTTTTTCGCGAATATCGCAACTTCGCGATTTCGCGAATATTTCGAATATAGTGCTATATATTCGTAAAAACGAATATTCGTTTTTTGTTTTTTCCCCCCCCCACAAAATTACAGTACACATATAATTGATTGTTTCCCAAAGGTCCAACAGCTCAGATCTTACTCACATTGCCTAGAAAGTGATTGAGGCGCGAATCTTCGTAAGGCGATTTTATTAGCGCACATGCGAATATCGGCACGTCCCAGAACAGAGGCAAAGGGCTTTGCATTCATACATTAGTGAATTGAGTTGCGAATCTTCGTAAGGCGATTTTATTAGCGCACATGCGAATATCGGCACGTCCCAGAACAGAGGCAAAGGGCTTTGCATTCATACATTAGTGAATTGAGTTGCGAATCTTCGTAAGGCGATTTTATTAGCGCACATGCGAATATCGGCACGTCCCAGAACAGAGGCAAAGGGCTTTGCATTCATACATTAGTGAATTGAGTTGCGAATCTTCGTAAGGCGATTTTATTAGCGCACATGCGAATATCTACACTTGTCCCAGAACAGAGGCAAAGGGCTTTGCATTCATACATTAGTGATTGAATTGAGCTGCGAATCTTCGTAAGGCGATTTTATTAACGCAAATGCAAATATCTACACTTGTCCCCAGAACAGAGAGGCAAAGGCCTGTGCATTCATATAGTATAGCACCATATTCGCGAATACGTAGAACTTCGTAAAATTCGATTTACGAATATTCGTATTTTTTATTTTACTTTCCACCTTACAGATTACATTGATCTGTACTCTGTCAACTACTGTCATCACC